>NC_051269.1:39997489-40597489 GCF_015220745.1 Sebastes umbrosus | reverse complement strand
CTTGTTTGTCTCCGAGGCTTTGCCCCGTAGCGCAGGTCCACAGATCAAGTGGTTGAACATGTCTGGCTCTTGAACATCCCGCTGGGAGCTCAGTGTGGAGGAGGCAACTTCCAATAGCACGATCACGCCTCAAACACTGTAGGTTACTGCACATACAGTAAGCTATGAACTTTCACAATGAAGAAACTTCCAGTGGCTTTGTAAACCGTTAAAGTCTACCAATAATAAAACAAGACTAAGAATCTACAGCCGTGCTAGCAGCTCTGTGAGGCTGTACTTGGATACTGCGATGCTTTGAGGTTAATCAAAGACTATACAAGCAAAGAAATTAAACTCCAGTGTTTTTTTTTGACAACAACCGCTGACGCCATTTTGGACTGAAAATGCTTATTATATCTATAATATTTTATTGTTCAACACAGGCCATTTTGGTAGAATATGATAATGGAATAGAGATAGTTTTGTTTGACTTTTGTACGGCACTTTGTAGGCGGACGTTTTACCGGCATCCGGTAGTCGCTTTCAGTCCAAAATGGCGGAAGCGTAGCTTTGCTGCTAGGCGCCGATGTTGCAATGGAACGAACAATTGACTTTCACAGCTTGGCAATATGCGGTTTTTGGGTTAAAGGGTTAGTTTAGCATTTTAGCATGCTAACATTTGCTAATTAGCACAAAACAGTAAAAAAAGTACAGCTGAGGCTGATGGGAATACAATTATTTAAGCAGACATTTGGTCTTTGGACAAAAAAAAGTTGACCTGCTGATGGCGCTAGAGGATCACCAATCGAGATTAAAATGGATCCTAAGGTGAACATAAATGCACCAAATTTCCTGACAATCCATCCAACAGTTGAGGAGATATTCAACGTGTCCTCATACAACGGTTCGTATGATATCCTACAAAGTTATTCCTCCTTTTTCGTACATTTTCCTACGAATGTCCAACAACACGTGTCAATTTCGGCTTGTTACATGTGTACGGTCTTTTCAAAATAAACTTCAATCTTCACAGGAAACTTGGTTAGGATTAGGCAAAGATCGTGGCTTGGGTTGAAATAACTACGGAAGTGGCATAACTTAAGTACGGAAGTTACGTGACAAATAATTCAACGTTTGGGTTAAAATAGCTAAGGAGGTGGCATTTTTTGACCCACCTATCCACATCGACCTTCTCCCTACACGGCTTCTGTCACTCTTTATACTTCCCGGTTCACGATTACTTGGATTAAATACAAAATTATTTTGTAGGATATATACGTATTACAGTGCATTAACTTTTCATGTATGAGACCAGCCTGGGATATTTCACTCATAACCTGAAACATGAACGTCATCATGGCGCTATAGAGGAAAAAGTCGCCAAAGTCATCAGGATTCATCGTCTGGGGACCATGAAAGTCTGTACCAAACTTCATGGACAGACCAACACTACCATCCCTACATCAATGTCTGTCATGGCTAAAAATCTGAGTTGAGCATCTTATCAAAGTTCAAAGTACACTAACTGTCCTGAAACGACTGAACAAACATTGATTTCCTCAACAATGGGCATCCATTAGCCAACAAGGCTGATGTAACCTATTTAAAAATCCATTTCTGATTCTGTTTGCATAATGAACACACTTCCAGTCAACTGGGAGGCCAGAATCAGAGCTGGGAGAACAAATGTACACCCTATACTGTATCTGTCTATTTATAGCCTGAGAAGTGTAGCAGTGGGTGACAAGCAAACATATCACAGGTAATGAAACTAGCACCTGTCACCTGATAAATACAGTACAGGGTAACTGTTGGCTGTGGAACGTAAAAAACATCAGGTCACCTCTCACCATGGCAGATATTAAGAAATATTATATTTACAAAGCAATTCCTAAGTTAAAAAAGTCAGGGATTAAGGTTATATGACATTAGGGCTGCAGCTAACGATTGTTTTCATTGTCGATTAATCTTCTGTCCATTTGTGATGTCACAAATCTACAATATTTAGACCATTTCACAGTTTTAAATGTAAACATACTAAATGTGTCCCAGTTTATTTCCTGTTGCAGTGTATGTGAATGATATCAGCTGACAGGATGTAAACATGGACCCAAGCCGTTTCCTAGCAATGCAATTCCATTGAAAAGCACTAAAACGGAGCGTTTCAGACAGAGCATGAATACAGGTATATTCAGGCAGACTGTATGAGAAAAATAATGTGTTTTTTGAACATTAAAGCGTATAAACATGTTCTAGTAGAAACCAAAAAATACAAACATGAACCTGAAAATGAGGATGATATGTTCCCTTTAATAGTTGACAACTAATGGATCAATCGTTGCAGCTCTACATGATATATTCCATATTCCTACTGTCTGGTACCGCTGACTCCGTGGCGTTCTACATAGAATTCAGAAAGGAAAGACAAAAAAATTGAGCGTCCGGTAGAAATGTTCAGTGACCCGAAAGGGAAAAAAAATATTTTTCAGATTCGCTGGTCACATTTCCTGATCCCTGATGATCTAACCCTAACTTGGCATGGGGTTATAAAGGAGGCAAAAACAGCCAGTGTTCAGTGAGTGGGTGCTGAGGCTTTGAGACTGTTGACATTTCAATTAGAGGGTACTCGCAGCTAGATCCCCAGAAAAAAAACCATTGTATAAAGTTAATTACTGCATGTGGGACAGGGATGGTCTACAGTGGTGACAACATGTAATTTGAGGATTTCACTTCATGCCATATACAGTGCGTGCAGGCTGTGTCATCCGGCGCTTACGTCTCTCCGACTGCTTTATAATATCTGCCAACTCCGGTCCTGTAATTGGATTGATGCCCGCCTGTGATGCTGCTCGCTATAAAAGCACAAATAGAAACCAGAGAGAGAGGCACTTCCTGAGAGAAACGTTCCTTGTGTGCAACCGCAGAGACAAAAACTACACACCGTCTTCATTATTTTAACCCTCGGCTGACTGCAGGCTGTTCTCACACCCAGTGGGTGGAAGCGGGGGAGTCACAGGGTTTTCAACACACAGATATTCACAAATATTGAACGCTGCTCTTTGTTTTAAAAATTACAGAGAAAGAAAGAAAGAAAGAAAACCAAGAACAGCACCCCACTGTGACATCATTGGTTTTGCTATAAAATATTCTTTGAACACACAAATGACAAAACATATACGTGCTAAAATAAACAGCTTGTGACTCGCTCGCAAACACAGAACTCAGATTCTCTGAGAGGGGTTATTGTTGTACCAGTTCCACGTCTATCAAACTAAGCTACCTATAAGAAAGGTAAGAAACAGCAGCAGCAGCTCAGACTTGCAGATTTAGACCATAGACTGTATATATAAAGATGGACGACGCGTCTCCACTTCCTCCCACTGTACAAACAAATTAAGCCAAATTACACACTGTTACTTTAAGTTTTGACTGGATCTTTTTCTCGTTATAACATTACGTTTTTTGTTATAATAACAAACTTTATAATAACAACTTTCATGGTGTAACTAGAAATGTTTCTTGTTTTCATGAGGTAAGACGCTATGACGTTATGATGGGAAAAAGTTAGTTTGATTTAGTGTAATAAAGACAAAGTGTTGTGATCAAGATAAAATTATTTGCTGTTATCACAAGTTCCTTGTTAAAACAGAATAATTTTGTCCATGTTTACAAGAAAAAATATCTAAATATAAACTGTAAATGTCTTGTTAAAACAGGAACATTTTCTTGTTTTAACGAAACAAGAAAATGTTTTTTTACTTGTTGTCATTGGTGGCATCATTCTGCTTCCATAGTTTAACAGCTTCCATCTCTCTAAAGTAACCAGCGGTACAGAGGACACTTAATGACTCTGCACTCTTCAGCAGAAAACATGCTCCAGTTTACAAAACCCCCTTACCTTTTACAGGTCAAACACACACTTACAAACACAGACATGCATTATATAAAAAACAAAAACTGGGGTCCAAATGGCAGCAGCTGTAACTTTAGATGCTGAAGTTACTTTTTATTGCCCATCGCTGGCACAGTTTGGACTGCTGGTCTGAAACTGCTGGCACTACTGGGCCTGGTTTCTGCATCAATTACACTTTAATTAATTAAATGTTATGCTCCAAGTAGGTCTTTGTTGCACTCAGACATCTCTGGATTTTATCAAAGTGATCAGCTGAGTTTTCTTGTCGGCGGGAGGGAGGGGGGGTGAAAAAAATGGAGGGAACCCCGAGCAGAGCACGCATTAATATTTCATAGCGGGTGAAAGGGATTATGAAACTGAAAATATTCTCCGCAGCTCCACAAGGAAGAGCAGCCAGCCGCCATCTGACAGCCTGGGTTGCCTTGGAAACGGCTATTGTGTTATATACCGTTCACAGAAATATCATTTTAAAGGAAAGGGAATTCAAAAAAGGGATTAAAGATCACGCCTCAGCGACATGTAGGGAGACGGTTCTTTGATGAAATGATCAATTCATCCTTTGACACTTCTAGCTCTCCCTGGCCTTTGTCGTGTAGCTTCTCATTGGCTGAAAGTCTGTCTCAGCACATAAAATTATCTCCCACTTTCGACTCCAGAAGGATAAATCACAGGCATAAGTGGGACTTTAAGGCCAAGCATTGGGATTTCCAAATGCTAATATTGCCGTCTTGCAGTCAGCTGCTGTGTGGCGAGTTATTTATAGCGGTCCTGGACAGCAGCTGTGGTTAGTTGCTCCGTCCTGCTTCACACAGTGAGTTGTGGTGTCAGCACAAAATCGTTCTACGTGCCACAAATATCCAATTATTGGTTCCTCCATGGCTCATCGGACTGTGGAAAAAAATACTGAGTGGGCTCCTGACACCATCCCCATCACTGCTGGGTGTCTTCCTCCCTCTCCTCCTCCACCGTTCCTCCTGTCACTATCTGCTGACTTTTACTTCTACAGATATTTCACGAGGCAGACCTGGTGGAGGAGATCCTCTTATTGAGTTACACCTTAAGGAGCGTGGGCGAAGAGGTAAAACCACATTTGAATTTCAAAGAGCCGTGTTAAAAATTTGAATAAAACATAATTGTAGCGATGGTAGGAGTCTAATTCATGAATTCATGAACATGATTTTCATAATCCTGTTACGTCAGCCAGCTACTGTAATAGCTTATATTGATAGCTGCATGCTAAATGTCTAGACCGAACATAGAAGTACAGACAAGCTTATCTGGTTAAACCGCTTTCACGAATGAAACCACCAACGCTGCTCGGCTCAGTTATTTCTGTTAACCCTCTGAGACCCACAATAGACCTGTTTATGTCCTTTATAGAAGGGTACAGGGGCTCTTTAGAGGGGAGATAGCATAGAAGTGAAAGCTGAGAACCTGAAGATTAATTTGAGACGAAGCTCAGCAGTGTGTCAAGTTGTTCTAGTCATAAATCAGAAAAAAACGGATTAATTAAGTAATTAAAATATATTTTGAAAGTGTATTAGAGCTTAGAACATGATGATAGAAGTATATGATGGTCATCCCCATGCTCTATTATGTCTCATAAGTTGTTGCAGCAATTGTTGGGTTGATATCATTTGTTACACAGATTTGGTGCTAAATTTAACAATAATTTTATCACTCGATAATTGATAAGAATGATCAATAATCCCTCCAAAATATCACATTAAGACACCAAGACCTTGAGGAACACCATAGAAAAAGCCATGATGTGATTTGGGATCAAAAACTTTTGACATTTGGAGATTTCTGCAAAAATTGCATTTTTTGGTGATTGGATGGCGAGCACTTCTGTTGTGTAAAACTGCTCAGAAACCCCCTTATTGTCAATCTAGCTGGGAAAGCATCCATCCTCTGAATGCTCTAGGTCTCTAGTCTGATCCATCCATCCTCTGAATGCTCTAGGTCTCTAGTTTGATCCATCCATCCTCTGAATGCTCTAGGTCTCTAGTCTGATCCATCCATCCTCTGAATGCTCTAGGTCTCTAGTTTGATCCATCCATCCTCTGAATGCTCTAGGTCTCTAGTTTGATCCATCCATCCTCTGAATGCTCTAGGTCTCTAGTTTGATCCATCCATCCTCTGAATGCTCTAGGTCTCTAGTTTGATCCATCCATCCTCTGAATGCTCTAGGTCTCTAGTCTGATCCATCCATCCTCTGAATGCTCTAGGTCTCTAGTTTGATCCATCCATCCTCTGAATGCTCTAGGTCTCTAGTCTGATCAATCCATCCTCTGAATGCTCTAGGTCTCTAATTTGATCCATCCATCCTCTGAATGCTCTAGGTCTCTAGTTTGATCCATCCATCCTCTGAATGCTCTAGGTCTCTAGTTTGATCCATCCATCCTCTGAATGCTCTAGGTCTCTAGTTTGATCCATCCATCCTCTGAATGCTCTAGGTCTCTAGTCTGATCCATCCATCCTCTGAATGCTCTAGGTCTCTAGTTTGATCCATCCATCCTCTGAATGCTCTAGGTCTCTAGTCTGATCAATCCATCCTCTGAATGCTCTAGGTCTCTAGTTTGATCCATCCATCCTCTGAATGCTCTAGGTCTCTAGTCTGATCCATCCATTCTCTGAATGCTCTAGGTCTCTAGTTTGATCCATCCATCCTCTGAATGCTCTAGGTCTCTAGTTTGATCCATCCATCCATCCTCTGAATGCTCTAGGTCTCTAGTCTGATCCATCCATTCTCTGAATGCTCTAGGTCTCTAGTTTGATCCATCCATCCTCTGAATGCTCTAGGTCTGTAGTTTGATCCATCCATCCTCTGAATGCTCTAGGTCTCTAGTTTGTGGCTGTAAAGTTTCATGAGGCTGTGATTATCCTAGAGGTCACCACAGGTCATTTTATACAGTGAGGTCAAGTTCTAAAAAGAAATGGTCTCACTACAATGAAATGTCTCCTATGGGGACTAACCTCATCACACATGAATACAGTTGGGCTCATTGGATCCACAAGAGTCTCATCTTTACAGTGATACCCAATTTATGTGATTCCAAGACTGTTTAGGGACCCCATATGCAGAAATATTCAAACACATTATTTTAGAACAGGTAAAAATAACACATTTATACTGCATTCCAAAACTGCATGTGATCATCATCCATAGAACCCATTTTCATTTACATATCTTGAGGTCAGAGGTCAAGGGACCTGTTTGAATATGGCCATACCAGTTTTTCCTCGCCAAAATTTAGCCCAACTTTGGAGCGTTATATCTGCCATCTGCCATGAGATGACAGCTAGAAGGTAACAAACAATGGATTCAAAAAGTTGTCCTTCTAAAAATAGAAGCCACATGTTTCTTCTACTATAGAGATTTTTACAGTAAGTCATCAGACGTACTGTATGATCACTACCCTCTCACAACTCCACACTGCAGAATCTCCTCAGTGTTATACAGGAAGGTCCTCACATTGTCATTTTTATATAACAATGTCCTCAGCTGAGGGCACAAACTGAGGATGCCTGCATAAAAGCATGCAACAGTCATTGCAGTAAACTGAGTCCAGCTCTCCAGAAGAGCCCCGCAGGGGAGTGGGGAGGGTTCACTCAGAGGGGAGCGGGGGAGAGGAAATGTAATATCTCCACTAGCGGGTACCGAGGCGGAGGGGAGGCAAGCTGGGTTGTGACGTACATGGGCCATTGATTATGGCTGCTGCTGCAGCATTTCGCCGATGGGAGCTATATTTAGAAAGCGAGGGTTCCCTTCTGCTATCCTGGGCCAGCCCACCACTCTGCATTCTGCTGCAGAGTGCCGCGCTGAAATACTGCAAATCAATGCAACATGCCATGTGCTCTTCAATATATATCAGTGGACGTGTTGCATAACAGCACAAATTGAAAAAGAGCACAGATCAATAATGTTTACATGTACTGAATGTAAAAAGACACCGAGTTTTGCTTAGTTTGTCAGTTTGGTAAATTTTGATACCCTCCAACACAAGTTACATATTGCAAGTTTTCTACTTGCATGTGATGATTAAAATCATTATTTTACAAGGTTAAAGTCTCTTTTGTACCTTTGTGTGCAATGTACTTTATGAACACGGTGTTTGTATCCCTGATAATCCAAAGAATGTCACTGCAGTGCAGCAAAGTGGAGATGTACAATTAGTGAGGCTCTGTAGAAGAGCTTCTGCAAATTATGATGGCAGCACTTAAATAGCAAAGCAAACTCCTTAAATGTTATTTTTAGATTCCAAAAAATAAAGGTGAACAGTGGGGTTCATGCTAGGTCAGCTTGCATTATTATAGTACATCCCTGCACGTAGCAAATGCTGCATTGTAATGTCTTTCTTTTCACTATTTTTCCTCCACCATACTGTCTTAAAAAAAGGATAAAAGCACCTGCGTATAACACTGTCATGTTTGTAAAAGGATTCACTTTTTAAGCGCCTTTGCAAAGAAATCTGGCCAGCAGGTGCTGTAGAACATTTTGAAACTGTAGCCATCGAATGACATTCAAACTAGAAAAGTGCAGATCTCCACCAGGAGTGTCTCCCTCTCCCCCTCCCAAACAAAGAAGAGTTGAATCTCACTCAATTGTCCCTCCCGGCTCCCTTATAGTCAAGATAGCAGCGAAGATAACAAATATGGGAATTTACTCATCTCGTTATCGCTGCTAACTTCAGTGGATCATAAAATATTGGTTATGGAATGAATCTGCAGATGCTGCGGTTCAAAATGAGAACAAACCTTTCTATAGATGTCAGTTTTTGAGCCACAACAAAGTCCAAAATGTGGCCTGCAACAAACTAAGTAAGGCTTGATAGCTTTAGCCTAGCCAACTGCCGGAAATGCTCTTTGCTACTGAAGCAGTTGTTGATCACTTGCGGCGTCTACCGGCCGGTTAAGAGGAGTCAGCAGTCAATGACGCTATAAAACAGTCAACAAAACCACGAGAGGTTCTTGAGCATACAGTCATAAATGTGCATATAATAATTAGGCTGATGGGTCCAGTAGTATAAAAGATAACCTGTGGACAGACAGATGCACACACACACATGACAAAGCGCATGATCTCCCCACGGGCTTCCAACAACAAGGTTATAATCTGCAAGAACTTTTTAAAGCAACTCAGTCCAGTTTTAACAGACGGTGAGACGTCTTTTCTGTTCTGTGCTCTTGTCAGCTGTTCCTGCAACAAACTTCAAAAAAGAAAGTAAAAGTCTGAGGTCTGCTTCATGAAATCAATGCGTAGATTTTTCAAAATCATTAATTTCCCCCTCGATAATGACTCGGCACATGGTAACTCAGAGGAATGCCTCGGCATCATGTTGCCTGGCAGGATTGCTGCTGTTCTGCACAGGAGTCAAGGTGAAAACGACTGATTGTTCTCTGTCCGCGATGAAGGCTGTTCTGTTCCTGATGTTGTACAAACAGCTGAGCAGCCAAAGGCCCTTCACAGCACTCAAACACTGCCACGAACGCTTCAGAGAGGATACAGCGTGTTAGCCACCTCCACAAACAATGCTCTGTTCCATTCAGCACGACTTATTCAATGCGACAGATTCAGTATGATTCGTTCAGTGTGTACACAACCACTGGTACAGGATGGATGTTCAGAGAGCAGGCATGGGGAGAGGGGCCCTCCAGCTTTAGGAGGGGCTCGTCATGTCCCCTGACAGACCAGGGACAGAGACGCTGGCAGACAAGCACATGGTGCCGTCACCCCAAACAATGGCATGCCTCAGCTGTCCACAGCTCTGAGTCAGTTCATCTCCACGACTCTTGTTGACCAGCCAGCGCTGGCGTCAGTCACAGACAGAGCTGAGCATCGCAGCACCTGAGAGAGCGGAGCCGGGCTAAAAACACAGCGTCTGGACCCAGCCCCATGGTGACATACACACAAAACTCTGCCACAGCCTCTGTTAGCACAGGACAGTTGCTGCAATAAGAAGTGGACGTAGTCACCGTGACGTCATCCATTGATTTGTGGACTGTCGTTTGAAGCCTCGAGTTCAGAATTTTGGCCGTCGCCATGTTGTTTTTTTGCAACCAGAAGTGACATGAGAGGGTGAAGCTATACGACTTTTTAGGTGACCAAAATATTATAATTAACTTTCCGGTCTGGGAGTTGTTCTTGTTTTCATCTTACAACTTTAACCCTTTCACTGTGTGTTTTCAGTTCATGAAAGCTAATTGTAACATTTTGTCTTATGTCTAATGTCTTATTCAGCGTTCGTTTGTACTTAGCTCCACCGTCTTGTGTCACTTCTGGTTGCAAAAGACAAACATGGCGACAGCCAAATACCAAGATGGCGATGGCTAAAATGCTGAACTCAAAGCTTCAAAACGGCAGTCCACAAACCAATGGGTGACGTCATGGTGAATACGTCGCTTTGATACACACAACATCTGTCAGTAGGATGCATGAATTGTTGGTTTTGGTCTTTTCATGGGATTTGTTGACAATAAGAAGAATATACGATATTGTGCGTCTACACATTTCTAACTGATGTGTCATTACTGAGGAGCAGTTATGTATAGATGCTCCAGTCAGAATTAATCACTGCAGTAATGTAACACATTGAGTGAACCGTGTGACCAGCAGGGAACTTGGCTCACAACAACAGACCCGCTGCTCTGACCTCGGTCCCTAACCAGCACTGTGTACATGCTGTCCCTAACCCAGCGTCCCACTGGGACCCAGCGTCCCCCCTTATGACACATCATTGATCATTTCCTGTTTTTATTATGCAAGAGTAATCAGGAGTTCAGTTTCCATAAGCAGTGTGTACAGTAGTGTTTGGGACGTAGCTTTGTCCCACAGTACTGCCCCGCCCCGCCTGCAGACTGAAGGCCAGAGTGCTCCCAGCATCCTCTCTGGTACTGTATGTCCAGGAGTTCAGTGATTACGTTCATGATGCATAATGCCTTTTGCTATTCCGCAAATACCCGTTGGAATTCGTCCATGTGCAAACGGAGACGCTCACATGGAACGAGGCGTGTTTGGAACGGCTTTGGTTTATGTTAACGTCACATACATCAGACGCACGCACGGCGACTCTGACCGTCCAGATTGACGCGCAGCTGTGAAATGCCTCGGGTGAGGGCGTAGGAAAAAGGCACATGGAGAAGCGTGACGCCAGGCTCAAAGAAGCTCATGGGGCAATATTATTTAGCCTGTCTGAATGTCACCCTGCCTTACTCATCTCTCGCAGTTAAACGGGGAGCAAAGGCTTAGCTGTAAATTAATTAGGCTTCATCAAACACTCGCTGCCCTGTTACCCTCTCAGTGTGGTCGGACAGGAACGGAAACCAGCTCTCTTTCTCGCTCAGCTCAAAGCCTTCATCTCTCTAATTAGCTGCTTTGACCTGTGATGGCACCGGGTATGTAATGAAACCTCACCCAGGACACACAGGGGTCCAATCTCCCCGGAGTTCATTGACTCCAATAGTGACCTTTATGCTGCGTAATACACGACTATTCCTACATGAATATTATTTCAGATTCCAATGAAACAGATTGTAGTTCAAAAACTATACCCCATCCATAAGTTTAGTTTCCCTTTAACTGGTTCCCATCCTCTCATCCTGAACAATTCTACACTAAAAAAGGGAAAGCGTGCAATTGTAGAGATGAATGAAAATGCTTTAGAGCCCACAGTGTGCCACTGGAATAGTCACAGTTTAATGGTGTTTTATTAAAATAAATAGATAAATAAATAAAAAGATAAATAAATAAATAAAAAAAATAAAATAAAAAAAATAAAAACTTACATTAGCATTTCAATGATACACTAAAATTCAAAGTTAATTTGCAAATTAATAATTTCCATATTCTGTCATTAAATTATATAAAAATTGAAGCATTTTTTGTGGTATACTTGTAGAATCATATAACAATATATAAATTAAATTCTGACAACTTTTGACTCTTATATCTTTAGGATACTTTACATTTATGCAGTTGTGCAAAGTGACTACCGACATTAACTGTACTGTAGTAGTACTTTACTTAAGCCCTAGTCCTTTCCCTCAGAAAAAAAACGCCTAAAATAACTACCCAACATGAATCAGGAATAACTCCTCAACCACATGGCTTATATGCATATATCTGGTCTCCTTTGAAAGGTTAGAAGCTAAGGAATATGAATCCACTGTAAGTAAACTAAACTATATTACCTTGGAGATTACAATGGAGATGCAAAAAGAAAAAACATTATTTTTATCTTCGCCTAGTATAAAGTCTTAACTTATCACCATATAATAAAGATCTTATAGATAATAATAAAACTGGATGTGTTATACTTCACTTTACTACAACTGGGACTGTAAATCTGATGAAAATACACTAAAATACACCATTTATGATAACATTTTTATAAAGATATTCTCAGGTGCTTGGCCATGTTTACTGTTTACAAGTTGACTATTAACTGGGAGTTTTACTTCAAAATACGAGAGGTAGGTACCCAAGAGGTACTTGTACTTTACATGAGTATTTCCCTTTTCTACTACTTTATATTTCTACTCCACTACATTTCAGAGGTAATAATACTGCACCTTTTACTCCACTACAACTCTACTGCCGATCTTAATTTAGCTTGTGAGTAAAATAAACGTGTGAACATGAACGACCCAGTGAAGGAAACCATCTGTGATGTTATGTCACTTTCTGGAGCTGCTCCACAGATGATAGAAGACAAACTGACTAAAGCTTGTTTTATAATTAAATTACTTTGATTTTCTCAGTGACACCTCTTCGACACCCACTGTGGCACGCTCCAAGAAAAAAAAAAAAATCACATGAGCATCCACTACAAAGTCTCGTATTCATTGCCAGTGGGAGCGTTCGGTTAACAGGCAGACTCTACTGTAAACAGCAGCACATTGTCTTCACTTGATGTCTCCCGAGTGATAGAGATAGATAGATAGATAGATAGTAACTTTATTGATCCCGAGGGAAATTCAAGTTTCCAGCATCTCAGTTCCATAGTGCAAACATATTAGTAAAAAGGCTCAAGTAAGTAGGACAAAGTATATATATATATATACATACATATGTATATATATACATATATACATATATATGCATATATATATTATAATATATATATATATATATAATATTATAATATATATATATATTTATAAAATATATATATTTATAAAATGTACATATTTATAAAATATATATATATTTATAATCATTATATATTCACATATCTGCAGGTCAGAGGTCAAGGGACCCATTTGAAAATGGCCATGCCAGTTTTTCCTCATGGTACCAGTGGATTCTTTAGGTTTATCTAGTGTCATATGATGCCAGTATCTTCGCTTTAGCTTTAAAACTGAGCCCGCTACAACCACCAAAATACCGACTGAGTTAATGCGTGTTTATAATGTTCTCATGATGTAAATATAAACAGATATTACCAAGGTGATGACTTCTGTCCAGTGTCTTTTCTAACAAGCTGAATTCAGTCAAAAAGGCTATTTTTCTAGCTGGTTCAAGTTAATGATGCATTTGAAAATGATAATTAGAAGTTTGTCGGTCGTTTGTCACTAACTGAGAGGAAAAGCTCTTGTTTCAACCCAGACTGGCAGCTGAAAGCAGGTCAACGTCAGATTAAAGCACTCAGTGTGAACATTTCGCTAACAGGCTTCTATCACAGCTGCCTGTTTTAACAAAGGTATGAAAACAACCAAATGTGTTAATCGTCTACAGTTAAAGTACAAACAGCAAGAAAATCTGCTTCAACACTCAATTCACTGTCAAGAGAGCTGCTGTTGTACCGTCCAGCACCAGTGATGATTTTAGACTCTTTTTAGGGGCTCAAGCACACCTAAATGTCATCATGGCAACTCTAAAAAAATAATTATCAAACCCTCTGAGACCCGCAGGATTGCCGGCGTTCCTTGACGACATTACTGTCTGTCTTAACGCTGAGATACTGGTATTTTATGAAACTAGAAAACCTGAGGAATCCCTCAGCTTGGGAAGGAGGCTAAATAACGCTCAAAAGTTAAAGCTTAATTCTGGCGAGGAAAAACTGGCATGGCCATATTCACAGGGGTCCCTTGACCTCTGACCTCCAGATCAGTGAATGAAAATGGGTTCTATGCGTACCCACGAGTCTCCCCTTTACAGACATGCCCACTGTATGATAATCACATGCAGTTTGCGGCAAAAACAATGCATTTGTTATTTTCACCTATTTTAAAATAGTGTGTTTGAATATTTCTGCATACTGGGGTCCCTAAACAGTCTTGGAATTGCATAGATTGGGTATCACTGTGAAGCTGAGTCTCGTGTGAATCTAGTGAATTGAATTGTCACCTGGCGCCACCTTGATGCAAAAAAGGCAGAAATTGGTGCATAAAAAGTTTCCAGAATGCAAAAATTAAGTGTTTGATACTCAAAATGTCCTGAGGGAGGACCCAGAGACCCCCCCGTTTAATGTGTGTTCCCCCCAATGTTGAAACGAACCCTACGCCCTTGACTGCACACGTCATATTCTCATAAGGGGCTGAGCCCCTCTAGAGGTCAGATCCTGGAATCGCCCCTGTCCGGCACCCACACTTGTATCAGAAGGCAGCCATATTGTTTTAGCATAAAGTCACTACTGCCGCATTTCCACCGCATGTTACGGCACGACTCTACTCAACTCAACCCACTCTTTCTTTGGTTTTCCTTTAGCAAAAGTTGTGATAGTACCTGCTACTTATCTTGTACGACCTCGATCGAGGTTCCAGGCGAGCTGAGCCGATACGAGAAGGTGGAGTTAAAACGCCGCAGACCACCAATTGGTCAGAGAGAATTGTCACTAGTGCGACACGGCACATCCTGCACAAATCCGCCATTTCTAAACAGCCAGGCTACTAAGGCTGCAAAATGTATCAAATATTAATCGCGATCACGATATTGATGTTTAAAATGCTCATAGAAAACTCACTTCCATATCAAATTAAAAGCTTCCTAAACTAACAGCCAGCCAGCAGCGGACGATCAGCATGTTCTGCTTCACTTTTGGGAAGTGGTCATGCCGCTGCCTGTGAAAACTTCCCTGAATGTTGCGACTACATTTCAGAGTAGAAGAGTAATATACTGTGTATTACTGGATGAATAATAATTAAACAAAATTGCACTGAATCCAGGTGAAGAAGAACCTTAGTTTAAGTCTGATTTTGATGCAAAGATTTGTGAATTAACAGGAATGCAGCGCAACGTGGAAGTGAAAGCAGTGCTCTGATTATTTAACTGTAAAAGTATTAAAAATATTGCGTTCCTAAAATCAATGAATAATCGTGATCATCATTTTGATCAAAATCGTGCAGCCCTATAAGCCACCGTCAATAACGTCCGCAACTTTTCATTCACTCGACCCAGATTTTAAAAAATGCCGACCATCCCTCCTCCTCCCATCCGGAGCGTTGCATAAGCCCACCAGCACACCCTGCCACTGTATTATTTTCTCACTAAAAAACAAACCTGATTTGACTGTTAATCCTATTAGAGTCACCATAATACCAGCCTATGGCCTTTTACATAACACGACAAATACGATTATGTTCTCTGTTGCATTCCTCCTCTGCTTTTCACAAAATCCTGTTCCACACTCAGAAAAAATCAGACCACTTGACCCAGAAAAGCTGCGTCCACGTTAAAGAGAGGGACGACAACTTGAATTAAACAACCTTTGTTGTGACTATTTAAACTGATTCATAAATAACATTTTCTGCAATTTACCACCTATTACTCGATGCTGCTGTTAACACCGGATTGCATTTTAGACAACATGCATCCAAATGTTGGTTAGAAAAGAGAGAAAGCAACATGCACGGAGGGTTTAAAGATGACACCATGAAGTGTGAGACAGACGCTGATATAATGCATAAAATGCATTGATAGAAAAGTAGTAGTAAAGACCAACAGATGCTTTGTTCCCTTTTTCTTATCCTTACATAACTTACTGCTGAATGCAATGTACTGTACTATACTGGGATTATGTGTGCTAATATTCATCCTCAGAGCTTGAAGTGGAAAAAAATAAGATCCAGTACTTCTCTTATTCACATGTTGGTGTGTGAATCGGCCGGTATCAGCAATCTCTTGCTACTTATTCCTGTTTATTTATTATTTCTTTAAGCATGTTTTACTGTGTCAGTCATAATCAGTAATGTGATTTTATTGATATTTCATTATAATTGGGCTATGCATCTTCTATAGTAGGCCTATAATACTCTTAACTATATTCAAACTGAAACATTATAGGGTTAACGCGGTGTGTTTAGTGTTAATAGATAAAGTGCTTTCCTGTGTTATTTGTAGCCTATAGTCGGGTATCATTCAGGTTTTAGGAGCAGAGCCGTGTCCCGGTCAGGATGCTCCGACATATTATGCAGCAGGATAAAGCGACATATTCTGAAGTTCTACAGTGAATAAAAGGTACTAGGAAATATTGGGTTAGGGGTCCAAGAAAATTTGAAAGTCTTTGACTTAAAACTGTGCAATTTTACATCATTTTGAACCATTATTATAACTAGTTAAATTATTATCTTATTATTTACACATATCACAGCATTCGTCTGCACATTTAATTCTTCTGGAAATGTTTGCCCTAAAAGAGCCGATTCAGAAAACATTTAAATAATGTTTCATTAATTATATTTGTTCACAAATAAAATGAAGTTATGGCGAACTGTTCACTAATTATTTTACAAAAGGGACGTGAAAGACGTGTTGTATTGATAAATTACAGCAGTGTCGTTCTTAACCCCCCACTCCTCCCCCGTGCCGTGCGTTGGATCGTCCAGATGTTCTCCACATTGTTTATGTTCATACGGCTTATGAAGGGGCGGCGCAAAAACTCTGGCGCTGCACCAGAGAACCTGATATGGAGAGGGCAGAAAAGAGTACCGGCAGTTTGTGATAGAAGTGCCGCTACGCAGTAAAATGTAGAAGTGCCGGTAACGGTGAGTACCGGCCCACTTCCAGCACTGTTTATCCTGCATCAATATAATGCAATACAACAGCAGTACAGAATACAGCCTGAATGAACACTTCGTCATTGATTAAAGGCGCCTTGTGGAGTTTTCATTCACGGTTTCTATAACACAGTGTGTGTGTGTGTATCAGAGCTGCAGACCAAAGAACATCTTGGTCGACTGAAATTCTATCTAACCAATCAATTGGTCAATGGGGGGGGCACATTACACTGAGTACACTCTTCCTGGTAGTCCAAATGAATTATATATAAACTTAAAAAGCTATTTGAAGAATACTAAAATATTTATTTTATACTTAAATGATAACAAGCAGCTGTGTGCAGCACTGCTGCCCAATCCAAAACTTCCCCTCGGGACATCAGACAACAACAGACTCAAAGCTGAGCAGCGTGCACCTGCACATTCTCATATGATTCACAAAAATACAACTAGATCTGTTGCGAGGGGGATGCGTGAAGTTATATTTCAAACAAAACAATTAGGCTATTTATTAGACCAAACATATTGAAATATGCCAATTCTGATATGTTCTGACTCAAAAGCCTATCAGGAAGTGATGTGTGGGTGGGTCAGGGTTTTTTAATACCTGCACCCATCTGACCCGTTATGAGAGCCGATCCACACCGCCAGACCCGCAATACATATGCATTAATCAACCACCTGTGTGGACAAGTCACAGATGATGAAGACTGGCACTAACAACGTGAGTCCTACAGGTAAAACACGAGACTCATGTAGGCTGATGTAGTAGTTTAACGTGGGGCAGCTGCTCTACAGGTGCGCTGACCTGTGCTGTAACTGGGCGGAGGCCGTGGAGAACATATTTGTTGATCACTCAAAGCGCTTTACACTACATCAGCGTTCACCCATTCACACACACATTCACACACTGATGGCAGAGGCTGCCAACCTGCCCATCAGGATCTAAAAATTCATTCACACACCGATGGCTGAGCATTCAGGAGACATTTGGCGTTCAGTGTCTTGCTCGAGGACACTTCGACATGTGGACTGGAGGAGCCGGGGATCAAACCATCGACCTTCTGATTGGTGGACGACCCGCTCTACCTCTGAGCCACAGCTGCCTTGTGAGTAGCCTGACTCACTGGATGTAGACTGTGGCTACAAGCCTGCCATTGGCCGTGTATTTAACGCGGCATTCTCCGACCCTAAAATAACTGTGGCAAACAAACGTTTATGATACTTAGAAGTTTTGTTCAGCAAGATAATCTCCACAAATGAACACCACTTTTATGATTTTTGAAGACACGTAAAGACTTCAACATTCACAAGTGGGATATTTATAGATGTATTTTATGACGCAGAACAAAATGTTAAAATCTCTTAAGCTTGTGTTAACAGCAGACCTTATTTCAGGCATCTAGCTAAAAACACAATCAATAAACCCACTGACTTCCAGATGAGGGAACAGGAATTAACTCGTTTCCGGGTTTTAGGACTCATTCCTGCATCACTCTAAACCAGAATGATAAACCAAGAGCCAGACCGTTCTTTAGCGCTGACACAGCACTGTGGATATACTGTAGCTCTGGCTATGCGAGACGAGGTAAACACCAACCAAATTCATCCCGTCCTTCTCACAGTGAGACAGTTTTTGGTCCCATTGTGACTGAACAGAAACCACAACCTGTGTTCTACAAACCAAAGCTTTAACTACATATTCTGTACAGAAGCTCGATGCAGAAGGTCTGTTTTTGCTGCTAAACTCTAAATAAAATGGTCGATAAACTGAGTTTAGGTGGGTTTACCCTCCACTGCATCTCTGCACATACATCACATAATATTCTAAAACTTCTTCCAGCTTAGCAGTGAAAGGCTTTGTGATATGTTTAAGGACTGACTGAGTATTTGTTAGGAGATGGTGGAAGGGAAACACAAGAAGTGTAGACAACAGCGATGTTGAGTGATGAAACAGACATACATGGGGCAGACTGAGGAGGATGTGTGTGTGTGGGGGGGGAGGTGATGGCAGGCTGATCTGGGTCCACACAGAGCGACTCACTTGGCCAGCTTCATCTCGATCTGTTGGCGGATTTCCTGCCGCTCCTGGTCGCTGCGGACGGGGAAGATGTTGCGGTCCTCCAGCTCCTGCTTGCTGGGTCGGTTCCGGAGCTTCACGGCCAGCAGCTCCTTCCTCACCCGCCGCGGGAGGGTCCCTGTTGGTGTCGAGCATAGATTAAGGTCAGTAACCACGCAACGGTTTTACAGCTAAACCCGCTGAACTGATGCCAATCATCCCCTTGGACCTTTTTATGTTTAACTTTGAATCATAAATAGGGCAGCAGCTAACGATTACTTTCATTGTCGATTAATCTGTTGATTCATTTTTCAATCGATCGACTAGTTAGTTAGTTTGAAGTGTTACGATCTGACACCTCCTCTTCTAAAACAGTGTCATCACTTCACCAAGGAGATAAACACATTTCAAGGATTCAAATATGAGTTCAAATCCCCCCCCATGGGGAAGATACAAGAACATACAACTTGAACTAGAGTAGCAACAAACGATTGTTTTCATTGTCGATTAATCTGTCGATTGTTTTCTCGATTAATCGATTTGATTTTTGGTCTATTAAATGTCAGAAAATGGTGAAAAATGTCAATCAGTGTTTCCTCAAAGCCCAAGATGACGTCCTCAAATGTCTTGTTTTGTCCACAACTCAAAGATATTCAGTTTACTGTCACATTTGAGAAGCTGCAATCAGAGAATTTTGACTTTTTTTCCTTAAAAAATGACCCATTGATTATCAAAATAGTTGGCGATTAATCGATTAATCGTTGCGGCTCTAATCGTGGATGAATTAAACGATTCTGTTTAACAAATTTGTTACAGACAAACAGAAAAACAAACTAAGTATTTAGTGGAGGCCCCTGCCTTGAGTCTGTGTGGATACTGTAGGTTTAGACTAGGGCTGTCAAAGTTAACACAATAATAAAGCGTTTACGCAAATTTGTTTTAACGGCACTCATTTTACTCAACACATTAACGCAACTTTCGATTTTGAGGTTGTAGCAGGCTCAATTTTAAAGTTAGAGTGAAGATACTGTATGAAACTAAAAAACGTAAGAAGTCCATTGGCACCAACCATGTCATACTAACTTGTCATAAAGGAGGTTAAATAATGCTCCAATTTGCGCTACAATTTTGGCAAGGAAAAACTGGCATGGCCATTTTCAAAGGGGTCCCTTGACCTCTGACCTCCAGATCAGTGAATGTAAATGGGTTCTATGGGTACCCACGAGTCTCCCCTTTACAGACATGCCCACTTTATGATAATCACATGCAGTTTGGGGCAAGTCATAGTCAAGTCAGCACACTGACACACTGACAGCTGTTGTTGCCTGTTGGGCTGCAGTTTACCATGTTATGATTTGAGCATATTGTTTTATGCTAAATGCAGTACCCTTTGAGGGTTTCTGGACAATATCTGTCATTGTTTTGTGTTGTTCATTGATTTACAATAATAAATCTAGACATACATTTGCAAAAAGCAGCATATTTGTCCACTCCCATGATGATAAGAGTATTAAATACTTGACAAATCTCTTTTTAAGATACATTTTGAATTGATAAAAAATGGGCGATTAATTTGAGATTGATTTTTTACAGTCCTAGTTTAGACATTGCAATTTAAGTAGCCTCGTTAGCAGCACTACATATTTTAGGTTCCACAAAAATCCCCCAAAAAATGTCTTATAAATTTCTAAGACATTCATTCCTTTTGTAAATCTCCTCCACCACACATTCACATTCCTGTCTCTGCAGATATTTGCATCACGTCACCGTCGTGCTGGTGGCGTGCGTGTCTGTCACGTCCATCATAACTCCACAGTCTACCATATTCATGTTCTGTCCCCCCCAGGGTCACAGACATGTTAACCGCAGGCGGCTGTGCACCAATGACCCACATGAACGGCCAAGAATTAGGCCATCAGAGCAGATGTTGACGGGCCACTGAAACTTAACACCGGTAGGTCTGCTGTTCGTCATCTCTGTAAAGCTCCCTGTCATGCTCTCACTGTAAACAAACACCAGCCGAGATTACGCTGCTTCATTATTCACTGACAGCGTGCCCAGATTTTTTTTGGCTTTGTATATTATGAAGCGGCAGATAATGGTAGAGAAAATATTCCACAGCGTGCCTCCAGTCAGCAGACCTACCAGAGATCACAGAATCGTTCCAGCTGTCCTGGTCGTTCAGGTACTCGTCCAGACGCCAGTTCTCTTTGTTCTCATCGGACTCCTTCTTGCTCTCCGACTCCCCGGCTGGCTCCCTCTCTGTGCTGGACGTGCGGGACAGACGGCCATCCATCCGGCGCTTCAGAGAGGAGCGCGCCTCCTTCGTCTGGAAGCTGAGCTCACACATCACAAGACAAGCCTGTCAATCACAACTTCATTATACCACTGAGAACTCTCAGTTCTGATTGGCTGGAAGGTGTGGATTAACTTTAAGTAACCAGACTGTAAAACTGACGGTTATTTGTGTAACCACCGTCAACAACCGAAAAACAGGATGAATATCTTCTCAGTGAGAATCACACAAATGTAATTTCAAATGTGTTTAATATTTGCGTGAATTTGGACGTCCCAAACGGTCGGAGGAAGAAGGAGGACGAGTGGTGATGAGTACATTTCTCTTTAACTAAACTAAACTTGTGGAGATTTTAAAGTCCCAGTGAAACGAAAATTAATGCATCTTTAGCTTGTGTATTATGAATATTCCCCAGTGAAACTGAATATTTGAGCGGTGTACAGTTACAAGAAGGAGTTAAATAAAATCCTTCACATTTGATTGGACCACTAAAAAGTGGGCGGGGCTTAGAATGTAGCGCCATACGGAGCTACAGCCCACACACCACTGATGTCGCTAACAGTTGAGGATTGATTGATGGATGGACATTATGATATTATTGGTTGAAATTGGTTGGTAGCTAACGTAAGCATGCGTCATATTTTGTTTCACAGGAAGAAAAGATGAGAGGATTTTGATATCAAAATACAAAGAATTTTTTGGTAAATTTTTTTTGCATATAATGTTAAATAGTTGCACAATATGACCGTAGAAATGATCTAAAAGGGTTAAAAAAGGTATTTTTCATTTCATCTCGACTTTAAACTCCGAGCCCAGCATTGTGATCCTCTTCCTGTTTAGCTTGATGTTGCCTAGCAACACGAAGAGCAGAAACTCTGAGCACAGGAACCACATTTTATTATGTTTAAAACAGCAAACCGAGATCAAAATTAGTTGCATGTGTAATTTACAACTGATATTTGATTACATAAGGTATTTTATTGTGACAATACCCCCCCAAGTTTATGCGCCACCTATACGCCGTCATCCACTACAGTCATGGAACATACAACTTGACTGAGATGCAGCATGGCTGACTTTCAGAGAGTTTGACAAGCGGTTAAATAGCTCACGGTTGATGCAAAACAAGGACTGACTAATTAATGATCTTAGCTGACCTCAGAAAAGATCAATTATCCCCAAAAACACAATGATCTGAGAACAACCGGTCCAGTTTATAGAGAATAAGAAGCCAACGAGACTGGTACGTTATGAAAGGCAGCTACATTTAGACAAGACGAAGAACCTTGAGTTCTTCTGGTTAAGATGTAAATGTAGAAAATGTAAATCTTCATGAGTTTTCACTGACGCAGTTACACCTGAGAAGCAAAATCCATTTGCTCTTGTTAAAATTTGGTTTTCTGCACAAAAACGGTGAACACAGTAAATAAAAATCTGGGGGTGTCAAGCTAGCTTTAGGGACATTTCTTGAGGCCAAACAAAGGAAGAAAAGCCCCGAGCCTGTATTCACTAACTGCTAAATATGACATTTTGGACTTAAATGAAAGAAGTAAAGATCCTTCACTTTCACTTTTTTTTTTTACTCCTACTCACAAACTTCAAACGCATTTATCAAATGTCTGGAGATTAAAGACGCTTTTAAATTGAAGAGAGCACTTTAAAGTTAGTTAGGAGTAGATCCCGGGTGGTTCTGTGACAAAATATCTTTTACATCAAAATATTTCTATCTATAGAACAATGAATCGATCAATGGTAAAAAAATTGAGAAATTAATTGATAATGAAAATAGTCTGTTTTTGCAGATAGGGTCCAAATTGTCCATATTATGCGCGTGTATACTATGCACAAATGTGGGTTTGGGATTGGATGACTATATTCTGTGAACAGGGCCTTTAAACAGTCTCACAAGGCTATAATTTATTAATGATTAGTTTTTCATTTTGTAAAAGTGAAAACCTGGAAAAGTGTCATACATTGTAGCTCTCATGTGATAAAACCTACGAAATAGAAACTATACAAACTTAATATTCCAGGTACATGTATTAGAAATGCTGCACATGTTGCACCGGAGTCTGACCTGTCCTGTCTGTGTTTGGATGCGAGGGCCCGGTGCAGTTCCTCGATGATGCAGCTAGGGGGCAGCTGCGAGTGCAGCGCCCCGAGGTGGGGGGACCCAGTGGGTGTGGAGATCCTGCCTCTCAACAGGGAGCCGTGACAGTCTTTGGGAAGAGTGAAGTTCCTGGGTAAGGTTGCTGGGGACTTCTTAACCGGCACCGAAGGAGCACCTGGGAAAGAAAAATCATCAACGTGAGACACTGCTGCAAAACCAGCAGGGTTTCACATCAGGGTTGACCTGGTGAACTCACAGTCCAGGCTGCCTAGTCTGGTGAGAGGTTTGACCGGCGGTTTGGGGGGAGGAGAGGTGGCGGCTCGTCCGGCCAGGACCGCCGTCGCCTCCTGTTTCACTTCAACGGCCTCCACCTTCCCCATTGGCTGCTCATCGCCGGGGTCGCTCAGCGAGGTGCTTTCGTCTTCTCCATCTTCGCTCTGACTGGCATCTCCCACCGTCTTCGAATCCTCAGTCACATCTTGTACTGAAATGAAACATCAGCAATGGTGATGCAAAGGTTTGGTTTGTTTAGGAAGTCTCTGTCTCCACCTAGTGGACACTCAGACACATGAAGCTGCACCAGGTTAGATTTTCATGTAACAGTTTAGCCGTTTTAATCAACCGGAATGACCCATTTTATTACTAATAATCAATCATTTTATCAGCTTGAATCACTAACAGGAACCACAATAAAAAAAGAGTATCATATCTTTGTAAAGCACTCTGTAACCTGTGTTTAAAAATGTGCTATATAAATTAAGTTTCACTTACTTACTTACTTACTTGATTTACAACAATTAAAACTAAAAGACAAATTAGAAAACTTTAAATTTTAAAAGGGGAAATTCAAGGGTTTATTGATGGACTGCCTGAGAAATAAAAGCCCGGAGGATTCCCTGACGAGAACAATATAATGTATAGCATCAATTGAAGTAACAAGCTATGCAACCCTTTTTTTGTATTTACACACCTTGTTGCTTTACTTGAGATTTTTATTTTAGTTATTTTAATCATTTTCCTTTTTAAAAAATATGTTCCTTTGATTGTTTGGTGTGTGTACACACAATAGATAATGTACATACTAGTCAACTGATTAAAATTTTGAATCGTGATTAATCATGTGATTGTCCATAGTTAATTGCGATTGATCACAAAATAATTGCACATTTTTTAAATGTTCATACCTTATTGGGAGATTTGTCAAGTATGTAATACTCTTGTCAACATGGGAGTGGACAAATATGCTTATTTATGCAAATGTATGTATATATTTATTATTGTAAATCAATGAACAACACAAAACAATGACAGATATTGTCCAGAAACCCTCACAGGTACTGCATTTAGCATAAAACAATATGCTCAAATCATAACATGGCAAACTGTAGCCCAACAGGCAACAACAGCTGTCAGTGTGTCAGTGTGCTGACTTGACTATGACTTGCCCCAAACTGCATGTGATTATCATAAAGTGGGCATGTCTGTAAAGGGGAGACTCGTGGGTACCCATAGAACCCATTTACATTCACTGATCTGGAGGTCAGAGGTCAAAGGACCCCTTTGAAAATGGTCATGACAGTTTCTAAGCTAGTATGAAATGGTTGGTACCAATGGATTCTTTAGGTTTTTCTAGTTCCATATGATACCACTATCTTCACTCTAGCTTTAAAACTGAGCCCGCTGCAACCTAAAAATCACGAGTTGCATTAACACGTTATTATCGTGTTAACTTTGACAGCATTACTTTTTCTACTTCTTTGTACTGTCAGGTTGTGTAACGCAGCTTTAACCCTTGAACATAAACAACATCCTGCCTCGTGCACTTGTATATTTTCTGAATGTGTTCTCTCAGACCACTGTACTGTACTCTACCTGTTGAGGCCTCTAAATCGCTGCCCAGGTCTTCACTGGTGCTGGCCAGCGGCGCCACGGGCTCCTCGTCTCTGTCCTCAGCGTCAGACTGAGTCGGGGTGTCTGGATCTTCGCCGTTACCCCCACAAGCAAGATCCGACTCTGCGTACAGTGGACGAAGGACAAGAATGAGAGTCTGCGTAGTTAGGCACCATGTGGCTAAACAAGTGAACTGTGTGATCAGCCTGGAGTCATATGTGTGTGTGTGTTCATCTCTCATTTTGCACCTGTCTCCGTCTCCCCGGGGTTCCTCCTGACGAGGTCATCTCTCTTCTGTCGTACAGCTGCCTTCTTCTCCACCGCTAAACAACACAAACATTTATGAAACTGGTCCAGATTGCACGAGAAAAAAGCATGTGAAGCAGCCTGTGTGTTCCCAAAGCAGCCAGCGTACAGTACATCACACTCACCTCCAGACGGCTTCAGCTTCTCGTTTTTCTTTTTCCTCCACTTCCAGGGCTTAAAGATGCGTCCCAGGCTGGCCAGCTTGCTGTTGCGGCGGACTGGAGGCGTGCGGACCCCTGTGACCAGGCAACCCGAATGTAGCGCCCTCTGCTGGTCCATCACATCTACAACACAAAGCAAACAGCCTTAAAATAGGCTGCAGGCAACAAAATCCACCGTGAACACAGCTGTTAGGGACATCAATCGACGTGGCGAGGACTGAAGGAATTTCTTAAATCACTTCTAACACAATACTACCCCCCCTTCCCCCATCATCATCATCATCATGTGAGAGTAGCAGAATGTGGGTCACTGGCTGTAAATGCCTTATTGATTCCAGTCTGATTTCTGAGGAGAAGCGAGCGGTGGGGAGAAGACAGAGCATTGCATTGTTTGTGAGTGACTCACATGGTTTCAGGGCAGCCAGACCTTCCTGGCTCCGAACACTCAGACAATAGAGCGCTTTTAAAAGACACACAGGGAATAAATAAAAATCAGCTTCAGCACAACTGCATTTTCTGAGGTCGATGCAGACATCTGCAGCATGCAATCCCCACCGGTTTGACACTATTTATGGCTGCGTCCTTATCGTGGTCGAGTACACAGGAATCACACAGTAGTGACTAACAGTAACTGTACATGCTGCTGCTGACAGACGGGTGTTTTTCAGAGCTCTCCTGCATCGTCTCCGTGTCCCGACTGTTTACTTTTTCTTTTGTTGTTGTCTTGCATTTGTCTTTATTTTAAGGTACTGACAAGAATTTATTCCAGTGTTTTTGACGGCCAATTTTTGGGGAGCAAAGGAGTCTTGTGTTAGAGCTGCAACGATTATCGATTAGTTGTCAACTATTAAATTAATCAGCAACTATTTTGATAATCGATTTGAGTCATTTTTTAAAGAAGAAATAGTAAAAATTCTCTGATTCCAGCTTCTTAAATGTGAATATTTTCTTGTTTCTTTACTCTTCTATAACAGTAAACTGAATATCTTTGAGTTGTGGACAAAACGAGACATTTGAGGACGTCATCTATTAAATACTTGACAAATCTCCATTTAAGGTACATTTTGAACAGATAAAAAAAGTGTGAGTAATTTGCGATTACTCTAATATTCAGTTTACTATCATACAAGACAAAAAATTTCACATTTGAGAAGCTGGAATCAGACAATGTTTGGCACTGTTGCTTTGTTGGTTGACAAATGACTTGATTAATTACTGTTGATCAATCAATCGACTAATCGTGTGCAGAAGCTTTGATTTCTCTTCATAAGTAAAGACTGTCAATCAACGGCTATTCCTCTTAGCTGGTGCTCGGACTTCTCAACGCGCTCTTAAGTCTGCAGGCTAAGATGTAGAAGAGGATCACAATGATGGACAGACAGGCAGAGAAGCACAGAGGAAGACTTGAGATGACCTCTGCATCCAGAGACAGAGAGAGAGACAGACAGAGAGAGAGAGACACAGAGAGAGAGATAGAAAGAGACACACAGAGAGACAGAGAGAGAGAGAGAGAGAGAGAGAGAGAGAGAGAGAAAGAGACACAGAGAGAGAGAGCGAGAGAGACAAACACAGGGAGAGAGAGAGAAAGAGAGAGACAGACACAGAGAGAGAGAGAGAGAGAGAGAGAGAGAAAGAGACAGACAGAGAGAGAGAGAAAGAGACACAGAGAGAGAGAGCGAGAGAGACAGAGAGAGACAGACACAGAGAGAGAGAGAGAGAGAGAGAGAGAGAGAGAGAGAGACACAGAGAGAGAGAGAGAGAGAGAGAGAGAAAGAGACATAGAGAAAGAGACACAGAGAAAGAGAGAGAGAGAGAGAGGTTCCTTGGAGAAGGGACAGAAATAGTCCCTCCTACACAGTCTGGCTCCGACAACAAGCTGACACCTCAAGGAGCCTACAGCTGAGCCGTGGGCTGTGCAGCTCTACGAACACTTCCATTTTCTAGCGTCTAAATCCACAACATCTGCTCAATTATATCCCTTAAGAAATGAATTAGATACACTTATTATGACCGGCCCCAGTCACATAATGAGAGGACAAGAGGAAGTGTGCTGTGATTTATACTGAGATAGATATTCCACAGGTGAGGATGGATTTGGCAGGGATTTATCCGGTGACTGTGCCGGCATGTGGAAGGAACTTAACAGTAACCACAGCAAAAGTGCAACATGTTCACAATGTGTGCAGCATTAAGGGGGATCTATTACCAGAAACTGGAATATGATATTAATTAGTATGTTTTCTTTAGTGTATATCACTTGAAAATAAGTACTATTGTGTTTTCTTTACCTTAGAATGAGACGTTTATATCTACATACGGAGCGAGACGGGCCGGTGGTGCGCCGGACCCTGCGGGCCCGGGATCGCACCTCAGCCAGCGCGCGTCGGCCCTCACTTTCATTGCGCCACGGGGTTTTGCTTGCACCCTCTGACTCACGCGTGCGTTAGCCTCCCTGGTCCGTGTTTCAAGACGGGTCGGGTGGGTTGCCGACATCCCCGCAGACCCCTGGCGCCTTTTACGTGGTCCGAGCCCTGATCTGAGGGCACGACACGGTTGGGGTGCACTGAGGACAGTCCGCCCCGGTGACACTTTGGCCACGGTCCTGGGAAGCACCTTCGCCCCAAGCCTTTCCAAGCCGACCTAGAGCCGGTCACAGCACACCGCCTCGTATGCGGGACTCCCCAGCCTGCCGTGTGTCGCTCACTACCTCCAGCCGGCTGTTAACGAGGGTCATTTGGCACAGACAAGTACTCGTATCGGTACTCGGTATCGGCGAGTACCCAAATGTAAGTACTTGTACTCAGTCTGTAAAATCGGTGGTATCGGTGCATCCCTACTTTTTACTCTACAAAATATATTAAATTGGATTAAGATAGGATTTTACCAGCTTCAACATTAAAGTAGCCTAATGTACATTTTAATGCATCAATAATTATAATTCAATTATATATAATACAAAACATAATGAGTACTTTTACTTTGTGGTACTTTAAGTATATTTTGATGTTAATAGTTTTTAACTTTTACTTAAGTAAACAAATAAATCGTACACCAGTAACTTGGTCAAATAATCTTCAAAATTAACAGGAATTACAATTCAAGTCCTAAATGTATATAGTATATGAACATAGAATTGAATTTAATAGATCAGCCCAATTGTCACCGATATCCGATCCACCTATTTGAGTCAGTATCGGCCAGATATCCGATCCGGTACCGGTATCGGTGCATCCTTTATTAATCTGCCAATTATTTTCTCAATTAATCCATTAATGGTTTAGTCGATAAAACGGCCATCAATTATTTTCTAAAGCCCAAAGTGACGTCTTCAAATGTCTTTCTGTCCGACCAACAATCTAAAACCCAAAGATAATCACTTTACCAGCACATCACACAAAGACCAGCAGCCGTTCCTCACACTGGAGACGCTAAAAACAGGCATTGGGCATTTTTACTTGAACTTTGCTTTTCATGGAGTTCCAGCTGTTTCATCCGCCTACAGAAGCCTGCAGCTTACCTTCACCAATCATTTTCACTGCATTTATACAAATACAACTGAACAGACCAGACTGATGCACAAGAGATAACAACACAAGGCCAATCATCACTGATCCGTGAACAGCGGCTGCTTGACCGCCGACAATGAGAAGCAGGTCAGTCGCCCAAGTCATGTGTGCCTGCCGAGGATGACGAATTCAGGTCAAGCTCGTTGCAACTGTTAGCAAGCAGCCGCCCAGGGTCAGGGCTGCCGTTGCCATGGTTACCACGCTGGATGCTGCAGAAGAGGCCCCGGGAGGCAAGAGAGAACCACCGCGGCATGAGGAATAGGGAGTTGCTGGGTGGATGGGAAGGCTGTTGCCACACAGAGAGACGGGAGAGACGCAGCCAATCACGACCCAGCGTGTAACGATGCATAATGTAAGTCGGTGGAGCCGCCGTGTTCTTAATTTTGCAAGTTGTGTTGAAATATTTATTCAGGTGATAGGGTTTGAGTGAACAAGACTTTCCTGCAAATGCAAGGGGGAAAAAGAATCCTCTTTTTTAAGCAGGAAAAATAAATTAATTGTCAAAGTCAGGTAGTGTTTGTCTGCTGTACCGTCTGCTACTGCAGGTAGTGAGGAAGACGAGCACAGAGCACCTGGAACCGTCACAACATCTTCATCATCACTCACATTTCTTATAACTTATACTGTCACCAGTTCAATGAGTGTGTTTGGAATAAAACAGTTTATTGGTGTTTGTATTTTTTATCTATTTGCACTGTGGTTATATATCGTATGTCTGAATGCAAATGTGTACATATTTCTTATATTCTCATTCGTTATTCTTATAATTTACATATATATTTGCCTGCATATTCTGCATTTATATTGTAGCATCATGTACATAATTTACATGTTAGCCTACTTACTCCTTTATTTCTATTTTCTTACATTTCTTCACTTCTTCTTCTACATAATAAAAGAGATATTCACCACTAAAAAAGAAATATCATGCACGTATTCTTCACTACAAAGTTGCTGCTCACGAGTTAAATGCTTGGATTCAAATAGATTATTGTTGTTTGTATTTACTTATTTGCACTGTGGTTATATATTGTCTTAATGCAAATATTTGTACATACTTCTTATATTCTCATTTCTTAATCTTATTTTTTATTATTTACTTATATTTCTCTACATATACTGTGTTATATATTGTAGCATTATATACAGAATTATACATTATTTATATTTTCTTAAATTTCTTTATGTTTATATAAGAACAGCTCAGTTTCCTCAGTGATCAATAAAGTATTTCTGATTCTGATTCCAATATATCACTAAGAAAATGTTTAAAATGAAATCACATGATGTCCATAATAAAAGTTATCACAGTGATATTCACCACTAAAAAATAAATATCATAGTTTATCGGTGTTTGTTTTACTTATTTGCACTGTGGTTATATATTGTCTTGATGCAAATATTTGTACATATTTCTTATATTCTCATTTCTTATTTTTATTATTTACTTATATGTGTCTACATATACTGTGTTATATACTGTAGCATTATATACATAATTATATACTCAATTATTTCTATTTTCTTACATTTCTTTATGTTTATATCAGAGCAACTGTAACTCCTCAATCAATAAAGCATTTCTAATTCTGATATATCACTAAGAAAAAAGTCATGTTTTAAGGAGATCACATAGTAAAAGTTATCACAGTGATAAACAAAAAAGAAATATCATAGTTTATTGGTGTTTGTTTTACTTATTTGCACTGTGGTTATACTGTATATTGTCTTGATGCAAATATTTGTACATATTTCTTACAATCTCATTTCTTATTTTTATTATTTACTTACATTTCTCTACATATACTGTTATATATTGTAGCATTATATACATAATTATATAGTCATTTATTTCTATTTTCTTAAATGTCTTTATTAACTGTAACTCCTCAATAAATAAAGTATTTCTGATCCTGAAAACTAAGGAAAAATATATTTTTTAAGGAAATCACATAATACATAATAAAAGTTATCACAGTGATAAAAAACCCCTGAAATATTCAAGTATTGTTGACTAATCTCCTGCAGTGACTGAGTGAATAATATCCTGAGACTAGGAGGAAACAAACAGCACTAAGTAACATTTGGTGTTAAATTCAAACAGTAAAAGTCCCAGCAGACTCATTACAGACTCATTACAGACTCATTACAGACTCATTACAGACCATTACTGAGTTTAGGGTGAATATGTTGGAGGCTTCGCCGCAAATTGAAAATAAATCAGAGTAATATTGAGACAAATAACACAAATACATACATATCATAAGACACAGAGTCCTCCTCCTCCAGCTCTCCGTGTTCACATCACATGTTCCCAAAGAACCGACGCGCTCTGACCGGAGACTCTGACCGGAGGACCGGACCGGAGGACCGGACCGGAGACTCTGACCGGAGGACCGGACCGGAGCGTGTTTCAGGAAATAAACAGACGAATTAAGAAGCTCGGTCTGAAAGAGGTACAATGCTGCCGGTTTAACGGCGCCGGTAGCGGTAGAGGAGCGGAAACACCGTGTGAGCCCGGCGGGTTCCGGCGGGTTCACTCTGCCGTATCTGCTACAGTAGAGGATGTTAGAGGATGATGATGAGCCATGTGGACCCCGCCCCTCTGGACGGGAGGAGGAGGGACCATAAACAGACACACACTGCAAAATATACTACAGTACAGGGACTACACTAGGTTATATATATATATATATACATACATATATATATATATGTATATATATATATATACATATATATATATATAAAAGCTGCATGTCCTACATATGCAATTATCTATTTCTATGTTTTCTTCCTTCTACATATATATATATATATATATATATATATATATATATATATATATATATATACGACACTGAGAGGTATTTTTTATATTTTAATAAAGCATATACAAACCATATATCAGTGACAATGAGGGTAGACTATATAATGTCAGATATGTAGAAGGAAGAAAACTTAGAAATAGCTAATTGCATATGTAGGACATGCAGCTTTTATGTCCTCTTTAAGCACATATTCACATGATAACTCCCAAAGATCAAACTAGATTAAGTAAGGGATAATGTACAGCTAGCCGGTCATTGTTGTGAAAGAAACCCCGACGCGAAGCCCATAGCAACGGTCTGTTATGCATAGCAACGGTCTGCTATAAAGAAATAACAGACCGCAGAACGCCGTGATTAACCAATCAGAATAATAATAATACATATGGGTTTGTAAATAAGCATTACAGACAGATAAGTTGTCAGGGCCAATATAAGCTCATTGTAATATATCAACATCAGTGTATGGTACATAGTTAGTCCACCAGAGGGCACTGAACAGTTTCATTATTTAACTCTGAACAGTAGCCTACATATCTTGGTCGTTCTTTAATAAGTGATTTTATGGTATCCTCATCAGGAAAGTTTGTTTATCTTTTGGGTGTATGCAAAAAAAAAAAAATCCAGTATAAGTGAGGCTGTAAATTAACTCTGTGGCTCTCCTCTCAAAACAGAACCATAATATTTTCATTCACAGATACTATAAAAAGACGAGACTCTACATCCATGTTTGAGCTCAATGCTAAAGTCAGCATGCTAACATGCTCACAATGACAATGCTAATGTTAAGCAGGTATAACCTTTACCATGTTCACCATTTAGTTTAGCATGTTAGTATATGATTAAAATATTTTAATCGACAGCCTTAATGCTAACATTTGTTAATTGGCACTAAACACAAAGTGCAGCGGAGGCTGATGAGAATGACGTTGCAGGTATTTGGACATAAACCAAAGTATTGGTCATGTTTAACGTTTTACCTGAAGATGGTGCTGTGGATCACCAAAGTCATTACAAATCATCCTGAGGGCGATATGAATGTGTGAACCACATTTCTTGGCAATCCATCCAATACTTGTCGAGATGTTTCACTAAAGGCCCAGGATGGTGGCGCTAGAGAAAAAGTGGAGGATCACCAAAGTGTTTCGGCAATCCATCCAATAGTTGTTGAGGTTTTTCAGTCTGGACCAAAGCAGATAGCTGAACAACTGACAGACAGATCAATATTAGCATCCATAAAGCCATTCTGCTGATGTGGCAGAAAACATCACAGCAAGTTAACATAGAAATATCAGGCTGCTACTTTAGGTCAGAAAATTATAAAAGAGAAAATACCACAGATGATAATAGAAGAAATATACTCAGGTCAGTCAGGCACATATCAGAGCATGAATACCCTTCAATAATACAGGAATACTGCTTTCACTTTTTTATTAGGTCCAATGTTGTCTTTTTTCAACAGACTTGCATACACTCCAATCAGCACAGGAGACGAATTATTAATAATTCAGACCTCGTCACGTGTTGTGTAAACAAAGTCTTTGTGGTTTCAGATCGATTTTCTCGAGGGCCACTCATACACACAGCAGGAAGAGTTCAGCTGAGCCACATCAGAGACGATAAAAGTCGACGGCTGGATTTCTCCTCAGGGACACGCGAGCAGCAGTAAGAATGTAAACAACGGTGTGGGCTATACTCGCCGAACATGAATCTCATTCAATATTTACAAGACTTCCTCTAATATGGCTGAGGATGGAGGGCATGTCAAAAGGGTGTGCACACAAACTGTGATCACTTAATAAAATACGGACTCATGACCTCGAGCTTGAAGATGAAGAAATTGGAAGCGAGTGCAGTAATGCATGCAGTCACAATTCACAGTGTACGTGAATTAAATGGTGCGACCCTAATGCTACTGTAGCAGTGGGTAGTAGGGCTGCCCCCTCCTAGTCAAATGTTGTTTTGATCATAGATGACTAAGAATTCTTTAGTCGATTAGTCATTTTTTTATGCTTTTTTTCATGCTGAATGACTCATGAAACTTATGAACACATCTCTGGTAAACACAAGATTTAAAGTGGTGCTTTTGTGTGATTTTTTGTGGAAAACTCGAATCTAATCTAATCGATTAGTCGACAAAATCGTATGAGTGTTAGTCGATTCATATTTATTTTTTGCCGTGGACAGCCCTACTGGGTATAACTATCTTGGAATAATATATATTAAAGGGGATCTATTATGCTTTTGTGCTCTTTCCCTTTCCTTTAGTGTGTTATATAGTGTTTTTGTGCATGTAAACGGTCTGCAAAGTTACAAAGTTCATGCCAAAGGGAGTTTCTCCCTACCACAGAAAATCTGCTCCTGAACTGCCTGAAACGCCTTGCTTGAAGTCCTGTCTTATCTTCCGTAACATGGTGATGTCACCAAGTAACACACTTTAATAAATCATAGGTCATCATAGTCATCTCCAGACTGAGACACAGTCTCATTTAGCAAACAAGATACCTAGCTTAGAGGAGATGAGATGAGATGTACTTTATTGTCCCAAGGGGAAATTGCTTGGGCAATTGGTGCCGCACACAGCTGCAATCAGCTTAAAACAATGCATAAACCTATATATAAATAGGCATTAAAAATAAGACCCTTGACCTCTGACCTCCAGATCAGTGAATATAAATGGGTTATATGGGTACCCACGAGTCTCCCCTTTACAGACATGCCCACTTTATGATAATCACATGCAGTTTGGGGCAAGTCATAGTCAAGTCAGCACACTGACACACTGACAGCTGTTGTTGCCTGTTGGGCTGCAGTTTGCCATGTTATGATTGGAGCACATTGTTTTATGCTAAATGCAGTACCTGTGAAGGTTTCTGGACAATATCTGTCATTGTTTTGTCTTGTTAATTGATTTCCAATAATACATATATACATACATTTCCATAAAGCAGTAGATTTGTCCACTCCCATGTTGATAAGAGTATTAAATACTAATCTCTCTTTAAGGTATGTTTTGAACAGATAAAAAATGTGCCCTTCATTTCTGATTAATCGCGATTAATCATGGACAATCACGCGATAAATTGGGATTAAATATTTGAATCGATTGACATCTCTAATAAATACATAGGCATTAAAGAACAAGAGAGAATCGTAAAAGCCATAAGACATAATAAAATTATTATAATAATAAAATAATAAAAAAGGTCCCAGTGTCTCCTTCCTGTTTACTACAGAACCAAGGATTCACCTGTAGTTTTGTGTGGATAATTTGAAATTAGATAGTAAAACAAAGACAGAATACTGTACTAAAAAGGATTACTTGGAAGATTACGTAAGCTTTATCTGAACTTTAAAATGAGTTTGTCCCCAGTAATATTAGGTCTGCATTAGGAAGAGATCTCTTTAGGGGCCAGTGTGGACAGGAGGAACAATAGGCAACGCTTCCAGTGTTCATATGGGCATCATGTGAGTTCTGTGTTAAGATAGACTGGGGGGTGTTTAAGTGTTGCGTGGTCACAAGGGAGACGACAGAAAACGGAGAAACATGCTCTGCATCAGCAGTACAACAGCTCAAACCTGCAGTTATGGAGTGTCCATTTGTGTGACAATTTGCACCAAAGCACTTTACAATTGATTGCAAACCTCAACCCATACTGTCAGTGATGGCTGAGAGAGCCTCTGTGTTTCTTAGATTAGCCACAAAGTAACTGAATCAGAGGGCAGTTATTGATAGCCTGACATAATGCTCAGAGTTGACAAAAAACTATTAATAATGATCCGACATTTAGTCCGGAAGGAAAGACCACGTAAGCATAAAGTCACATTTAAAGATCGGGAATATGTGAATAGGGCGCTACCTTGGCTTCACCATCATGTGAACACACACACACACACACACACACACACAATGATTGTTTTTTCTATATAGTTCTGCCTGCTTGCAAGACATTTCTTCTGTTTCATCATGTTGTGGCCAAGTTATTTAATTGTTTGTTTAAGTCTGCATTCATTTATGTGCGTGTCCTCCCTGTTTGTTTGCCTTTCGCTGCAACATCATATTGTGATCCATGTTGCTTTACTGTCTGTGATACAGTGGAGGAAGAAGTAATGAGATGCTTTACTGAAATAAAAGTACTAATACCACACTGTGAAAATACTACTACTACAATTAAACATCCTGCATTCAAAACCTTACTTAAGTAAAAGTATACCTATCAGCAAAATGTCCTTAAAGTATGAAGAATAAAAGTACTCATTGTGCAGTAAAATGTTTAATCTACAGCAATGCATCATGGTCTATAAGATCATCATATGTTTGTAGCGTCGCTATCTCCAAAAAGTCAACTTGTCATGGTGTCAGAAAAGCAGCCCTGTTTTCAGCTTTGTGACGATGTACAGTATTTTCCAGCTGATCCGAGAGGCTTTTTTAAATAGTTTTGTTTAGTTTAAGAAGTAGTAGGATTTTCTCATCACATAAAGGAACACTTCATCCTTCAGTTTATCACAAACATTTAACATCAACACATCTGGAGATACGAGGTTTTCACTGGACGGGAAGGGGACTGAAATCTGTGTAGTGCAAATAGTGCAGTAAAAAGTGCAATATTTACTAGATGTAATGAAGTAGATGTTTTTTACCAGTTGTCCTGGGAGTAAAGTTGAACCCTTTACAGCTGGATAATGGTGGCACACAACTCCAGACATCAATAAACCAAAATAACTAAATATAGTGTTTATGGAGTAGGTATCTACAGTAAAGGTCATCATACTACGATTATATAATGCTTGATTCACTTTCAGACCTGGAGTTATATAACAACAAATATGATTGTGACAAGAGTGCACAAACAATCTAAGATGTTACTTTGCGTGTTTTTGTTTCATGAACTGAAAACACACTGTGAAAGGGTTAAAGTTGTAAGACGAAAACGCGTACAACACCCAGACTGGACAATGACGTGGTAGCGACCTGTCAATCACAAGCTAGCCCCGCCCTAAAGCATCCCCTGCTTTATGGCCTATTTGACTCTAAATGGGACCATAATTTACTTAATGAACATCATGCTGTATTGAAAAAGTCTTGAAACTAGCGATTGAGACCATAATCTCATGTTTACAATATTTACTGAGGTAATAAATCAAGTGAGAAGTAGGCTCATTTTCTCATAGACAATACAATCAGACTTCTTTTTGCAACCAGAGGAGTCGCCCCCTGCTGGCTGTTAGAGAGAATGCAGGTTTAATGCACTTCAGCATTGGCTTCACTCTTCAGATCCGGAGATAGCCCACTGATTGTGAACCATGTTGCTTTACTGTCAGTTATGCAGTGGTGGAAAAAGTATTGAGATCCTTTACTGATGTAAAAGTACTAATACCACATTGTGAAAATACTCCTCTTTAAGTAAAAGTCCTGCATTCAAAACCTTACTGAAGTAAAAGTATGTAAGTATTCAACAAAATGTCTGCAAGTGTAAGGCTTCAACATTGGTTTCACTTCTCAGAAAGAGGTCGCCACCTGGTTTAAAGTAAAAAACAGCCAAAAAGACATTTATTAATGACAAAATGTCAAATCATTTAAATATGTGCCCTGAGACACAACAGCCCAATGGGTAATTAAAATGAGCATTAGAGCTTGGATCCAAAGACTGGAGCCCAGGATGTCATGTCAGGCTCGCAGCCACTCCACAGGCAGTAAGTGGGAGGACGACTGTGTTTTCATGACGTGTTTGACATTTAACTCCCAAACAGGCATTGCACTGCGACGGTGCTGTCAGTTTAAAAACAGAAATTTTACGTTCATAAAACCCTGCTGCTGCTGCTGCTGCTCCACTCCGGGGCTGTTCCCCTTTAAATCTGCTGAATCATTCATCAGGTACAGCCACAGCCTGAGCATCCTACGAGCCAACGCAGTGTCACAGTGACAGATAGGGGACTGAAGCAGCGGGGAAGACACTGCCTCGACTGCGAGTGTGTGAGCTGCAAACAAAACAGTCTGTGGGATTCCTCTGGAGGGGATGTTTCCAGGTTGGGAGGAGGTTTCTCAGGTTGGATTCGGTGCTGCCTCGACATTGCAGGAGGGTATACTTTGTCGATTTGATTAATCCATTTTTTATTTTGGTTTATAGAAGGTCAGAAAATCTTGAGAAATGCCCAACACAATTTTCAGAGCTGAAGTTTGTTTGTTTTGTCAGAACCAACAATCCAAAAAACACAAATATATTCAGTTTACACTCATATAAAGCTGAGAAAGACGGACAATCCTCACATTTGGAAGGCTCAAACCAGCAAATGTGTTTCTTGTTTGATAAATTACTTAAAGAATTAATTTATCATAATTGTTACCAATCCGTTTTCCAACTAGTCGTAAACATATTCCTGGTTAAAGTGGCAGTAGGCAGTATATTTTTGGCATCATTGAGCAAAAATTCCATAATAACCTTTCAGCATATTGTAATTCAAGTGTTCTGAGAGATAACTAGACTTCTGCTCCTCCTTATGGCTCTGTTTTCAGGCTTTAGAAAATATAGCCCGTGTGACCGGAACTTGGCGTTCCTTCAACAGATTTCACAATGGCGGCGGAGTCACAAACTTTCTCATTTTACAGCTAAACCGTGCACTACAAGATGATTCTGAGAACATCTGAGGCGAGATATAGTCATTAACGTAACAGAATATTGATTCATATTTGATCAGCGCTGCTTAGTTTGACTGTTTGATCAGAGTTTGCGAGTGATTGACAGCCGGCTCTCATAGACGGCAGATGGACAGCGGACCTCAGATCAGCTCTTACTGCTTGTTTTCCTCCAATATGTGAAATCTTGCAGATGCCGTTAGGAGCACCGGAGGACACAGAGGACACAGAGGAACATGATTTTTTTCAGGTTAGCTGTTTCATGTACTATTGTCACGGTATAGCGACCGTTTTATAAAATTAACTTTTTGGAATCATATTTGCTCCAATCTCACCTACCTCAGCTTTAACCGTTGACATCCCTAATGACAATACTGATATTAAGCTTGTAAAATATTTGCTATATTCACCATCTTAGAATAGTCTTTGTTGATCCATCTGTCATCCCCAACATCCTGACGTTGTGTTACTTTGCGGCTTTGTTCCTGAAGTCCTTATCAGGTAAACTTACAAACAAACAACAAATGCTGTAACTTTTTGTGAGGACATTCAAATGTTCTGTTCCAATAGCATGTTTGGCTCATGAAACGAAGCATGTGATAGCTCCAGTCCTTACAACAACTGAGGCTGGTTGGAAAGAAACTAGAGAATAAGCAATCTATTTGTGGAATAGATAACTGGCTCATGTCTGTGTTTTGGCTCCCTCTAAACAGCCATACTGCTTTAATTGCATGCATTTCATGGGGTTAGCAGCACATCAGAACAGCCGTTCGGTGCTGATTAGTAGCTTTCATTTGTACTTTTTAGGGCTTCAAATCCAGCAACCAGTCTCAGCAGATTTTTGCAGCTGCTGCCCCCCTAATCCCTCCTCCTCTTCCTCCTCCTCTTCCTCCTCCTCTTCCTTCTCTTCACACTGCTGAGAGATTCAAGTCTGTCAGCGATCAGGCTCTCCATTCCTACTCTGGGCTTAAGCGTTTGCTTTAATTACATCTGCCACGGAGAGCAAAATATCTCTTTTTGTGCTAAAGCTCTCACTGGGCTGTTTCTATTCCCTATCTCCGTGGGATGCAGTGGAGATTTAGTAAAAACAAATGGCTGAAAATAACTCAGCTGGGGTGGTCTCGAGCCTTTATTCTTGCTTTTACAGGGCATCCAAGTGATCATATCACAGCTCTGTTTCCATTCGTCCAGCCCTCCCTATCCCCTTGTTGTAGGATGAGGATGTCTAAAGGATCAGCTGGATGCTCGGTTGTGTTCTTGTGTGCAGCATATTGCTTTTACTCGGCTCTGAAAGGAATTAGGTCAGCACATGAAACATTCATAAAAGAAACATTATGTGTAAATGGCTGACAGCTTAAGTCAAGTAGCTCTGCCTAACATGCCTAGCCCCTTCGCTGGGTAGATCTCTGCCTCTGCTACACACATCTGTGTTTCTTTCTTAAAATAAGGCATCCACCCTCAGGAGTTACGACAAACATGTGACATGCAGAGCAACACCAATCTAAATCCATAAAGGCAGTGTTGCTCATGTACAAATCATGGACATGGAGAGCACAATGGAGCTTAAAAGCAAAGGTCTGTTGGGAGAGAAAACAGTAAGTTGGCTGTGGATAACATGCACCGCGGTAAACACAAGCCACAAGCCATTCATCTCTTTGGCTTCACCACCACTCTCGTTTTAATTTGGCCTGTATTTTGGGGAACTTGAACACACCAGAGAAGCAGTTTTTTAAAGTCCTACTGTATGTGCTTGTTGTTTAGAGATCCCACATTGTTTGGTTGTTGGGGGAGGTGGTGTGTGTGTGTGTGTGTGTGTGTGTGTGTAGCGGGGGAGGGGGTAGTACAGTTCACCATTTTCTGTCTGTACTGTCGTTCAATCAAATCTGTACATGGAGACAAAGACTATCTATATTAATCTGTTCTCTGAAAGGAAAAACCCGCCTTGAGACAGATACAGCACATTATCACACGATATCCTTTTGATGCTAATTACGCCCCGTAATTTCAGACAATTTACTCTTGATTAATGCAGATGGCAAAATCCTCCCCAAAGCTAAAAAAATGTATGATAGCAACTCATTTTGAGGATATTTTGGTACCAGCCTATTAGCGGACTGCCATCATTTTAAAAGCTCCACTGTTTCTCAGGATTTCAATTCCAAACGCAAAATCATAACCATTTCTTTATTTCTGTTATTCAATGTTTCTTTCACAGGTCCTTCTGCTACTTTACACCAACATATAATAAAGGATTATCTGACCTAACGTGGACAACTGGTGAAAAATATCACTTCATTTCCAAGGTTGGAATTGAAATTAGGGATGTCCATAATTAACTGTTTAACCGTTAACCGACATTAAGCATTTTAACCGATTAATGCTATTGGTTAAAATAAATGTTAATAATTAACTCAAAAGCTGAGCGGCTCAGAGGAGCAGCTCGTCACTTTAAGGAGAAAAGCTGGTCCACCTTAACAGCCCACCTTAAGAGGCAGAGTCGGAGTTGCAGGATACAGGAAGTCGGCTCCGATCTCTGGAGTTGTAGTTTCGTAGCATTTATTCATCGACAAATAAACTGTACACACACTGCTACACCTACGTTCACAGCTAGAACGCCACCAACAACCTCACACTCACCGCCAACACACACACGGTCTGTTGGAAACTCGCTAAAGTTACGCAGACTACGTGTGCAGCGTTGGTGAGCACGAAGCCTGCGGCAATGCTAGAGCTGCTAATGTAGCACAAATACAAACTGTTTTTTGCCACTCGCTAAAGTTATGCCGGGCAGACAAAGTATCGTTACGCCGGGCAGACACAAAGCTGACAACCTGCTAAACTAAACTAAATGTGCGGTGGAGACTTTTACTGGGAAAGTGGCTGCATGTCCGCGACACTACACGCAGCATCGTAGCTGTTAAGTTAATGCTCCCGGACGGTGAACTGGGGACTCCCGTCAACCAATATCTGTTGTGCTCCTGCAACTGGAGTGAAGCACAAATCTTATCGGTTAACGGTTAATAATCGGTTAACGAGGGTCGGTTATCGGTTAAGAACATTTTTCAAAATGAGCATCCCTAATTGAAACAAACAAAGGAATAACCTGCAGGCTACCACAAAGGTTATATGGTAAATATTGGTGTATTTTTTGAGTCATGGTGAAAGAGTAGAACCATTACATTTATATTTCTTCCCACTCCTTTTCAGACGTAATATTTATTTATGTTGATTATTTGTTGGCTATATGTTTACTGTTCATTTTATTTGCTATTCTTGTTTTTGTTTTTTTTACTTATTCGTTACTTGCTCGAAATAAACAAACAGAAATAAAGTGAAACAAAATGGTTGTCACTGTTCACTCATATTTATCAACATTTATCCCAATTAGTATATGACTGCATGAAAATGTTATGCATGTTAAAGGTAGGGTGGACGATGTTGGAAAGCTAGTATCATTTGAAAGTAGCATCGCCTCAGGAGCTCCGTCTAAACCCCCCCCCCCCTCCCCTCGGGGCTCCTTCCAAGGCAACTCCCCCACACACACACACATGCACGAGCACCGCCGCATCGTAGCTACTTCACAGACACAGAGCGGAGAGAGGACCTCAATTCAACAACGCAACCTCATGACAAGTAACCGTGGCAGTGCTACTGCAGGGCTGAGTTTTCTCTTCCATTCTGCAGGAAACGTGCGGCGGCGACGTGCTTTGAGTTCAGGCTGGTGCACGCCAATGGTAGAGTACGAGCAGGGAGGCAGGGAGGCATCTGATTGGTTCTTTCAAAGCGGACCGTGAGGCATAACATCGGCAACCCTGCCTTTAAGTATATTGTTTGTTTTCATGAGCGGTAGAATGGTGCGTCGTTTTAAATGTTGCGGCCGCAAGAAATTGTAGGGCGGCATTATCTCCTTTCCTTTCGTAAAGGATATTCCAGTGTATCCTACGCTAAAGGAGATAATAAAGGAAGCATTGAAGCACCTTTCCTTAGCATTTAGAGGATTCGAACAGCTCTTATCATGGCTGCTACTTAGATACTTCAGGGTCATTTCACTCCATTAGCAAAGTGTGCACGTTTTTGCAGCTTTTGTTTTTAAATAGAAATGAAGTATAATACTGGTGTGCAAATTCAACATGTGCAAGGTTACTGAAGAAGCAAAGTAGTAGTAGCAGACAGATTAACTTCAGTATAAGTTTATGTCCTTTCATTGCATTGGTGGAGGGTGATGTCATGTTTTGTGCTGCCTCTGTGCTGCTCCCTGTCGTCAGTGGGACCCGGGGACATCTCAGCATAGTGCACAATGGCATGAGAGATGAGCTGGCACAAAAAAAAAAGTGAGGTGCTTTTGAATTAGCCACTGCCACTGAGTCTTGGCCAGCTAATAAAAAAGAATCAATGCTGCACCAAAGACTCAAGGGTAAAACTCAATGATGGAGCAACCTATTACCGTCTCAGCAAAGTCACATTTTCATAGTCCTAGATTAGTCCCATCACTTCTGCAATGCTCCACATTAATCATCACCATGCTGCCTATGCTAAATCACTGCTTTCAGATGTTCCACTTTTGAAATGAAATGACATGAAACACACAAAAAAAAACTCTGAGGAGCTGCATCAGTTCTAAAAATACCCAAAGAGGAGCATGAAGATGAGCAAAGTTTGGTTTTCTATGTGGAGTTTTTCCGTTTTAACATCATCTGATTGAATTTCAAAGCTTATTCTAATGGTGCCAGCACAGTGTTCATCCCTGTCTCACAGTCTGAGGGTTGATTTCACATAAAGCATCTAAAGAGCATCTCACTTAAGTCTAATTCCAACTCATCTTAAACCTTGCAATAAAGTGCTGAGTAATCCTGAGCAAGTCACTGTCCATTCCCGCTCTATATGCAGCACGACCTTGGACGGGCCGTTTGTCCCTATTCTATGTGAGAGGTCTTGTGACTGCAGTGCTGGACTCGCTGTGACAGTGACAGCTTACCTCATTTATGCAACATCCATCTATCTGCCAAGTAGAGCCCTCTTGTGGCAGTTTCACCTACTGATACACTTTAAACTGCACTTGATCCCAGAGAGCAGCATTTTTAAACCTCTCCAACTGGCAGGTGTTTAAGATACCCTTCAACAATTATCCAGTCTCATCTCCGCTTGCTATTTTAAAGACGGTCCGACTGCAGACCTCACGTCTGGGCATGAGGTACGTCACTTCCATTAGCGTAACTGTTATCTGAGAACCTTTTCAGGTAAAAAAATAAAGACAATTTGTTGTAGTGTGCTGAGTGCAAAAGATTTACTTTTGATTAGGGCTTAACGTGTTCATGCAAATTTGTTTTAATGCCACTAATTTCTTGAACGCATTAATGCAGCTTGTGATTTTTTAGGTTGTAGCAGGCTCAGTTTTAAAGCTATAGTGAAGACACTGGTATCAAATTAAACTACAAAACATAAGGAAACCAATGGAATTGGTATATCACACTAGCTTTTCACAAAGGAGGTTAAATAACGCTCCAAACTTGTGTTAAATTTTATGTTATGTTATGGTCATTTTCAAAGGGGTCCCTTGACCTTTGACCTCCAGATATGTGTGAATGTAAATGGGTTCTATGGGTACCCACGAGTCTCCCCTTTACAGACATGCCCACTTTATGATAATCACATGCAGTTTAGGGCAAGTCATAGTCAAGTCAGCAGACTGACACACTGACAGCTGTTGTTGTCTGTTGGGCTGCAGTTTGCCATGTTATGATTTGAGCATATTTTTTTATGCTAAATGCAGTACCTGTGAGGGTTTCTGGACAATATCTGTCATTGTTTTGTGTTGTTAATTGATTTCCAATAATAAATATATACATACATTTGCATAAAGCAAGCATATTTGTCCACTCCAATGTTGACAAGAGTATTAAATACTTGACAAATCTCCCTTTAAGGTACATTTTGAACAGACAAAAAATATGCTATAACTAACTATGAACAATCACGTGATTAATCGCGATTAAATATTTTAGTCAATTGACAGCCCTGCTTTTGATATTAGGTAAAGTGCAGGTGATGTCTTCCTGGTAGAGAAGCTAATATTTATGTTAGCCCTATAAAACCATGTGAAACAGTTTCTGTCAAATAAACCTGAAAATATATCTTGATTGTAGTGAAACATGTGCCTTAACCAAACCAACATGGAGGTGCCAAAAAATTGCAGTTCCTCAAACGGCCACGTGAGGCTCCAAAAGCGAGTCAATCCCCATAGACCTCCATGTTAAAATGCCCAACTTTACAGCAGAAATAAACATGTCTACAGCCCTGTATAAAACACAGTTTTGGTCTCGCTCATATTCCTATTCATGACAACAGTGGACCCTCTCTTCCCATTGACTCACAGACCTGCGGTCCATACCCGGAGCCGCAAGCTTTACAGCACACCTCGCCTGGACCTCGCTGCCTCCCGGGAACGTGGACTTAGACCTCAATGTGTCGTCTCTCCCCGCGGGCAGGAACAAGGCTCCCTGCTCCCGGCGTGATTGTCAACCGGGTTGGACTGTCCTCAGTGCGTCAGGGATCTGCGGCAATGTCGGCAACCCACCCGACCCGTCTTGAAACACGGACCTCGTCTTGTTTTCCATGCTTTGTGTGTGGCTTTTTTGCTGCGTCATCATCATCATTCATATCTATACAACCGATGTGTTCATGATAAAATTGTTTACTAGAGCACAAAATTGTTAACAAGAGCACAAAGTTCTTCATAGATGTAGCCTCTTAATTAATTTTGCCCTCAAAGCACGCCAGATTGATGCATTTAACTTTAAAATCTACAACATTTTCTTCATATCTCAATATATAGTGCAGAAAAAAATTTGCAATATCAGTTTTTCCCCAAGCCCTAACGCCATGAGATCTGCAGTTAGACCCTTCTCAGTATTTTGGTGATATCCCAGGTTAAAATCTCTAGACAATCAGCCTCATACCAATTCTGTCATGGTGCTTTCACAGACACTGCCAGAGTGCGAAATTTGAATATTACTAACAAAAATGAGGCTGTAGAGAACACATTTTAAATGAGCTCAGTCTATGCTGTGGATTTAGTCAACTTTGTGACACGGCAGACAGCCAAATGCTTTTCCATAGAGACGACTTTGTACAATGGACATGACATTGCTTGATTGTTGTTCTATTACCAGCTATCCACACCTCTCATCCCATCTCATCTCTGACTGCAGTTGCTGTAAAATGACTCATGTGGCTGTGAAGAGATTTTGCACAAGTTCCATGCTGAGCTGAACATGCATGTAGGAGTGAGCTGCCAGGTGCCAGGTTTGCTATTCCCTCTGTTCAATCACAGCTCTGAATATGGAATGAGACACACTGGCTTATGTATAGGCTTCCTGATTAATAAAACATGAGGCAGCCTGATTCAAATAAAAGGAATCCTAATCTCCTCATCAGGCCCCCTCTGCCTCCTCTGACTGAATGAGAGGACTAAACTGAGGCCTATCAGTAGCTGAGAGGTGGTGGTGGTGGGGTGCTGTGGTTGGAGGACAGCGGAGGAGTCCGGGGAGAGAGCCTTTCATGTTAGAGCAGCATGTCAGATTAGTAACACAGCATCAGCTCAAATAGGGAGATGAGGAGAGCAAGAGAACAGACTCCTGCAGGCACCTCGATCATCTCTATTAAAGGACCAGACGGGGGATCACGTGGCAGAAATGGAATATAATACTGTGTTTTCTTTTGTGTATAATAACCTGAAAATAATAATTGTTGTGTATTTGTTACCTTAGAATGAGCCGTTTATATCTACATAGAGAGCCAGACACCATGTTTCTACAGTAGCCCAGAACGGACAAACCAAACACTGTGCGAACACGATAACGTTACCGGCTCCAGAGTTAACCCCCGCCGTCACTCCACTCAACACAAACAAGACACAGGAAACCTCTGTTGGTCTTGAGGAGCATTTATTTCTGCACAAACAGCAACAGCTAAACTGACTCCGTTTTCTGCTCCACTGCACGCATTCGCCGTCGCTCTCTCTCTCTTGCTTCACCACTCACTTCCCACCTTCAAACACACACTATGCACTGACTCTGCTATTCTCCAACTGACCTAACAGCTCAACAACAGCTCTAGATAGGGCCATTCGTGCATTCACGTCGGCCACCGTAGCTGTCCTACCTGCTTGGCACACGAGAGAGGTTGCCATCTGCAAGGCTTTCATCCAGGAGACCGCTGTTCGTGTCCCGTGTTCACAACGTTCAGTGTCATTTTTTACTGTACAAATGTAGTCATTTTAAGCCCAACCATGTAGTTCTTTCCTCAACCTAACCATAGTGGTTTTGTTGCATTGTTGCGTTGTTACAGTTGTTACGTTACGTTATGTTGTTCCATTATTATTCAAACACAAACTATGATCTTTTTTTCTAACCTTTACCAAGTAGTAGTTCATTTCACAATGTTAATCACGTGGCATTGCGTTTCTGCAAGCGTGATACAAGGCTGATATGAAACGTATTTATGACACGTGTTTTTGGTCATTCAACGTATTCATGGTTTGCAGAAACGTCCAATGCCAACATTTTTTCTGGCGAATGGGTTGGAAATAAGACAACCTAGTCAGTTTTTTTGTGGGCTGTCTAGATCAGAAAACGTGATTCAACAAGCCATTCAGATTTGGCTCCTCTTCCTATGTCACATGCAGGCTCATTTGAATATATCGTCCACAGCTTGAGAACTACCTTTGTAAAGATGCACCATATTTTTCTTGCAAGCTAATCAGAGCAGACGGGGTTTTTTCGGGAGGGGATCTTACAGAGACAGGCGCTAAAACGGAGCGTTTCAGACAGACGGTGAATACAGGTATATTCAGACAGACAGTAGGAGAAAAATAATGTATTTTTTTAAACTGAAAATAGAAGTATGAACATGGAAAAAAGCATGATATCTCCCCTTTAAGTTCAGTTCAAAGTGGATCCAAGCTTATATTTTGCTTAAAATTACATATTATATATTGATTACAACTGTGAGTTCACCAAAAGCCAAACCCCTTAATATATTGTATTGCTATTATATCATCTAGTCATTGCTTAATGAAACAATTCGGTAGGCGAATAAATTAATGCGGATAATTTGGCTTCATATTCAAAAATCACACTTGTCTTCACTGCCAACAGACTAGAAGTTGGAAAAATTGGAGTCATTCTGCCAAGTTCTGTTTGAAGGCACGTTAAGTGTCACATTGCACCCGCGTCGTCTCTCTCCTGATGAAAGTAGTGAATATCCGGTTTGCCAACTGCTGCATATGCCAAGATTTGAATGCAGCATGAGTTCCACCTTTGGGCTGAAATGTTTTGGCTGCACTTGCTGTTCTGCATCATCTCTAACAGAGCTAGTGATGTAACCTGTATGTGCTGAACAAGGTGGTTGCTTATCACAGGCTCCAAATGAAACTACAGAAGACCATAGAAAGAGATTTTAATCCATAGCACATTGTTTTCTTCTCAGTCTGCTGTCTCTAACTGGCACAGCAAAGCATTGTCACCCAGGCGGTAAGTTCGGTGAAACATGTATTCAGGTTAAATCAGAGTCCTCGGTGCTCGGTGTGCTTTTTATGGCATCAGAATGAGCAGCGTGAGAATCTGATTTGAAAGTAAGTACTCAGTCTCAGCACAAAAGGCATGATTTTTCTGTTCGGTTGTAGCCGCGTGCCATAGAGAGAATGCTTAATTTCTTCCTACATCATTATCAAAGCATCACAATGGAAGAAGAAGTCAATTGTATCTTAAGACCAGTCTATTGCGCAGCTGATTCACTATGACATTGCACAGCTGGTGCCATGATAATGTCACAATCAGAGACCTGTCGCTGCCCCTTTTCTCCCCCTTTACTGGAGATGGTTCTTCAAGTGCCAGGATCAAAGCCGCAGTAGGGGTGCCAGAGCTACGAAAGGGCTAGCACCGAGCAGAGGGGAGGATGGAGGGGTGGGGGAGGGCAGGCGGGTTTTCACTGCTGCATTGCCCGAGCCCCGTCTGCCTGCCTGCCTGACGCTGCACAGGAAACGTCAGCTTCTGATGAAATCTGCTACGGCGCTGAAGGGCAATCTGGGTGAATATGATGTTGAGTTTAAAGCGGCAATGAACGGTACATCACAGGACGATCCTGCAAGTGCTGTCTCAGAGTTGCACATACACCAACGCTGTTACGTAACCATAACAACCACGACAACGTGACAAGAACTAGATTCAAAACCGGGGGCATGGACACAACAATATCCGCCGTTGGCAAGAGAACTTGAAGATCCTTCCTGCAGTATCCGCTCCGGCCCTCATATCTAAAGATAGCTGGCCCTGTCAAATGCTCTGATGTTCAAACAGACTGTAGCATCACACACAAGTGAAAATGAAAGTGTAGCTCAACATGACCCTCTTTACACGTTGCATTAAAATGCATCTCGTATCCAGATTTTATCTACATATGATTTAACCTGATTACATTTACACCTGGTATTAATATGTGTCTGCAGTTTCCACACTGAGATCCAGCCTGGTCACACAAAAACCCATGTGAATGACACGATAGTGCGCAAGGCAAAAGCGTGCCACAGGAACGCCGTTCTTGCTTTAGGCAAGTGTAATTTACGCCATGTAGTCTGTACTGACTGCAATGTAAACGCATCGGTATAAATATGCTACTCTCGGAGTTACTGACATAGAAAAAAGTGAGAAAGACCGCTTATGGTGGAGGAGGGGAGGTGGAGGGGTCCAACAAAAACATGAATTTCAAGCAGGAAACCAGTGGGAGTTGGAAAAAAATGTATTCACCTATGTATCGCAATTGTTTTTTTATGATTTTTAATGCCAGAATTTGATATATTTGCTTCATTATATCTATGCGGAGGTAGAAGGAAGTTATCACTTTTATTGTTGTAGTCTGAGTAACGTGACGTCATATCCGTTCCGTATCCTTCAACCGAAACAAACAGTAACCGGCCAGCCGTAGCGAGCAGAAACCGGCGGAGGGTCGGTGTGGATCCGACCTGCACGCTCACATGTTAAATCCAATGTGGTAAACACTACACATACATTAAAGTATGGAAACACTTTGGGTTTCACACATTGACAGGAAAAGCAGAGCTAGACATCACAGCTTAAGTTGCATGCTAACTCTGTCACGGACAGGAAATGTTATCGGATCGCGGTAACGTGCGGTCGAGCCGGCCGTCGCTTTCATCTCCCTGGTCAAATCAGCAGACACAACGACTGTAGAGCACCCATATACTGACATTTATGTTCAATTCATTCAAACGGCCCCGATGGAGCTGACCATGGATGGATAAAGAGAACGGAGCTGACGGGAGAGCTAGAGACGGACTTGGAGAAGTTAGAGGAAGTAGACACGTGTGACTATGTCCGGTTTTCAAAATAAGGTGTTAACAAAGGGAACCGTATATACAAAATACGTGTATGGAAATAAGGTTAATTGGATTATATTCACCTGAAGTATAAAACATTACATGTCCCTTATAAATTAAAAAGAAAATACCTCTAATTTGTGAGGGAAATGTCTTTATTCTTTGATTTTTTTGGGTTGCTGGAAAAACTTTAATAAATAATTCCTGACAATGACTGATATATTAGACTTCAGGACATTTCTGATACATACATGCTGAAAATCAAACATTTTAATGTATTAATTTAGATATTTAGATATATAAAGTCCCTAGAAGTGTATGATTAAACTTTTTCCCATGGTCTAGTGTTAAAAAAGTTAACAAAAATCGCGATAAATTGAAATATCGAATCGCAATACATGTAGAATCACAATGCTGATAGTATTGAATCGGATAGGTGTATCGTCCCAGCCCTAGAAACCAGTGTTTTGTTTTGTAAGTTATGTTTGTGACGCGTTTTTCTCTGCTCTCCATTGGAGAGGCGCTGCATACAACGTGGTCACATTAGCCTCAAAATTTTGAATATTCACTGTTGCTAACTACCGAAGCTCCAGAACCCCAAAAATGGTACTCGGAACACTTTAACTCCACCTCCCAGCCCTCGCTCCAGCCTCGGTCTGGGGTTCATTCACATGAACGGAGGAAGGGAAATAAGTCTGGATTCGGCTGGCCACTACGAAAATTTGCTTCAGAGCTCGGCGCTCTTCCTGGGGGCTTGATTTACACTTATAGTCAATGTGGTCACAATGCGCCCCTGACCATCTCCGGAGGTGGTTTGGCCGATCGGATCACAATCTGTCCTCGATGCGTTTTAGGTGCATTTACACCGGTACTTTCATCCATTCAAGCACTATCTGATTGCAATCCGATCACCCATAACACATTTTAATGCCAGGTGTAAAGGGGGTCTATGTTTGCTATAATATGAAGCCAAGAATCATGTCTCATATATTAAACTGCAACCCCCACACACGTCAGACTGTGATTCAGTAACTGAGCCCTTTATTTGTACAGATACAACAGCTACACTATCAACTTCTCTGTTCAACTCGTCACTCTTTCTGCTGACACACTGTAACCAGTACAGTACACGGGCGATGATGACTGCTGGCAAACAGCAACGTCGTCAAGGGCCTGCAAGTTAAAATGAGTGATTTATCACGCTTTCATATCGATCCACCGTCCGATGCCTTTCAAACCAGTATATCTCTCGACTGCTGCTCGGTAGCTGTTGAGCAACAGTGAATGCCTGCCCAGCGATTCCCAGTGGAAATGTGAATCCCATCTCGCAAATAAACACGATTCACAGTCTAAGTGGCATTTCACTTTGAATGGCTGGCTGCTGTACATCACCGAGTGTATTGAGAAAAAAAAAAAAAAAGAAAAAGAAAAGAAAAAAGATCAGTAAGTGGAGCAGACAAACACCATGTCGGCTCACGGTTGGAGAGCCAAGTGCTGCCTTCTGCCATTTGGATCACCATGGAAACAACCAAATACACAACCAGCACTCTCATCAGCTTCAACTCAACATACTGCAGTCCATGTGTGATGGCAAGTTGTACATCCTTTCCTATCTATCTATCTATGCTGCAAAAAAAAGGATTTCACGTATACAAAAAACCTGGACCATAAAACATACATAGAGGTCATGCTGATTTTCATTGCACTAATGACATCAACTGCAGGTAATCCACAATAATTATGTTTGATTAGGGCTGTCAATGGCAGCTTGATGATATAATAAACTGAGTAATGGGTGACATGAGGTAATACACCACTGCCAGTAACCATCTGCAAAAGACCAAAATCAATGCGTGAAATGAATATAGACTTAACTAGTGTGACACCAACATCTCAAATTGTTGCATTGTTGCAATTTCACATATAAGGCCTGGCTACAGCACAGCAGTGAGTAGCCTATATGTAACGTTAGGGGATAGTAATGACGCACGTTTTACAACACAACCTACGTTTGTTGCATACAAATTCATAGGGATCACCATGGATGTGATGAGCTGCAGGCGAGCCCCGACATCATGAAGTGTTTCCTACATGCAAACACCTGCCAAAAGCCCAAAGCAGATGACAGATGACCAACATGCGTTAACCCTTCCCTCCCCAACCCTCCCACTCCTCTTACCTGCTCGGTGCGCTTCACCCAGGCGGACCTCGGTGATGCTGCTCGGGTCACTCTGAGATCTTCCTCTCTGCAACACGCAGTCCTCCTCCAGCCCGTCCGATGATGCCATGGTGAACAGAGAATGAGATGCGTAATCACCGTTAGCCAAGGTCACTGGCATCAAGTGGTGGAGCAGATGTAATGTGGATGGACGGATGGACTGCTGCTGCAGCTGCAGCTCCTGGTCCTCGATAAGCAGCAGCAGTGATGGGGAAATCCATTACGCGCAGCAGCATCATGCCTCCTTCAAGTGCTGCTCGGAAACCTCTGTCTTTCACACATACAAACTCGACTTGATGTTACATTTGGTTTTAAAAAAAACCTGAAATTTCCCCTGTATTTCAGGAGAGCTTCAATGAATGAAAGACTTTTATTTCGAACATAAAATAAATAAAAACAGATACAAAATAATAACAAACAAAACAAGAGTAATATAGTAGTACATAGTGTCCGAAAAGGAGTAGGTAGAAGTAAAACTTATATTTCCCTATACCCCTTTCCAATCTCTCTATCTCTCTATCTATCTATCTATCTATCTACACTGTTAAGAATTTCCCAGAAAAATAACAGTATATACTGGCAGCAGGGTTGCCTTTATGTTACTGTAAAATTAACATTATTATACTGTCGCTGAAATTTACAGCTTTGTACCGTTAATGAAAAATACAGTTTGAACTGTTTTTTAAAATTAATTTCACAGTATTTTACAGTTCATTTAATGTTTAAAGACACATTACATAGCTGTTTTTCACCTTTCTTTTACATTATCTTACTGATTTGTTTTAATGCACTATTTAGGTTGTATTTTTTACATATAACATTATTTTTTGCCTAGATGAATAGACTTAGCAGGTTACAGACATAAGAATAGTCACACTAAATACAATTAAAGGCACTTGTTTGGAAAAAGGCTATAATAGACTTGTTGACACTGTACCCAAAATGTGTGTCTCTAGCTGCTACAAGCACAGAATGCAAACCAGAACAACATGTGAGTGAAGAACAATAAAGCTGATTCACTGATTTTACAATCATGTACAATGTACAAGCCTCAAATGAGTAGATCAGATCCCAGAATTAAAAAAATACTGCATGAAACTGTTACTGATGATACTTTAGACAGTTGATCAGCAGTAAAATGCTGTTTTTTAAGAATGCATTATAGTTCAGTTAAGAAACAGCCTATGAGCGTAATTTAACAGGTTTACTTTTGTATTAGGAGTAAAGCATTGTTTTTAGCAATAACAGGTTAATACTGTTGAAATCCTGCTGTAAATTAACAGCAATTGTTTACAGTGTATCTATTGTGCACTCTTTTTCTTGTTCGTCTCTTTTATTCAGTGGTGGAAGAAATATTAAGACCTTTGACTTTGTTGTACGAATTTTCCTCTTAAATTACAACCCCCCTCCCTGTCACAAAACATTTTTTGAATATTGCCCAGAAGTGAATTATGTCATACTTTGAACATAATTATTGCGGTTTTAAATTTTACCAAATCCATGAATTTCAATGCATGTGACTTTAAAAACAGTGTGTTCCCTATATCCCACATTATTTACTAGCTTCAGAGTCATAACGTCTGTGTAACATGAAGCTATTTATTAGAACAAATTGCAATTACAGTGATGTTGCCATGGTGACAAACACAAGCTTATACATCTACAACATGTCAGGGGAAATTGCCTAAATCAAAAATTAAAGTGGCAGCAGGCAGAATATTTTTGGCATCATTGGGCAGAAAATCCATAATAACCTTTCAGCATATTGTAATTCATTCTCATGGCTCTGTTTTCAGGCTTTGGCCAATCACAGGTCATTTCAGAGACAGAGCATTCCTATTGGCTGTTCATTCAACGGAGGCAGCTGTCAATCACTCCCAAACTCCGATCAGATGGTCAAACTAGGCAGCACTGATCAAATATGAATCAATATTCTGTTACGTTAATGCCTATATCTCAAATGTTTTCAGAATCATCTTGTAGTGCACAGTTTAGCTGTAAAATGAGAACGTTTGTGCCATGTTGAGATCAGTTGAGGAAATACCAAGCACCGCCCACCAGCCGGAGCACATGTTCTCATTTTCTGAAAACATTTTATGCAAGAAATAGAAATATATTACAGTAACAGAATATTGATTCATATTTGATCAGCGCTGCCTAGTTTGACCATTTGATAAAAGTTTGCGAGTGATTGACAGCTGCTCAGAGACTTGTTCAGATTACCGGCCTCATGCACTACTGTCAGGATATAGTAAATATGAATAAATTATAAAACATTTGCTCCAATTCTACCCATTGCTGCTTTAAATGGGCTCTGTCCACAGAAAGCTTGACCCCAAAATAGCTTGCACCTTCAATATCTAGCCTATACATAATGCAAACATGTTTGGGCTACAGGAATCTGTTGTTCGCTGAACTGAACAGCTCATGTTTCTGGGTGTAAGCAAGGCACGCACCTTTTTTAGGGGCAATTTCACACTTTGATGGCTGAGGTCAACTTTTAAATGGGATATGTCTTACAGCCCTTGAACGCAGCGTTGGATTCATGTACACTTGGGATTGGTAGAAAATGGGGACTTTCTTAATGTCATTTTCCCACTGGACTGAATCGTCTATTTATTGAATAAAGCATGTAGGACTGACAGTCAGAAATGATAGAAGATGTATACAGATGTAAACGGGCGACATTTGATCTTTACTTAGTTAAAGCTAGGGTTGGTTCGTTAGATTTAAAAAATGATCTAACCCAAAAACCCAGCCCAGTGTGGCTGACTCTTTTCCAATAAAATTATCTGGCCTTCCTCCAAAGCCACTGAACGGAAACAACGAACATGGCTATTGTTAGTACTCATCGAATGAAATGATTGTATGGGCTTATTACAGTCCTGGACAGCCACAGATACTGGATTTCTTCAATGTGCTGAAGTGCATGTCAATGCTGTTATTGTCTGAATAAGTGAAACTTAACTTTCACAGTGGACTCCACGGAGCATCTCCCGCTTTTAGCATTTGCATGTTTATGTGTCAGGCTGTGTGTCTGTCAGGTTGTCTGTGTAGGCTACTGTTTGTGAATAGCACCTGTGCGACTTGTATAGACCAAGCCCCCAGGAAGAGTGCCAGGCTTTGAAGCGAATGTTTGTAGTTTTGTGTCCGTCACGTAATGCCATTGGACCCCAAAACACTTTTTCCATTGACTTACATTGGGAAAGAGATGTCTGAAAATCAGCGGATAATTTTTTTTTTAGGTAAAACAACTTCCCAGTACGAACACTTGAATAGTCCTTATTTAAATCATGAGGTCCTAAAAGTTATAAAATGCACTAATAGCTGAATCCAGAGTTATTTCCCAGCTGGAGCGAGGGCTGGGAGGCGGGGTTAAAGAAAACGCTACTGCGCCTGCTCTATGGGCCCAATGGATGCTGAAGTTCACCGGATGATCCGGGTCCTTTATCACTCAGCAGTCGAGCCATTTTGGCTTCATGCGCCACTGAGCAACTCTCATAGGAATGAACGGGAGCCCGCCTCCAACGTTGTATCCAGTTCTCTTTATACATCCATGGTATAGACTTCGGTAGTTAGCCTCTGTATGTCCTTTCCAAGTTGCCATATTGGAGCAGTGTTAGCATTGGGTTGGCTGTACGCTAAGTGGCATTAAAGCAGTGTGGCTCAGCGTTAGCTCCGTCGTTTTTCTCTCTTGCACTCTCGGTATCTTACAGATACAGATCTGGAGTTAAAAAAATTAATAAATACACAAATATAAAATGCAGCTTTAAACCTGCGATAACAGCCTGCCTTTTTGATACCATTATGAATCAGCAAAGTCAGAAACATTCAAATACTTCCTAACTTTAACTATGCAGGGTTTAGAACATAAAGGCAGAAAGATTTTTTATGGAGGAAATTGGTGAAGAAAATAAGAGAGAGAATAAGAGAGAGAGAATAGTCCATGTGAACCGGTATAGTGAGGTTAAATCTAGCACTGTGGAGAAACGTTTATGAGCACGTTCCTGTTTTCTTTATATATCAGGTAGGGCTGTCACGATATCAGATTTTCACTACACGATTATCGTGGCCAAAAGAATTCACGATAACGATATTATCGTGATAACTATGGAAAATTTGAAAAAATATCTTCTTGTCATCTTGAAATGTGTTTATCGGGCGTTTCGTCTTTTACCATAACTGTACATATAAAATGATTTATTAAGAGGTGCTGGATTATCTACACAATATTATCATATGTATATTATTAAAATTACATCAATATTTCATTTTGACATATCATGGTTATCGTCAATACTGGTATATCGCTACACCTCTAATGTCAGGACACAAAATTAGCAAATGAGGTTTTCAGCACTCGCAAATAAGTGTGTAACACTTTTAATGATGCACAACAGCAGAAGGAAACACCCTAGGTTTTCCTCAACGTCTCTGAGACATAAAATATGTGGGTGTGTGACTCCTCTTAAACAGCAGCCAGGAACCTGCCGGTGATTACCACCCAGCTGACAGATCGTCAAAACAAACATTATCAAATCCTAATAAAACAAATTGCAGCGAGAAATTTAAGCTATAAGAAAAAAACACATCATATTCTGTTCTTGCAACAACCAGATAAGTGACCCATTGATTTACACATTAATAACAGAAAATGCATGTATATGTATGCTCATCATGTGCAGAACCTCCATAGAAAATACCAATACAAATACAACAATCATAACAACATCATCAAAACATAAATACAGTAAGAAAAGTAGTAGTAAGGAAGAATAAGATAAGATAAGATAAGATATTGCTTTATTAGTCCCACAGTGGGGAAATTTGCAGTGTACAGCAGCAAAGGGAATAGTGCAGAAACAAGTAGCATCAGTAAAAACAACAAGCAAGGTAAAACAAAAAGCAAAACAAAAGGGAAACAAAATATGAACAATTTAAATAGAAGGAAATAAACAAGGGGAAATATTAAAAATAGGAACAATATATACAGTATTGACAATAAACAGACTATTAACATAATTGCATATACACCGCTTTGTATAATTATTAATACACCGCTTTGTGTTAATGCAACAACTAGATAAAAGGACGACTTGAGTTGCAAACTAACGATAAGAAAATGCCTGTGTAACGGTGTAAATAAGAGGGTTTTTGTAATAAATTGATGTTTAATTTTGGACAACCAACCATTGTTTTCTGTAGAGCTTTTATTTTAAAAAACAGTGCATCTAGCATTGCAGACAGCCAAGGCTTTTATTTTGTATTACATTCAGGTGCATTGTGGGTAACCTAGAGCAGAATGAAATTGTTAATAATATCATTTAAGTTGTCACAAAGTGTGGAAAAGTCGCCAATATCATATGGTTTAACGCTGTAACTCATATGCAACACGTTTAGTTAACTTATTATTCCCGTAAATGCATTATTACCGATAATGAAAACGTGGATGCTAGCTTAATGAGCAACGAGCACATGGCGAGTTTTTAATGCACACCTTTCTCTCCTTTCATTCAAGTTGGAGCGGGCTGTGCCGACCATCTTAACTGTATTCCTGACCTGTCTGGTTGTGTGTGTGTCCCATGATACAGGTAGGATATGTTAGTTAAATATGCATGTTAAATATGTCACGTAGCGTAGCGTAGCCATTTTAGCTCAAATTCACTATGTTATTATAGGCAAAAGCCATTCATTTATGTTTGTTAAGCAGAGGGTGCCTGCTGTGTTTTGTAACTCTCCTGAAGGTGGCAGCAGAGCACAATTAAATGTAAATCTTTTCTGTTGTTAAAGGAAAAATGAAAACGAATGGACATCTGGGCCCAATTCCTTAATTACTGTGTGGAAGTTTACTTATAAAAGCAACTTACAACCATTATGCGTACTACAAAAGAGAGAAATCAGGATAGGAAATGATGTGGGATATAGGGAACACACTGTTTTTAAAGTCACATGCATTGAAATTCATGCATTTGGTCAAATTTAAACCCGCAATAATTATGTTCAAAGCAAGAAATAATTCACTTCCGGGCAATATTCAAAAAGATGTTTTGTGACAGGGAGGGGGGGTTTTAATTTAAGAGGAAAATTTAATTTTAAAAAGCATTGTGTTCGTACAACAAAGAAGAGTATGTGTATTTCAGTCTGTGGGGTGGATTTGTGGAATGGGTTGAAGCGGAGCACACCTATAAATCAATTTAAAAAGCTATAAAAAAAAGATATTTTTGGGAGTAATATGGATGAGAAAGAGTTGTGTTAAGGGTTGGTTTATATTTATTTTTTAACTCCGGATCGATATGTGGGTTGTAAATAAACTTGGGATGCTATGTATTTAATTTGGGATGTAAATAAATCTGGGATAGTTTATATATACTGGAAAAACAAAGTTTGGAAACTTGTGTTTGGTCGATTATTTCTCTGTTGTTACAATGCTAATTGGCATTGTATTTTACATCATTGGAAAGCCTTTTTATTTACCTTCACAATGATGTCCAACTTGTAAGGATCATGCATTTGTGGGATGAGCAGTACAGCTGATTATGTGGGTAGCGCCCAAGAAAAATTTGCCAAAATGCTATGCCAATGGAAAACAGTGTTTCCAACTATGTAAAATACAATGCCAATTAGCATTGGAACAACAGAGAAATAATCGACCAAACACAAGTTTCCGAACTTTATTTTTCCAGTTTATATGATATGGAGAAGTGAGAAAGGGGTAGGGAAATATAAGTTTTGCTTCTACCTACTCCTTTTTGGGCACTGTTAATCTTGTTTTGTTTGTTATTATTTTGTATCTGTTTTTTAAAAAAATATTTTTATGTTCGAAATAAAGTCATTCATTCAATTCCAATCTGGTCCCTACACCATCCCACTCCATGACGAAGTGAACTCCGTTTGTAGTCACACTAAAAGCTCAATGAAGCACCCTTCTTTAAGGTGGGAGGTATCAATACAGCAGCAAGCTTTGGGACGAACTTCCCTCTCTCCGGCAAGGAAATAAAAATCACAATCAGAAATACTTTTTTGAAATTTAGTTACGTTTTGCTCCTGTTCTATAATATAAATATATAAAAATAGAGAAATCATAAGAAAATAGAAATAAGAAATATATATATAAGAACAGTGCAAATAATAATGCTGAAAAATAGGATCTATGCAAATAATATAAATGCATGCATGCAATTATAAAAATGAAAGAATAGTGTGAAATAACAATATTAATTCAAATGTTCTGTATACATAAATGCAGTGTTAATGCCGGAGTAAACCAGATTATTGCACAGCTGAATTATTGCACTAAATTATTGTGCGGTTAAGTCAGTAAAGCACAGTTGAAGATATAATAAATTATGGGGTCATAGCTCCCGATAAGGGTAAAAAATAATAAATATATGTTTAGTATATATATAAAAATATACAACAATTTACAATCTACTGAACATGTCTACCGTTTTCTAGACTAGACAAGGGTATATTTGATCCTAAATACAATCTATTTACTTTATGTTATTGATGTCTGTATGACAATAAAGTAGAATAAATTAAATGTCTATCAGTTTGAGCAGTTTACTAGTAAATGTTTGTACCGGTAGTCGCACAGAACTTATATTGGATCATGTTCCATGAACGTTGTCAGTAAGGGCAGCGAGTTAAGTCGGCATTGATGGCTCGCTGTAGGAGGGTTTTATAACTCACTTCCACTTCCTGCTACAGAGTGGAAGTGGGTCGGAAGAGGGTGTAGGGGGTGGTTTGGTATTGGGCCTTAGAGTTTGGGATGAACAAACACACTAGCTGTACTGTTAAAATCACTTTTAATTCATTTAAAATTGATCTGATTGTATATACTAAGCACCGCCCAACAGTCGGAGCACAGAAAATAAGAACGCTCTCTCAATGAAATGACCTGTGATTGGTCAAAGTCTCCCTCTAGGTTTTTTAAAGCCTGAAAACAGAGCCATGAGGAGGTGCAGAAGTCTAGTTTTCTCTCAGAACACTTGAATTACGATATGCTGAAAGGTTATGAAATTTTTGCCCAATGATGCCAAGAATGTTCTGCCTACTGCAGGTAGGCAGAACATTATAGGGACTAATATGGGTACCAAAAACCCAGTGTCATACTGTATCAAAGCATGCAATACAGCTGTCCGTCCACATGGGGGTAGGCTCTGCCAGTGTTATACTTTGATGATCCTTTAGTATGAGTAGTATGTATCCATGATGGGTGTGTGGATTAATAATATTGAAATATTTATTAAAACCATAATATAATTATATAAACTGTTTAGTTTTGATAATAGGCTAATAACAGTATTCTAATAATATTAGTTTTCTCCATTCTTTTATTTAGAACAAGCAGTCATATTTATGACTTTATGTTTTTTTATTCATGTATATTTAAATTAGTTTATAATTTTTATTACAGAAAATTACAGTTTCAGTTAAGAGATGAACACATTGTTGTTGCTAAGGAGCTAAAAGAGAGCCACCATTGATGATAGCCTACATAATGTAATGACTGGAATGACATCAACAGGTGATTAAATTTAATTGAAACCATACAACATCTAAAATGAAAAAAATATCATCAAAATGTTTGTGCACTTGTTATGTTAACCAGCTCCCTCCAATATAATGTCAGTTCTCACCTAAAGATCCAGATGAAAGAAAAGGAAACATGGTTATAACTTCCATACACTTCACAGTGCTGAGACATCTGCTCTGATACAAGATTGTATTTTGTAATCACAGGTAATCGGTCCAATGGAGATGGGATCGAGGTGATCTGGGCCTGTGTCAACAGAGTGATATGTTGAGCTATAAGTCTTTCTTCTGCAAACCTGTGAGGTAAGAGGGGGTAGAATGATTAGATTAGAGTGTCTGACTCACTGGAAAATAGTTTTGGCTCCTCTTGTCACACAGGCCTAGTCTGCAGTGAATGAAGACATATGGGTTGCCACCAGTGGGCAACCTCTGGTTCTGAAGAGTGAAGCCAATGCTGAAGTGCCTTAAACTTGCATTCTTTCTAACAACCAGCAGGGGGCGACTCCTCTGGTTGCTAAAAGAAGTCTGATTGTATAGAAAATAAGCCTGCTTCTGACTTGATTTATAACCTCAGTAAACATTGTAAGTGGAGTTTATGGTCTCAATTGCTAGTTTCAAGTCTTTTTCAATACAGCATGATGTTCTTTAGTAAATTATGGTCCCATTTAGAGTCAAATAGACCATAAAGCAGGGGATGCTTTAGGGCGTGGCTACCTTGTGATTGACATGTTGCTACCATGGTATTGTCCAGTTTGGGTGTTGTCCATATTTTCGTCTTACAACTTTAACTCTTTCACAGCATGTTTTCTGTTCATGACAGTTCATTGTAACATCTAAGTCATCTAAAAATGTCTTGTTCAGCGTGCTTAGCCCCACTGTGTCACTACTGGTTGCAAAAAAACAAGATGGTGACGGCCAAAATGCTTAACTCAGCTTTAAATAAAAGTAAACACTCCCAATATTAATTCTGATAATATAAGTGAAAAAGAAAACATAACACAAAACTGTTTTTTGTGGGAATCATAAAAAACTTTATTGTCCTCCAGGCAATCGAAATTAGAAATGACTTTGACGTGGTTCACAAAACATACACATAGTGTTGACATGTTGTCCCATACAATGTGATCATGGTCCTGAGCCACATAAAGAAATTAACTGAAAAAATAAATAAAATCCCCAAACACAGACCAACTAAGTCAGAAATGATGGCATATGAGGCTATGGGAACGTTTAAATCAACAGGGTTATATATCCATATTGCTCCACAGTTAACCGTACCCTGTGTCTAATAAACTTTCAAATAAAAAATAGAAGTATTTGGAACAAGCATAATTGCACATACCCACTCATTAGTATTATATCATAATTTGTATTAATACAAATATTTGTATTATTCCCATTGTATTACAAAAAAGTACAAAGGTAAAATATGAGGGATTATACTAAAGAGTTATAATACTGAACCATTACAGTATATCATACAACATCTTAAGAAAATAACATAACACTCATTTTCAGTGTTTATTAGCTCCCTCCATTAATATGTCAGTTCTCCCCTAAAGATTAAGATGAGAGAAAAGGGAAACATGGTTATAACTTCCATACAGCTTACAGTGCTGAGATATCTGCTCTGATACCAGACTGTATTTAGTGAAAGTTGATTGGTCCAATAGTAGTAGTAACGTTTCCTCCTTCAACTGTGTCAGCAGAGCGATAAGTCCTTTTTCTGCAAATCTGTGAGTTGAGAGGGAGTGTAATGATTAGACACCTATACTCAGTGTTTGGATATAAAGCATTGATTGCCTATTGGTTATTTTGATTGAGTGAGAGGATGAGTGTCTGACTCACTGGAACACAGTTATGGCTCCTCTTGTCACATAGGCGTAGTCTGCAGTGAATGAAGACGCATGGGTTGCCACCCTGGAGAGGGAACAGCAGGGCAGAGAATCGAGCACGGTAGGACAGGCCGTTCTCAACCACTGACACACGACGAGAGTCAGTAGAGCACCTGTCAGAGATGTCAGATCAAACCATTAGGACCATTACACATCACCATAGATTTTACATTTTCCACTCCAGTCCATCTAAATTAGGAGAGACACATACCTGGAATGAATGAGAAAGTATCGAACGGGGTCATCAGGGTTTGAGGAGCTAGTGGTATAGCACTCCTCCAGAACGACTGCAAAGCTTGGATCACTCAGAGGCACAGATGCTTGCACATGCAGGGCAGAGCCCACTGGCAGAGAGAGCGGACCCGCTGGGTAGCTGTATGAATAGTTGGAGTCCCGGAAAAGATTCATGTAGGCTCTAGCTTTGGTACCTGATCCCGCGAGGCCACCCTTAAGGCTGTTAAGAAAGAAAAACAGTTAGACATGTATTTCACCCCTGCAATAGTAATTATATTATCCAGTGACGTAGGCCCACATCTTTGAAATGTGTTGCATACAGTCAACGAATGAAATAAAAGACTCACAGCTGAGGTTTGATTACAGCATTCAGGCTGGTTTCGGTGTCCAAGGGATAGGCACAAGAGAACGGAATAATCAAAGGTAGAACGAAGGAACCGTTACTTAGAGGGAAGAAAAACAAGCTGTTGCTGTAGATGGCATGGGTGGTGTTGGTCTGAAAGAAAAAGGTTGAATGAATGACCAGTCATGTGTATAATCAATCAATCAGTCATCTTGAGCTAAAGTACGAACCAGCATGTGACTAGGAAGTCAAAGAAACCATCGTTGGTGCTTCCGTTGTTAGCTAGCTTACACCTAACATCTGTACAGCTGGTACATTGTCTGTTTGAGGTGGGCAAAACTTTTGTGATTGACGTAAGGTGAAAATTTGCCTTGCTTTCTGTCTGAACAAACCTTTAGTCTCACCAGACAATATAAAGATACATTTACAGAGCAGTAAAGAATAATACCAGTACAAGAGAACAGAAAATGAATGAATACCATAGACTTATAGACAAATAATTAGGTGGTAAGTAAGTGATTTAATCTCACCGTCATTACAGTTCCACAGAAGCCAGTCCTACGTTGCACCTGGTACCACACAATATTATCACGCACTGTGTAGCTGGTACAGTATGGGGCTGCCATGTGACCAGAGAATGCATTCAAACCAGCCGACAGCAGGCTTTGCAATGGCACACCAACTTCAAGCTGATAAGGGGAGCAAACAAGCTGAGAGGCCTGGATTAGTGGTTGTTGGCCTGAAACAATAAAGAAAAGAAAAAAGTGTAAGTGGGAGAGATTTTAAAAATTTTGATTTCACTGTATTATGTCAGTCTCACTGGATTGATGTGATTGTAGTAGCTGTGGTTTTAGCAGTCGTGGATCTACCATATGTGGTTGTAGTAGTTAAGGATGTACCATGTGTGGTTGTAGAAGTTGTGGTTGGATAAGTTGTGGTTGTAGCAGTTGAGGGTGGATAAGTTGTGGTTGTAGCAGTTGAGGGTGGATAAGTTGTGGTTGTAGCAGTTGAGGGTGGATGAGTTGTGGTTGTAGCAGTTGAGGGTGGATAAGTTGTGGTTGTAGCAGTTGAGGGTGGATAAGTTGTGGTTGTAGCAGTTGAGGGTGGATAAGTTGTGGTTGTAGCAGTTGAGGGTGGATAAGTTGTGGTTGTAGCAGTTGAGGGTGGATAAGTTGTGGTTGTAGCAGTCGTGGGTGAAGTAGCTGGAGTTCTGTAGTAGCCGTAGATGTCGAAGAAGGAATCGAAGATAATACTGTTTGAAGGGAAAGCAAAATCTCTGTCAACCGACATGACAACTGCAGGTTGCAAATACAGCACTATTGAACAAAAGTCCCATTTCTTCAATGTAACTGTATTTGATCATTTAATTCTTTGGCACCTAGGTGTGGTTGGAGTAGTTGTGGTTGGAGTAGTTGTGGTTGGATAAGTTGTGGTTGAAGTAGTCGTGGTTGGAGTAGTCGTGGTTGGGGTAGTCGTGGTTGGAGTAGTTGTGGTTGGAGTAGTCGTGGTTGGATAAGGTGTGGTTGTACCATGTGTGGTTGTAGTAATCGTGGTTGAAGTGGTCGTGGTTGGAGTTGTTGTGATTGAAGTATTTGTGGGAATTCCTGTTTGAAGTGAAAGCAAAATCTCTGTCAACTCACATGACAACTGCAGGTTGCAATTACAACAGTATTGAGCAAAAGCCCCATCTTTTTTACTTGGTTTAGAAATAAATGATCTAAACATGAAGTATTGCCTTAATAGTAGATTTGTTTATTGTGGTGGAAGAGGATGCTCATTTTGTATGATACAAATTAGAGTTTGGAAACATGTTTTAATTGTAAATGTGGCTTGTTGTAAATAAAGATGTCCATTCTTTATGGTATCCAGTTAGTTCTAGGATATTAGGCGCCTTCTCTAGTTGTATGTGAACAATACCAACTGCAGTGTGCTTACTGTATGCATAAACTTACCTTCACAAATGACACCAGCATCCTCTCTGTGAGCACAGTTGTGGTTCCCTAATCCCCGATGGGGACAGTCTGTTAGTGATGTCTCATTCCCTGTACACCGAAGGTTATCTAACCAAATTGGTCCAGTGCCCTGTCCAAAAGCTGCATTTATTGGTGCTGACAAAGCCTTGCCACAGCCCAGCTGTCGACAAACCACTTTAGCATCATTCAAACTCCAGAAGTCGTCACACACCGTCCCCCAATGGCCATGTTGGAGGATCTCCACTCTGCCAGAGCAGCTGCTGTCAGAGTTGACCAGTCTCACTGTGGGAATTTCTGGTTGAAATGAAAGCAAAATCTCTGTCAACCCACATGGCAACTACAGGTTGCAGTAACACCAATATTGAGCAAAAGCCCCATTTCTTCAATGTAACTGTACTTGACCATTTAATCCTTGGGATATAATGTGCCTTCTCTCATTATATGTGAACAATACCAACAGTGTGCTTACTGTGTGCATAAACCTACCTTCACAAATAACACTCGCATCCTCAGAATGACGGCAGTTGTGGGACCCCAATCCCCGATGTGGACAGTCTGTTAGTGATGTCTCATTCCCTGTACACCGTAGGTCATCTAACCAAATTACTCCAGTGCCCTGTCCAAAACGTGCCCTGGGTGGTGCTGCCACAGCCTTGCCACAGCCCAGCTGTCGACAAACAACTTGAGCATCATTCAAATTCCAGCTGTCGTCACACACCGTCCCCCAATGGCCGTGTTGGAGGATCTCCACTCTGCCAAAGCAGCTGCTGTTAGAGTTGACCACTCTCACTGTGGGAATTTCTGGTTGAAATGAAAGCAAAATCTCTGTCAACCCACTTGGCAACTACAGGGTACTAGACTAATATTGAGCAAAAGCCCCATTTCTTCAATGTAACTGTACTTGATCATTTAATCCTTGGGATATAATGTGCCTTCTCTAGTTGTATGTGGACAATACCAACTGCAGTGCTTACTGTATGCATAAACTTACCTTCACAAATGACACCAGCATCCTCTCTGGGAATACAGTTGTGAGAACCAAATCCCTGATGTGGACAGTCTGTTAGTGATGACTCATTTCCTGAACACCGAACATTATCTAACCAAATTTGTCCGCTGCCCGACCCAAAAAATGCCCTGTGTGGTGCTAACAGAGCTCTGCCACAGCCCATCTGTCTACAAACCACTTGAGCATCATTCAAATCCCAAATGTCGTCACACACCGTCCCCCAACGGTTGTTGTGGAGGATCTCCACTCTGCCAGAGCAGCGGCTGTGAGAGTTGACCAGTCTCACTGTATTTCCTGGTTGAAGTGAAAGCAAAATCTCTGTCAACCCACATGGCAACTGCAGGTTACAATTACAGAGGTATTGAGCAAAAGCCCCATTTCCTCAATGTTAATGTACTTGATCATTTAATCCTTTGGCTCCTTTTAAAACATTGTTTATAAATAAATGGTCTTAACAAAAACAAATGCCTTTATTGGATATCTGCTTATCGCGGTGGAAGAGGATGCCCGCTCTGTATGATACAAATTGGAGTTCGTAAACTTGTGTTTTAAATGTAAATGTGACTTGTAAAAAAATGTATGGTATCCAGTTAGTACTAGGATGTATTGTTCCTTCTCTAGTTGTATGTGAACAATACCAACTGCAGTTTGCTTACTATATGCATAAACTTACCTTCACAAATGACACCAGCATCTTCTCTGTGATTACAGTTGTGGTTCTCTAATCCCGGATGTGGACAGTCTGTTAGTGATGTCTCATTCCCTGTACACCGTAGGTCATCTAACCAAATTACTCCAGTGCCCTGTCCAAAACGTGCCCTGGGTGGTGCTGCCACAGCCTTTCCACAGCCCAGCTGTCGACATACCACATGGGCATCATTCAAATTCCAGCTGTCGTCACACACTGTGCCCCAACGGCCGAGGTGGAGGATCTCCACTCTTCCAGAACAGCTGCTGTTAGAGTTGACCAGTCTCACTGTGGGAGTTTCTGGTTGAAGTGAAAGAAAAATCTCTGTCAACCCACATGACAACTGCAGGTTGCAATTACACCAGTATTGAGCAAAAGCTCCATTTCTTCAATGTAACTTTACTTGACCATTTAATCCCTTTGTTCCTTTTTAAACATTGTTTTATAAGTAAATGGTCTTAAAACAAAGTAATACCTTTATTGTATATTTGCTTATCACGGTGAAAGAGGATACCCATTCTGCAAGGTACAAATTGTAGTTCGGAAAAGTGTGTAATAATTGTAAATGTGGCTTGTTGTAAAAAAAGAGATGTGCATTCTGTATAGTATCCAGTTAGTGCTAGGATATAAAGTGCCTTCTCTAATTATATGTGAACAATACCAACTGCAGTGCTTACTGTATGCATAAACTTACCTTCACAAATGACACCAGCATCCTCTCTGTGAGCACAGTTGTGGTTCCCTAATCCCCGATGTGGACAGGCTGTTAGTGATGTCTCATTCCCTGTACATTGAAGGTCATCTAACAAAATTGGTCCAGTGCCCTGTCCAAAAAGTGCCTTTCCTGGTGCTAACACAGCTCTGCCACAGTCCAGCTGTCGACAAACCACCTGAGCATCATTCAAATTCCAGAAGTCGTCACACACCGTCCCCCAACGGCCGCCGTGGAGGATCTCCACTCTGCCACAGCAGCGTCTGTCAGAGTTGACCAGTCTCACTGTGGGAATTTCTGGTTGAAGGGAAAGAAAAATCTCTGTCAACCCACATGGCAACTGCATGTTGTAATTACACCAGTATTGAGCAAAAGCCCCATTTCATCAATCTAACTGTACTTGATCATTTAATCCTTTGGCTCCTTTTAAAAACATTGTTTGTAAATAAATGGTCTTAACACTAAGTAATGCATTTATTGGATATTTGCTTATGACGGTGGAAGAGGATGCCCATTCTGTATGGTACAAATTGGAGTTCGGAAATTTGTGTATTGATGGTAAATGTGGCTTGTTGTAAAAAAAAGATGTCCATTCTGTATGGTATCCAGTTAGTGCTGGGATATAAAGTGCCTTCTCTAATTATATGTGAACAATACCAACTGCATTGGGCCTACTGTATGCATAAACTCACCTTCACAAATGACACCAGCATCCTCAGCATGACGACAGTTGTGATTCCCTAATCCTGGATGTGGACAGTCTGTTAGTGATGTCTCATTCCCTGTACACTGAAGGTTATCTAACCAAATTTGTCCAGTGCCCTGTCCAAAACGTGCACTTCCTCGTGCTGACAAAGCCTTGCCACAGCCCAGCTGTCGACAAACCACCTGAGCATCATTCAAATTCCAGAAGTCGTCACACACCGTCCCCCAACGGCCGTGTTGAAGGATCTCCACTCTGCCAGAGCAGGGGGTGTTAGAGTTGACCACTCTCACTGTGGGAGTTTCTGGTTGAAGTGAAAGCAGAATCTTTGTCAACCCACATGACAACTGCAGGTTGCAATTACACCAGTATTGAGCAAAAGCCCCATTTCTTCAATGTAACTGTACTTGGTCATTTAATCCTTTGGTTCCTTTTTAAACATTGTTTATAAATAAATGGTCTTAACACTAAGTAATGCCTTTATTGTATATTTGCTTATTGCGGTGGAAGAGGATACCTATTCTGTATGGTACAAATTGGAGTTCGGAAACTTGTGTATTAATTGTAAATGTGGCTCAACTGTCCTCCCTCCATGATTGCTAAGCTGCGACCACAGAAGGGATGTCTCTTAACTTTCACCACTTAAACCCGATAAAAGTGAAATTCTTTTAATTGGACCCGATAATTTTGCCACTGCACTTTATCAGTTTATTGGCCCATTACATTCAAATATCAGTCCTCCCGCTAAGAATCTTGGTATCATCTTTTACCGGTATATGACTTTTGACCATCATGTCACTAAACCTGTCCAGTCCTGTTTTCTCCAGCTAAGAAACATTACAAAAATCAGATGCATCTTTTCTTCCACAGATCTTAAACTAGTAATTCACACTTTCATTGTATTCAGTCTTGACTGTTGTAATTGTAACAGTGTTTAAAAGGAGCTATTCAAAAAAGTTGAACCTACTATACTTGTTCAAAAAACACATATCCATTCTGTATGGTATCCAGTTAGTGCTAGGATATAATGTGCCTTCTCTAATTATATGTGAACAATACCAACTGCAGTGTGCTTACTGTATGCATGAACTTACCTTCACAAATGACACTAGCATCCTCACTGTGAGCACAGTTGTGGGTTCCTAATCCCGGATGTGGACAGTCTGTTAGCGATGTCTCATTCCCAGTACACTGAAGGTTATCTAACCAAATTTGTCCAGTGCCCTGTCCAAAACGTGCATTTCCTGGTGCTGACAGAGCTCTGCCACAGCCCAGCTGTCGACAAACCACTTGAGCATCATTCAAATTCCAGAAGTCGTCACACACCGTCCCCCAATAGCCGTGACGGAAGATCTCCACTCTGCCAGAGCAGCGGCTGTCCGAGTTGACCAGTCTCACTGTGGATATTTCTGGTTGAAGGGAAAGCAAAATCTCTGTCAACCCACATGACAACTGCAGGTTGCAATTACACCTGTATTGAGCAGAAGCCCCATTTCTTCAATGTAACTGTATTTGATTATTTAATCCTTTTGTTCCTTTTTAAACATTGTTTATGAATAAATGGTCTTAACACTAAGTAATGCCTTTATTGTATATTTGCTTATCGCGGTGGAAGAGGATGACCATTCTGTATGGTATAAATTCGAGTTTGGAAACTTGTGTATTAATTGTAAATGTGGCTTGCTGTCAAAAAAAATTCCATTCTGTATGGTATCCAGTTAGTGCTAGGTTATAATGTGACTTCTCTAATTATATGTGAACAATACCAACTGCAGTGTGCTTACTGTATGCATGAACTTACCTTCACAAATGACACCAGCATCCTCTCTGTGATTACAGTTGTGGGTCCCTAATCCCCGATGTGCACAGTGTGTTAGTGATGTCTCATTCCCTGTACACTGAAGGTCATCTAACCAAATTAGTCCAGTGCCCTGTCCAAAACCAGCATTTACTCGTGCTGACAAAGCCCTGCCACAGCCCAGCTGTCGACAAACCACTTGAGCATCATTCAAATTCCATAAATCGTCACACACCGTCCCCCAACGTCCGAGCTGGAAGATCTCCACTCTGCCAGAGCAGCGGCTGAGAGAGTTGACTAGTCTCACTGTGGGAATGTCTGGTTGAAGTGAAAGAAAAATTGTTGTTAACCCACATGACAACTGCAGGTTGCAATTACACCAGTATTGAGCAAAAGCCCCATTTCATCAATGTAACTTTATTTGACCATTTAATCCCTTTGCTTCTTTTTAAGCATTGTTTATAAATAAATGGTCTTAAAACAAAGTAATGCATTTATTTTATATTTGCTTATGACGGTGGAAGAGGATGCCCATTCTGTATGGTACAAATTTGAGTTCAGAAACTTGTGAATTTATTTTAAATATGGCTTGGTGTCAAAACAATTTCCATTTTTTATGGTATCCAGTTAGTACTAGGATTTATTACACGGCTGTGTTTAATACTCGATTCTGATTGGTCAATTACGGCGTTCTGCGGTCTGTAATTTCTGTATAACAGACCATTGCATTGGGTGCAGTTCTGATGTCAGACTCTGGCGGACCATTTTTAGTGTCAAAATATTGATTTCTTCAGTAGGCAGCCCTGTAATAAGCAGGATAATGAACAGCTCTTGGGTCATTGTTGTGAAAGAATCCCTTTCAGGTCGATGAGAGACACTGTCGGGGATTCTTTCACAACAATGACCCAAGAGCTGTACATTATCCCTTACATAATGTGCCTTCTCTAATTATATGTGAACAATACCAACTGCATTGTGCTTACTGTATGCATAAACTTACCTTCACAAATGACTCCAGCATCCTCAGCATGACCACAGTTGTGGGTCCCTAATCCCCGATGTGGACAGTCTGTAAGTGATGTCTCATTCCCTGTACACTGAAGGTCATCTAACCAAATTTGTCCAGTGCCCTGTCCAAAACGTGCACTTCTTGGTGCTGACAAAGCCTTGCCACAGCCCAGCTGTCGACAAACCACTTGAGCATCATTCAAATTCCAGAAGTCATCACACACCGTCCCCCAACGGCCGCGGCGGAAGATCTCCACTCTGCCAGAGCAGGGGGTGTTAGAGTTGACCACTCTCACTGTGGGAATTTCTGGTTGAAGTGAAAGCAAAATCTCTGTCAACCCACATGGCAACTGCAGGTTACAATTACACCAGTATTGAGCAAAAGCCCCATTTCTTCAATGTAACTGTACTTGATCATTTAATTATTTGGCTTCTTTTTAAACATTGTTTATAAATAAATGGTCTTAACAAAAAGTAATGCGTTTATTTAGGCCCACCGTCAGGCGGGGGCAAAGTGCACAGCTGTCCCTGGGCCCAAGGCCAGGGGGGGCCCTTGCAAATGATGGATCAGGAGCAACACTTAACTTACTGACCTATATCAGTGACAGTACAAGTTAAAAGTAATTACATGATAAATAAATATATTTTTAACACCTTTCAACTTATCATCTGATACCCCCACCCCACCCCTCGCTCTTGTTGTAAAAATGGTGCGGTGAGGGGTCAAATTTGGAAAGTCTGTCCCCCTGCCCATAATTCCTAATGGCTGGCCTGCTTTATTTACTTATCACGGTGGAAGAGGATGCCCATTCTGTAAGGTACAAATTGGAGTTTGGGAAGCTTGTGTTTTAATTGTAAAAGTGTCTTGTAAAAATAAAATGTCCATACTGTATGGTATCCAGTTAGAGCTAGGATATAATGTGCCTTCTCTAATTGTATGTGAACAATACCAACTGCAGTGTGCTTACTGTATGCATGAACTTACCTTCACAAATGACACCAGCATCCTCTCTGTGAGCACAGTTGTGGGTCCCTAATCCCCGATGTGGACAGTCTGTTAGTGATCTCTCATTCCCTGTACACTGAAGGTCATCTAACCAAATTTGTCCAGTGCCCTGTCCAAAATGTGCATTTACTGGTGCTGCCAGAGCCCTGCCACAGCCCAGCTGTCGACAAACCACTTGAGCATCATTCAAATTCCAGGAGTCGTCACACACCGTCCCCCAAAGGCCGAGGTGGAAGATCTCCACTCTGCCAGAGCAGCTGCTGTTAGAGTTGACTAGTCTCACTTGAAGACTTAGTGGTGCTGTGGTTGGAGCAGGTGTGGTTGGAGTAGGAGTGGTTGAAGCAGTTGTGGTTTGAGCAGCTGTGGTTGGAGCAGGTGTGGATGGAGCAGTTTTGGTTGGAGAAGGTGAAAAAATAAAGACACTTTATCCCAATGTGATGAATCAGATAATGCACGTAATCAGGGATAATGTGTGTTTAGTCAATGTTTGAACTTTTCATCAAATATATGATGAAATAAAACGAAGTAATTGTGGCAAACCCACTGAGAATTCCTTACTCTATGCAGCTTATAACATCTTTTAGCATGATTGTTTTGGTTATTAAGCCAGTTGAGTCCCACTGCTCTTGCTCCACCCCTATGTAAAACAAGCTCTCTGATTAGCCAGTGTTTGCTAGCTGCAAAAAATGTCAGAGAGCTGAAGTTCACTAATGTTACTAGCTGGGGAAGAAACAAGAACATCTAGAAAGGAACACATTTTTTTTTGCCGTGCTCGGAATTGGACCTTACATAGTTGCCGTAACAACGTAGGAAAAGAACATTCCTCCCAAAGACACGCACCACGACGCAATTACAAATGTCCGTATCTGTATCCAGCAAATACTACTCATAAGTCCTCATAATTGTTATAGTATCATGTAATTGCTAAAAAACGTATACAGTGCTGTCACTTTAATTAAAGCTCACAAAGTCATCCTATGTCGTGTTATTGATGGTTATAGGACATTATTCCAGTTCTGAAACTTAGAATTTATAATCTGTTATTATATGTTAGAGCAGTTCTCTATGTGTCTTTATGACTAGCTAAAGTTACAGTAGTTATAATGCTGTGTAAGCCAGGACTCAGATTCTCCCTTCAAACACCGTTGTGACTTTGGCATGGAGGTATAACACATTATGAATGCTGAACTTAATACATTATGTCCATCACTTATAATACTTCATAATGCTTGTTAAAGGTCGTCATGCATGATTATAAACATATATAAAGAGTTTTATAAAGCCTTATGAATGCATTATAATGTCTTATGAATTTGCTTATAGTGCATAATAGGCATGACCTTCATATGTCTATCAATGTATTATATCTCCACATAAAGAAATACAGATTTTTAATAATTGGCTGTGTAACCCAGTTAAAACTTACTGCAGCACTAACTAGCTCACTCACTTGGTTATATTCCCAAGTTGATGGACACCACAGTGCCACGACTGGGGCTCCCATAATAGATAATCACAGCCTCATGAAACTTTACAACCACAAACTAGAGACCTAGGACATTCAGAGGATGTATAGCTTTCCCAGGTAGATTGACAATAAGGGGGTTTCTGAGTGCTCACCATCCAATCGCCGACAAATTTAATTCCTCCAGAAATCTCAAAATGTCAAAAGATTTTGATTTCAAATCACAGTATGGATTTTTCTATGGTGTTCCTCAAGGTCTTGGTGTCTTAATGTTGTGTTTTGGAGGGATTATTGATCATATGTATCAATTCTAGATTCGTAAAAAATGGTTACATTTATCACCAAATGTGTGTAACAAATGGTATCAACCCAGAAATTGCTGCAACAACTTATGAGACATAATTGAGCATGGGAATGGCCATCATAAACTTCAATCATAATGTTCTAAACATATACACTTTTACAATGTATTTATTTAGAATTTAATCTACTAGCTAAAACACGGAGGGAAAGTTAAGATAATAACTGACGCTGAGTACCAGGGTTAAGAGAACTCAGGGTCCTACCCACACTTATTTTATAGAGGGTAGGAATACTACAACTGTCTAAAATTAAAGATCAGGCTATTGTTCACTGCTATTTGTTCCATGCATGTTCAATTTTAATGCACCAATGACTAATTTCTTTGGCCACTTGGGGGCAGTGGAACAAGCTGTAAACAACATGGACATGCAGTTTAGTCACCACTCAATTTTTCTGTCTGCCATTTGGTGCTGGGCAAGCAGTATACAGTGGGTCTATCAGAGCTTTGTCACTGAAACAACTGCCCCCCGAGACTGGAAAAAAGGTTGATGAGGGTGGCGAGAGTGAAGGTAAATAATAAAGTTGCTGGCTGTAATACCAAAACAATAAGCAGAAAGATGCTGTAATGTTCTGTAGAGCTGGAGGGGACTGCAGAGTGAGGAGGTAATCCTCTGTGGTTTTGAAACTCCCTGCAACTCCCTTCACATTACAAGAAATGATTTGATCTATTGTTAATATAAACTATTGATTAGATAAGTGCAGCTTTAATCTAATACGAATTTGAGCTTAATGTGTAACCTGATAATATGTCAGACACTTTACCTGTCCATCCTGTTAAAGTCTGCATTAGTAGGAGCAACAGCATACCTCGAGTCATCCCCATTATGGGCCACATCCAGGAGATAAGACGTACACTTGCTGAATAGAAGAAAAGAGACATTTTAACAAACTGTGTGAAAGCAGACTCTAATGGCTTGTTCAATAAGGATGTAAATGCAAATACAAATTCACAAAATTAACAAATCATTCTACTATTAACAAGGGCAGAAATGAGATTACATTATTAGATTAAAAGATGGTTTATTTCCAGTGTTAGTCTTGAAGTGGGTGTTTGGGAATCTAACAGTAGCTGTGTTTCCATTCAATTGAATTTTAAGCAAACTTCTGAAATGTTGCAAGAAAGAAATGCAAACTAGGCACGTTTCCATCAACTGGTTTGGAGCAAATTAACTTGGCTACAATGTAGTTTCGTCTGAAGTAGGGATGTCACGGGAACCGATACTTCGGTACCAACTCGATACCAAAATTCTATAAATGTGACGGTACTCGTTTTCTTCGGTACCGAACGATGCCTGCAATGGTCATTTGGTACCGGAGCGGAGGTACTGGAGATCCGTTTCCTTCCAGATCTAATGTGGGCAGTATACGCTTACAAGTGTTCTCATCTGCCATGAAATGAAGGAAGAAGCTGAACGCCGTAACAGCATGTAAAAAAACAACACGAGTGGTGATGGCAGCTGCTGCAGCGCTACCTCCGCCTCAACTCCTTGAGAAAACAATTAGCAAGAGTCGGGTATGGAAGTACTTTGTGTCCGAAGCGGATTTACAAGGAGTGATAATAGATTCGCAAATACCAGTATGAGGTGCAGTAACGGTGCCGTCGTACTTTTCTTTCCAAAGGAGGAAATACTTCCAATATAGCAAAGCACCTCAAAAACAGACATCCAGTCAATATTGTTTATTTTAAATACTTAAAGGCTACATGCCACTTTTCTGTTTTGCAATGTTAATAGACGTTTCTTCTTATTTATTACTTAAAGGCTACATGCCTGTTTTTTGTTATGTTCAAATGTTTTAATAAAGGAGTGCATGTTGAATTACATGGGATTTATGTTTTTTTTTACCGTGGTATCGAATTGGTATCAAGAATTGTGTAAATTCACTGGTATTGGTATCGACTACTAGATTTCTGGTACCGTGACATCCCTAGTCTGAAGTTGACAGACGTAGGCTTTGCATGGCTGTAAGCCGCTAGACAGAGTAGAAAAGGTATAGGTTGTGAACTGGAAACAAAACAGATTGCCTTAGCCATCTAACCCATGTAAGATAGAAAAATGACAAGAGGGCTTCATGAATTTGTTTCAATTGGGCAAGTCTTAATTGTTCTTTCATTTCCGCTAGTATTGGCCATGTTTCATGCTGTCCGTAAACAAAGACAAGCATTCGTGCGTTATGGGAATACCCGGAAAGACACTATGGAACTTTTATAGAATTTTGCCATTTCCATACAGCTTTTCTAATGTGATGCTTCAAAATGTACATAAAAATATTGAATGGAAACTCAGCTAGTGAGTGAAAGAGCTTTTTCGAGAATTCAACTGTGAGAATGGGACCGTGTAGAAGCCAGTTTTGGCGTCCAGAGACATATAATATAACTATGACATTATTAGTCACTTGTAACCCTCGAAATGTAACTTGGATTGTAAAAATAAACACAATGCCAGGGTACAAATTTGCAAGGGAACTGATTTTACCCATTTGTGTCAATTAGTATTAACCAATTATATCACATGAATAGCCCAATCATAAAATGTAGAGTACCGTCTATATTCTGTTAATCACCTCCACCACTGCCCCCATCATTATTGTCATCATCATTCACTTACCTTTCCAGGTGTGAGGCAGGCAGTTGTCCTTGGAGGCTGACTGGCAGTGCTGCGTCAGTTGTCAGAAGAGAGTCTCTGTGAGCCGTAGACCTGTGCTACCTCCCTTGGTGTACTGGACCATTTATAGGAGCCAGAAGATAATTAGGTGGCACAATGATGCTTGGTATGTTTTCTGAAGTGGTAGCCAAGTTTAAGAATGTTGCATATCTAGACAAGCAACCAAGTTAACCACTTGAACTTGCCTGACAAGTTATGAGTTGGAACAATAGAAGTTTACAGTATTTTACAATATTTCCTTGTAAATACAAACTCTCACGAGATTGTTAAGGTTAGGCATTGACCCCGAATAGTTAAGCTTAGGGTTGTCGGGCAGGCAGTCTCGTGAGAGTTTTTGCAAGTTTTTGCAGATCTCAGATCAGATTTTGCGGTTTGGGGACTTTCTGGGGATTTCTAGACTCAACCATCCAGCAGACCTCGGACTTTCCCTCTTTTCCCCATTACCTGACTGCTTCCTCCCCCTCCCCTTTATACTCACCTGTTCCCACTTCCCTGCCCACCTGCTCACCTGTCTCCACTTTACTCATCAGTCCTCCAGATATTTAACCAGCTCATTTTCGTTCACCACTTGTCAGTTTGTCCTAGTCAATCTCAGAACCGATTGGGTATTAGTCTGATGACGATTTAGCCTTTGGGGACAAGCGGATAATGGATATCCGGGCCAAGACTTCCTCTCCTGGCACCAATGGCGGACATGCCAATTCTGGTGTTCTCTGGCGAATGCCAATCAAGCTGCACGGTGCTGGGCTGTGAGCACAGGTCCCGCTAGAGGACGTTGGGCCCTCATGCCACCCTCATGGAGTCTGTTTCTGTCAGTTTGGTCAGAAACATGCACACCAGTAGCCTGCTGGAGATCATTTTGTAGGGCTTTGGCAGTGCCTCCTTGTTCCTCCTCTCACAAAGGAGCAGATACCGGTCCTGTTGCTGGGTTGATGCCCTTCTACGGCCCTGTCCAGCCCTCCTTGTGTAACGCATGGTCTCCTGGTATCTCCTCCATGCTCTTGAGACTGTGCTGGGAGACACAGCGAACCTTCTTGCGACCGCATGTATGGATGTGCCATCCTGGAGGAGCTGGACTACCTGTGCAACCTGATCGGGCTGCAGGTATCACCTCATGCTACAAGTAGTGACGAGGACACTAGCAGAACACAAAACTATGGAATAATCAGTCAGGAAGGATAAGGAGAGAGCAATTGTCTGTGGCCACCACATGCAGAACCATTCCCTACTGGGAATTGTCTTGCTGTTGCCTCTCCATTGCACCTGTTGCCACTTTCATTTGCACCAAAACAGGTGAAAGTGATTCACAATCACTTGTGCTTCCTAAATGGACAGATTGATATCCCTGAAGTTTAACTGACTTGGTGCTACACTGTGATTATTAAGTGTTTCCTTAATTTTTTTGAGCATTGTAGATGACCTTTTTGTATGTTTTACATGTGAAACTTTATTTTGCAGTAACTTACAGCTAAGTTTAGTGGAGTAACATTCTCACAAAATAGAAACACTCGAGTACAGTGCAAGTATATGCAGGTATTTCTCATTTTAAAAGTTTAACTGCTGGACACAAGATGTCTCCTACTGAAAAGTCCATTCTCAGTATATGTGGACTGGAGGTTTCAAGGTTCAGCATCACCAGTCCAGGTTCCTTCCTGGCCTAGGACGTCTACACCCATGTGCTCCATGGAGGAGAGGAGAACAGTCAGGAGCAAGCAGGATGCCCCAATATGGCTGCTTTTCAATCATTGTCTGCTATCTCACTTCTGCCACGGTGAACTGTTTTTTATCAGCGTGTGGAAGTTTCCAGCTCAAGAGGATGCTGTTATTAGCTTCTCAGAGCAGGGGATCAGTACGGCAACATACGCACACACAACAACACTGATAGTGTAACCATATTTATATAAGACTGACCACAGATGACCCATAGGAACACTAGCGATAAACAGAGACTGATATTGATACACCTGTTGCCCCAGTGCATGCTGGGAGGCTTTCCACTACACCTATCCTCCTGTAATTTAATTTAGTTTACCTGTCAACTATGATGGATGAGAAGCTACAGTAGTAGTTTAGTGTTTGTGGTGGGTGTAGCTGCAGATGTTTTTGCGTCTGGAACTGCCAGCACTTGGCACACTAAACCCAAAGCTTAATGAGGTTGCAGTGTTGGAAGAGATGCATTCTTAGATAACGACATTACACTTAGACATTAATACAATGATAACCTTTGATGTGAGATGACCTTCCCTGAGGACTTTCTGCATGCCACAACTTAAAGCTGAAGTAGGCGAGATTGGAGCAAATATGATTAAAAAAGTAATTTTTATAAAACGGTCGCTATGTCCTGACAGTAGTGCATGAAACAGGTATGCTGAAAAAAAAAATCGTGTGCCTCTGTGTCCTCCGGTGCGCCTAAAAGCATCTGCAAGATTTCACAGACCGGAGGAAAGCAAGCAGTCAGAGCAGATCTGGGATCTGCTGTCTATCTGCTGTCTATTACTCTTTTCACACCAATGACCCTGGTCCAACCCTCCTTTTGTCTATTCAAACCAAGCCAGTTAACTCTGGTTGAACCCTGGTCAGGACAATTCAGATACGCCCTGGGTCACAGCCAGGAGCAATGCATACCAGTTAGCTCAGGTGTTAGAAATGCACGGGGAGGGGGGGGGGCGTTACACCTCTGGAGGATTACAAAGAGAGGAGATGATAGTTGCATCATCAATTTGTCCAAAAACATAAAATGTCACAGAATGATACTTGTTTTTGGGGTGCAGAAGTCTAGTTATCTCTCAGAACACGTGAATTACAATATGCTGGTTACTATGGAATTTTTGCCCAGTGATGCCAAAAATATATTGCCTACTGCCACTTTAAGACAGTCGTTATGGCTTTGCTCTGGTGTACGTCACAAGCCTTTTTGTTCAGCATCATCTGCCAAGAATGTTGGAAATGTATCATGGGGCTAAGCAATTAATTAAATTGTGTTGATGTATGAAGGTGTACGCCTTTTCCCACGAGAGGAGAGAGTCAACAGGAAGATATCAAATTATAATACAAGGAAGTTAATCAGTGCTACCCATTGAATAATTTTCTTGCATTATAATTTGATATCTTCCTGTTCACTATCTCCGTTTCATGGGAAAAGGCGTAACGTTTATACATCAAGACAACACAGATCCACCAAAAAGTTTAAACATGAAATCAAAAAAGATGAGTTAGAGGGGCTTGTTGTTGACGAGCAAGTCTTCCTTTTGCATCCACCCTGACCCATATGCTGTACCAGTGCAGCCAGGAGAGCCATTGTTGGTGAAGAAAGGCTGGACATTTTTGTAGGGCAATATGAGAAATGGTGGGATGGAATTCCCCAAGGTATTTACAGCACACTCAAGTGTAGCCCACGATGATCGAAAGACGAAGAATATTGAAACATGAAAAGGATAATTAAGTTATTCCCTAATTCTTGAAACTTCTGTCAGAAACTGTTATCTGACCTCAGGGCACTAAGTGCTGAGGCTCTTAATTTACAACTGCCTGGTTAAGCTCACAGAAGAGCAACAACAAGATGTATTATCCATTATGACCATTTGAGCTTGTTCAGTGAATTAGGACTCTGTTACGGGTTGACGGCCCTGACATCTGTTTTTCTTCCCAAAGACTCAGAGAAGCGGGGACATACATTCATTAATATGCTATGTTTAACTAATCATCTAAAAATAACTGAAGTAGGTTGTACAGGTTTGAGCTCTCAAGCAGAACTGGAGAAACAACATAGAAAGGAGGTTTTACGACCTTAGCACATAGTACAAATCAAAAATCTGCGTCAGGTATTTTCTCAGAAGGATTTCCTGTTCTGTGGAGAAAACACTGGAGCGTACAGATTTAAGGCAATCAACTTTTATAAGAAGACTGACGTTTCGACGCCATTTGTGTCTTCATCAGAGTCAAAGAGATCGGAGACTCACATTCTCTTAAATAAGTAACAGCACTATCAAGAGGTTGGTTTATAAAGTTAAGTTTCTATGTAAACCTAATATGATCTTAGTTACTCGAGATGTCCAAAGCTTATACACCTGCATCCCTCATGAGATGGGCTTACAGGCTTTGTCACATTATTTGAGTACTCATTCTGAAGGTATTCTGCCCCCTAATTCATTTTTATTGACACTCACCGAATTATTGTTATCTAAGAACTTTTTTCAATACGCTGGTTCCTTTTTTCTTAAGAGCCATTACATAAATATGGACAGTTCCTTCTTGCCATACTATGCTTGTTTAGTAATGGGCTTTTTGGGAAGAGAAATGTATGCATGTATCCATCTTTCCAGCCATGGTTACTGTGAGTCCATGGCTGGAGTTAACGACTCAAGGACCCTGGGAGACGTAGATCACTGTCTCTGCCACCATCTTGAATGGTGGGTCCCAACATCCCCCTTTTTGCTCCGAAGAATCGTTCCGACCACAGTCCTTAAGAGCAAACTAGAAGGTTGAACAGTTCGCAGTTCCTTGGAAACAACCCGGGGTTGTACCCTTCAGTCCTTGATGACAACCTGAAAGTTCTACAGTTCAATCCCTGGTGAAAACTTGAAAGTTGTTCAGTCCATTATCTTTCATGTCATGTTCTGCTCTCCCCTGCCATGAGAGCCCATTAAGACGCTGACTCAATCATGTTTCTTTCACTTGAGAAACGTAGCTAAACTTCGGTCCTCTACCCAGGATTTTATAGGTGTGCCTCAGACACGCTTTAAGACTTGGGGAGATAGTGCTTTCCAGTCAGCAGCCCCTAAGCTTTGGAATAGTCTCCCAATAAGCTTGAAGTCTTTGCACTTTGTGGACTCTTTTAAAAAGCAGCTAAAAAAACATCTGTTCAGAAAGGCATTTAGGTAGCATGTGATATTTTATGTTTTAACTTGTGTTTTTTGTCTCTTTCCCTTATAGATTTTATCCAGTGTTTTCATCTTTGTTTTATTTATTTGATTCTATTTTTATTTTATGTGATTTTATTTCTTTGACTGTGAAACACTTTGTGACTTGTGTCTGGGAAAGGTGCTACTGTATATAAATAGACTTGGCTCGCTTGCTTGCTGATTACATGTGATTAAAATGCATGGGTGTGCCCCAAAACGATAGCCAGCTTTGTTTGTCCCGGAAAAGGTTATTAGGACAGCTTGTACAGCAAGATAATGATAATGACACGTTTGGGTTACTTTTTGAAAGCTGTCCAAAGATGACAATAATTTGACGAAATTTTTTTCTGTTGCATTTTAGGTCTACAAGTAATTGTCAACAAGTACAACATCATCTGCTAAACTACCTGCTGCTGTTTGAACATCAGAGATTCAACATCATCAGAGCCGCCACAAGTACCACCTGCACTCATACTTGCCAACAGTCCCGATTTTCCCAGAAGACTCCCGTTTTTCATTGCCTTTTCTTTTCACACCTTTTTTCCTTTTCGTTATCTCAACCTGTTTCTGGCACTGTAGAGCGTGTATAAGCCATAAGGCCTTCTTTTTCCACCCGGATGGCAATAGAGCAAAACCAAATGTCCTTTCCCAGCGGAGGAGAGCTGCTCGCAACACAACGGCGTGTCTGAGCTGTACTTGCCACACATCACAGCATCACAGCAAAGCTGTGGTGCTGTGGCGCAAGCCATTTTAAATAACAGGTTTCAGAGTACAGTGGTGCCGTTGTTGCATTGTATCTGAAAGGGCCTTCAGTGAGTGAAAGAAAGAAAGGGAAATGGAGAGAACTAATAAGAGATCAAAATATTCAAGCAGGGGCAAATAATGAATGAATGAAAAATTATATGCTCACATGAATATTAGCCTGGTTTACACCAGAAATTCACACAACTTCACGCCAGAGGGGCAAAATATTCAGTTTTCTTTCCTGAGAATTAAAAGTAGGCCTATTTAACAAAATATTATGTTGCAGTGTACTTATTATTTTGTTATTTTCATTCTTTAAAAGTCACTGGAATGCAGGCAACAAAGTCTCTGACCCCCAGATCCCTATTTTTTGAGGTCTCCATACCTGTATATCAAGCATACTTGTGTAGTATTGAAAATTGTATTTAAGACCGTAACTATTAAAGGGACTGTTTGTAACTTTTTAAGCATATAAATGTACCGGGTCGGGACACATGCGCCGCTGTCACTGCTCCTCTGTCTGCTTGCCTTCACTCAGACAGTGCGCGCGTTCTCGCATACTCGCTCTACCTCTAGACGTGAACGCGTGCTCACTCCACACTGCCGAAGAGTTAGTTTAGCTCTGGGAATATCTAGTGAATGTACAGTGGACGTTTGTGCAGAAATAACTGCTGCAGCTCCTCCAGACCAACAGTGGTTTCCGTGTTTTGTGAAGTGACGGGGCTCCGCAGTGAGAAATGTTGTCGTCTCGTTACCGACCGGGTGCCGGTGTCTCCCCTCTTCACTCTGGCTGCGGGCGGAGACGACAACGTTACTCGCTGCGGAGCTCCGCTGCCTCCGCTGAGGCAGGAAAAGCCAACACTAGGATCAGCATTGATTCATGGAGAGACCTTCGTCTGGTCAGCTAACATTACTGCCAAGCAGGTGAAATATAGAGTGATATTATGGTTTTAGCTGACGTGTGTCGCCTCACTGTTTTGAGCGATGCTCGTTCATGTCTATTTAGAGTGAGCAAGCGCGAGCCCGACGCTGACTTTCGTTGACTTAACGGCCACAGGTGTCGCTGTTAACAAGCATTTCTGAAAGTTACAAATAGTCCCTTTAACTTCCAATGTATTTCACCTCATACACAGGTACGTGTCCAGAATAAACAGGACGAGAGGCTGACAGCTCAAAAAGATAAACAATTTATTTGTGTAGCTGAGTCAATATGTTATTTTTATTATTTAAAATTTTTTAGTGAACATTCTCAAAACCGGTGTGTTATACTTTCTTTTGTCATCAATATCAGCCAAATTATCTGTATTGTAACTTTACTTGTGTTAACTTTGTATTGAATGAATGAAACAGTTGTGTTTTCATGGTTCCGGGTTACCTGTTGTAGCAGGGGGGCTTTAATTGTTGACGCACAAAACACACATAGGCAAAGCATGGACAGCTTGTGCACTGGTAAGATGTGTTGTGAGCCTCTTCCTCCTCTGCTTCAGCTAGCATGTTTAAAAGTTGTGTATTCTGGCTTAAACTGTATGCAAATGCAATGATGCATCGTTGTCAATATGTTTCTGAGGTTGTCATTTGGTTTTGAACGGCCAAAATACGACTTTTACTTCTGTTAACTCCATCGGAGTTTTTCGCTCATTTGCATATTCTCTGACTGCTGCAGGGGACTGAGACAGAGCCTGCCACTGAGTGTGTGTGTTGACTGTGCCCTGTGCTGCTCCTTATAGGTGCGTTATGATGTTTAATTGTTGTTTGTATATTTTTCCTGTGTAGTTAGGATGGACTGCATTCGTTGAGTAGCCTAATATGAAGATAAGCTAATTATTTACAGTGCACTTTTATTTTATTTTATGAAGAAATGCTTCTATTTACATGTAAACTGGAGGGTAAGAAACCTAGTAAAAGTATTACATTTAATTTCAGGTGCTATACATTTTATTTATTGACTTTTGTTGTATTTACTGATTTAAATACACTTGTAGCTTCTGTATTTTTTATTATATTTATAACTCTATTTTGTTATATGTGTAACGCACAAAACACACATAGGCAAAGCATGGACACTGGAAAATAAATGTGCAGATCCTGATTCCTGGTCTGAGTGGTGTCTTTCAATCTACGAGCAATCATTCCACAGCTGCTACATTTGCACAATTTCATCCATCCATCTTCAACCGCTTATCCGGGATCGGGTTGCGGGGTCAACAGCTCCAGCAGGGGACCCCAAACTTCCCTTTCCCGGGCTACATTAACCAGCTCTGACTGGGGGATCCCGAGGCGTTCCCAGGCCAGTGTGGAGATATAATCTCTCCACCTAGTCCTGGGTCTTCCCCGTGGTCTCCTCCCAGCTGGTCGTGCCTGGAACACCTCCCAAGGGAGGCGCCCAGGGGGCATCCTTACTAGATGCCCGAACCACCTCAACTGGCTCCTTTCGACGCAAAGGAGCAGCAGCTCTACTCCGAGTCCCTCACGGATGACTGAGCTTCTCACCCTATCTCTAAGGGAGACGCCAGCCACCCTCCTGAGGAAACCCATTTTGGCCGCTTGTACCCGCGATCTCATTCTCTCGGTCATGACCCAGCCCTCATGACCATAGGTGAGAGTAGGAACGAAGATTGACCGGTAGATCGAGAGCTTTGCCTTCTGGCTCAGCTCTCTCTTCATCACAACGGTGCGGTAAAGAGAATGCAATACCGCCCCCGCTGCTCCGATTCTCCGACCAATCTCACGCTCCATAGTCCCCTCACTCGCGAACAAGACCCCGAGGTACTTGAACTCCTTCACTTCGGGTAAAGACTCATTCCCTACCCGGAGTAGGCAATCCATCGGTTTCCTGCTGAGAACCATGGCCTCAGATTTAGAGGTACTGATCCTCATCCCGACCGCGTCACACTCGGCTGCGAACCGATCCAGTGAGTGCTGGAGGTCGCAGACCGATGATGCCAACAGGACCACATCATCTGCAAAAAGCAGCGATGAGATCCTCAGCACACCGAACTACAAACCCACCTCCCCCCGACTACGCCTCGATGTCCTGTCCATGAATATCACGAACAGGATTGGTGACAAAGCGCAGCCCTGGCGGAGGCCAACCCCCACCGGAAACGAGTCCGACTTGTTGCCGAAGACCCGAACACAGCTCTCGCTTCGGGCGTACAGGGATTGGATGGCCCTGAGAAGTGCCCCCCTCACTCCATACTCCCGCAGCACCCCCCACAGTGTCTCCCGGGGGACCTGGTCATACACCTTCTCCAAGTCCACACAACACATGTAGACTGGATGGGCATACTCCCAGGCCCCCTCCAGGATCCTTGCGAGAGTGAAGAGCTGGTCCGTTGTTCCACGGCCAGGAAGGAATCCGCATTGTTCCTCTTCGATCCAAGGTTCGACTATCGGCCGAACCCTCCTTTCCAGCACCTTGGAGTAGACTTTACCAGGGAGGTTGAGAAGTGAGTCTCTGGTCCCCCTTTTTGAACAGGGGAACCACCACCCCGGTCTGCCACTCCTTAGGCACTGTCACCGACTTCCACGCAGTGTTGAAGAGACGTGTCATCCAAGACAGCCCCTCCACACCCAGAGCCTTCAGCATTTCTGGACGGATCTCATCAATCCCCGGGGGCTTTGCCACTATGGAGTTGTTTGACTACCTCAGTGACTTCCACCAGGGTAATTGATGATGGTCCCCCATCAGCTTCCAGCTCTGCCTCTACAATAGAGGGCGTATTGGTCGGATTCAGAAGTTCCTCAAAGTGCTCCTTCCACCGCCCGATTACCTCCTCAGTTTAGGTCAACAGTGTCCCATCCTTACTGTACACAGCTTGGATGGTTCCCCGTTTCCCCCTCCTGAGGTGCCGGATGGTTTTCCAGAAGCACTTTGGTGCCGACCGAAAGTCCTTCTCCATGGCTGCTCCGAACTCCTCCCACACCCGCTGCTTTGCCTCCGTCACGGCAGTGGCTGCTGCTCTTCGGGCCTGTCGGTACCTTGCAACTGCCTCCGGAGTCCTCCGAGATAACATATCCCGGAAGGCCTCAGATCAGACGATACGATTACAAAATCGATCATCGACCTTCGGCCTAGGGTGCTCTGGTACCACGTACACTTATGAGCATCCTTATGTTCGAACATGGTGTTCGTGACTAGCACAGAAGTCCAATAACAAACGACCACTCGGGTTTAGATCAGGGAGGCCGTTCCTCCCAATCATGCCACTCCAGGTGTCTCCATCGTTGCCCACGTGCGCGTTGAAGTCTCCCAGCAGAACTATGGAGTCCCCTACTGGAGCCCCATACAGGACTCCATTCAGGGTCTCCAAGAAGGCCGAATACTCCGAACTGCTATTTGGTGCATACGCACAAACAACAGTCAGAGTTTTCCCCCCCATAACCCGAAGGCGTAGGGAGGCGACCCTCTCGTCCACCGGGGTAAACTCCAACGTAGCGGCACTCGGCCAGGGATTTGTGAGTATCCCCACACCCGCCCGGTGCCTCACACCATGGGCAACTCCAGAGAAGAATAGAGTCCAACCCCTATCCAGGAGTACGGTTCCAGAACCAAGGCTGTGCGTAGAGGTAAGCCCTACCAGATCCAACTGATAGCGCTGCCACCCGTGTGACAGCGCACCCGACCCCAGCGGTTCTTCCCGCAGGTGGTGAGCCCACAGGATGGAAAGGAGGGGGGTGCCACGTTGCTTCTTCGGGGTATCCCCGGCCCGGCTCCGTGGCAAGCCTGGCCACCAGGTGCTCGCTGACGGGCCCTCCGTCTGGGCCTGGCTCCAGACGTGGGCCCCGGGCCTCCTCAGGGCCGGGTAACTCCTCCTCTGCCTCGTTTCGTCATTGGGGTTTTATGAACCATTCTTAGTCCTGCCCCTCACCTGAGACCAATTTGCCATGGGAGACCCTACCAGGAGCACGAGGCTCCAGACAACACAGCCCTCAGGGTCATAGGGACACACAAACCTCTCCACCACGTTAAGGTGATGGTTCTCGGAGAGGATTTGCACAATTTGCATGTTAAAAACATTTTAAAAAAGGGAACGGCAATTTAGCGGGCCAAGAGCTACACAGTGCACTGCATAATCATTTGATATAAATAGCAAAAATACACAGGAAGCCGTTAAAGGCTACAATATAATTTAGGACCCAACTCACACAGTGAAACACAAGTAAGATCCCATGAGGCAAAATGTCACTGCACACGTTTAAGAACCACAAATCATATCTTGCACCCAGGAAGCGATGGGTGGATTGACACTGCAACCAACATTATACTATGAGTAAACAAGAAGGGGTCTCTAAATTTATGTGGAGCATTATAACTTCCAATTGATTCTGCTATAACTCGAAAATTGCACATACCCCCATCAAAATAATTGCACATACACTCATCAACACTATTGCACTATAGCCAATAATAATAAAAATAATATTACCAAAAAAAAAACAAAGAAAAACAAAAGGCCCGTCTCTCCTAAACAATTAATGTAGGAAAAAATAGTGACAGTCAATATCGCACTTGAAGACAGTCCTATAAAAATAAACATGAAATAAGATTACAATACATTAATTCATACAAATTTTAAAAAAAATGGAGTTATAAAATTATCCAACCAATAAGCCGTACCTTGAATTCATTTAGGTTACACTCAGATCAGCGGCATGCTTACTGTTGCGACGACTAATACTAAAAGGGAAAAGAACATTTAAAGATCTTATAATTACATTCTATGGCCGTTTAATAAATATAAAAGTGCACGATTTACAATCATAATCCCCATTCACAAGCACATCTACAAGCAGATGACTGGAAGCATGACTACAGCCTGCCCATGCAGCAACCAGTCTTCCCTCTACCTCTGTATTCTGGGCTGTATGGGGATAAATGCATTTCTGTTATAGCAATGTTTTTTTATGTGCTCTCACAATACATGATGTAGGTACTGTTTTGTTTAGTTAGTACATCACCTACAACAAACAAATGTTTGGCGAGAGAGAGAGAGAGAGAGAGAGAGAGAGAAAGAGAGAGAGAGAGAGCACTCCTTCTACTTCTCTGATTTAATGGCGTATCGCGAACCAATGTGTATAAGTGCATATTGCCACCTACTGTACAGGAGTGTGTAACATCAGGGCTTTAGATACTTCAGGTTACATGATATTTAAGGCAAGATTAAAAAAACAAAAACAAAAAAAACGACAACTATATTTTACGATCTAATCCTGTACTTTTTAAGAAAAATAAAGAGAGCCTTGCAACATTCCCTCATTTTCTCACTCATCCCTAAAATCCCTTCTAAGTTCCATCCCCATTCTAGCTCATATCACGCAAGATGTTCCTCTCTGATTTACAACACCTCATAATAACATGCTCAACATTTTCAGGAACATTACAAACATCACATTTATCTGATACGCACTTTGCCATTAAATAGAGAGTTGATTTTAATCCATTATGTCCGAATCTTAATCTTGAAAAAAGCACTTCCTCTCTTCTGCACTTCCCTTTGAAATCCTTCACCTTAACTGATTTCTGTATACTGTAATAGTGTCTCCCTTTGGTATCTGTGTCCCACTTCTTCTGCCACAACTCCCTCACTGCCTTTCTTATTAATGATTTGGCCTCACCTTTTCCAAAAGAGACTTTCATTATTTCATCATCATTTAATTTCAATGCTCTCTTTGCAATCTCGTCTGCCCTCTCATGACCTTCCACACCAGTATGAGTAGGAACCCAACACAATTGTACATTAATTCCAACTCTTTGTATTCTCAGCATTATCGTAAATATTTCCATCAATAATCATCAAAATCATCATCTCTTTTTGCATCTTTTGAATTCAAAATATTAAGAGCTGCAGTAGAGTCTGACCAAATGACAACTTTCTCAGGCCTTACCTCTTCTATCCATTGCAATCCTAAAACTAAAGCGACTATTTCTGCCGTAAATACAGATAATCTATCATTAATTATTTTGCATATGACTACATCAAACTCAGGTATGTATACTCCTGTTCCTACATGTCCACTCCCTTGATCTTTAGATCCATCTGTAAATATTGTCATATAATTATAATAATTCCTCTTCAACATAGTCTTGAACCAAATATCCAATATTATCTACATTCCTTTCACTCCATTCTCTCTTCTGCTCCACAAGTTGCAAGTCCACATTTGTCACTGGAAATATCCATGGAGGAACATTACCCCAAACAGTATTTGGCCCATAATCTAACCTATTTAAACCATATTCTTCTGCTGTTGTATTAATATTTGAAACAAATCCTTTACCTTTTTATTGTTGTGAGTATTCCCAACAATCACACAGCACCTTTGTTGCAGGTTGTTCCTCTCCAGATCCCTTTAACTTAAAGGGACTATTTGTAACTTTCAGAAATGCTTGTTAACAGCGACACCTTTGGCCGTGAATTCAACGAAAGTCAGCATCGGGCTCGCGCTTGCTCGGGTGGATTGCCCGGGAGGCGATATCGTTTCTCGCTGCGGAGCCCAGTCACTTCACAAGACACGAGAAACCTCTGTTGGTCTGGAGGAGCTGCAGCATTTATTTCTGCACAAACATCCACTGTACATTCACTAGATATTCTCAGAGCTAAACTAACTCTTCTGCAGTGTGTAGTGAGCGCGCGTTCACGTCTCGAGATGGAGCGAGTACGCAAGAACGCGCGCTGTGTCTGTGTGAAGGCAAGAGGAGGAGAGGCTCCGGCCACACGCGAGCGCGCATGTGTCCCGACCCGGTACATTTATACACTTAAAAAGTTACAAACAGTCCCTTTAACCCAATATGCCAGTGACAACTTTGAACATCTTAAATATAATGGTAATTCATCAGCCTCCACCAATAGTGCATTAGTAGGAGTTTTTTTAACTGCACCAATACTGAGTCTTAGAGCTCTGAACTGTATTTTGTCTAGTTTTTCCAAAACACTTTTGGCTGTTGCTCCATACACCATACACCCATAATCAATACATGATTGTATTAAGGCCCTGTAAATATCCAGTAGTGATTGTTTATCTGCTCCTCACTCATAACCAGAAACTGATCTCATGACATTCAGTACTACATTTTGTTGAGAGAGCGCTCTCTACAGGTGTCCCTAAATAATCTTCCTTCACTCCCCAGGGTCCTAAAGGCATCCAAGTTACTCTTGTATACTGAATTATGCACTCTTATGGTTCCCACTGTACACACAGGACTGAAAGTGCCTTTCCCCCTCTAACACACAATCACAATCAAAAGTGGACCCACTCTCTACTGAAGAAATAGTTTCTAGGAAAAGCCTTGGTACTGTGTTCTGTGAATTTTCCAGAGCAACAGGGATTCTGTTTCTGGATAGACATGTTGCTGTTATATTTATGAAATGTAATTTTTCACAGCTGTGAGCACAATGGTGAAATTTGGACAAACAACATGTTCAATATTAATAAACTTTGAATAAACAAGCAAACAGCGCTCTGTGCAGCAGCAGAGGAGGGGCTTCAGAGTCCAGCATGTCGTCTGCAGCAGGCAGACCATGACGCATTGACTGCAGTTGACTTTTGCTGCTGGATCCAGGATATAACCTGCTAACGCTACATGGATAATGCTACAACCAAACTTTACTTCACTTCCCTGGAGTCAACAAGCACGAGCGGATAGCTTATAGGAACAGTGCCACTCTGCCATTGCAAGTTTTTGCCATACTAACTTTACCACCTGCTATTACCTCCACTCATCAAATCCATGCTCTACTTTATAACCATTAATACCTCCACTAAGTGTATTTCACTGATGTTGCAACCAGTACCACTTACTTGGGTGTGTTCTTCCCCCGTGAGTGAGACCGTGGCCCAATTCCAAACCACCCCCTACACCCTCTCCCTGCCCACTTCTGCTTTGTTTGCGCGTTCGCATGGAGGGTACGCCATATTAAGTGCTATTCCAAACCTATTCACAGGGAGTGGAAGTGGGTTATAAAACCCTCCAACAGCGAGTCTGCATCGATGCCAACTTAACCAGCTGCCCTTACTAATGACGTGCAACTCCGTTTTGTGTTCGTCATGGAACATGATCCAATGTAAGTTCCGTGCGACTACCGGTACAAACATTTACTATTAAACTGCTCAAACTGATAGACATTTAATTTATTTTACTTTATTGTCATACAGACATCAACAACATAAAGTAAATAGATTTTATTTTATACCCTTGTCCAGTTTAGAAAATGGTAGACATGTTCATTAGATTGTAAAAATTAAAAATGATTATTTTCTTTTAATTATTGGTAATTGTGTTATTCTCCTTCTGCAGTTGCTAAACAATACATATATGCTGTATATATATATATATATGCTGTATATATATGTATATATGTATATATACATATATATACATATATATATAAATATTATGTCTACTGCAGGTTTAACTTTGTTCACCAACCTTCAGGTAGCTTTAACTATAGGGACCAATGTGGGTATGAAAAACCCAGTGTCATACTGTATCAAAGCATGCAATACACCTGTCCGTCCACATGGGGGTAGGCTCTGCCAATGTTATACTTTGATGATTCATTAGTATGAGTAGTATGTATCCATGATGGGTGTGCGGATTAATAATATTCAAATATTTATTAAAACCATAATATAATTATATAAACTATTTAGTTTTGATAATAGGCTAATAACCATATTCTAATAATATTAGTTTTCTCCATTCTTTTATTTAGAACAAGCAGTCATATTTATTCACTAATCTTTATTACAACTCCTGTTTTTATTTATGTATATTTGAATTAGTTTATAATTTGTATTACAAAAAAATACAGTTTCAGTTGAGACATGAACACATTGTTGTTGCTAAGGAGCTAAAAGAGAGCCACCATTGGTCATAGCCTACATAATGTAATGACTGGAATGATAAGTCCAATAAGTCCTTCTTCTGCAAACCTGTGAGGTAAGAGGGGGTAGAATGATTAGATTAGAGTGTCTGACTCACTGGAAAATAGTTTTGGCTCCTCTTGTCACACAGGCCTAGTCTGCAGTGAATGAAGACATATGGGTTGCCACCAGTGGGCAACCTCTGGTTCTGAAGAGTGAAGCCAATGCTGAAGTGCCTTAAACTTGCATTCTTTTCTAACAGCCAGCAGGGGGCGACTCCTCTGGTTGCTAAAATAAGTCTGACTGTATAGAAGTCTATGATACAATGAGCCTATTTCTGACTTGATTTATTACCTCAGTAAAGACTGTAAACATGAGTTTATGGTCTCAATCGCTAGTTTCAAGTCTTCTTCAATACAGCATGATGTTCTTTAGTAAATTATGGTCCCATTTAGAGTCAAATAGACCATAAAGCAGGGGATGCTTTAGGGCGTGGCTACCTTGTGATTGACAGGTTGCTACCACGGTATAGTCCAGTTTGGGTGTTGTCCGTGTTTTCGTCTTACAACTTTAACTCTTTCTCAGCGTGTTTTCTGTTCATCAGAGTTCATTGTAACATCTAAGTCATCTAAAAATGTCTTGTTCAGCATGCTTAGCCCCACTGTGTCACTACTGGTTGCAAAAAAAACAAGATTGTGACGGCCAAAATGCTTAACTCAGCTTTAAATAAAAGTAAACACTCCCAATATTAATTCTGATAACAGAAGTGAAAGAGAAAACATAAGACAAAACAGCTTTTTGTGGGAATCATGAAAAACTTTATTGTCCTCCAGGCAATCGAAATTAGAAATTACTTTGACGTGGTTCACAAAACATACACATAGTGTTGACATGTTGTCCCATACAATGTGATCATGGTCCTGAGCCACATAAAGAAATTAACTGAAAAAATAAATAAAATCCCCAAACACAGACCAACTAAGTCAGAAATGATCATTTCCTATTTAGAGCGGCTTTAAATATGATGAGTTGGGCAAAAAAGCATTTTTACAGAGAAAATCAGTGAAGAAATTAAAGAGATTTGTCTGGGACATGAGGCTATGGGAACGTTTAAATCAACAGGGTTATATATCCATATTACTCCACAGTTAACCGTACCCTGTGTCTAATAAACTTTCAAATAAAGAAATAGAAGTATTTGGAATAAGCATAATTGAACATACCCACTCATTAAAAATATCATAATTTGGATTAATACGAATATTTGTATTATTCCCATCTTATTCCAAAAAAGTACAAAGGTAAAATATGAGGGATTATACTAAAGAGTTATAAAACTGAACCATTACAGTATATCATACAACATTTTAAGAAAATAACATAACACTCATTTTGCAGTGTTTATTAGCTCCCTCCATTAATATGTCAGTTCTCCCCTAAAGATTAAGATGAGAGAAAAGGGAAACATGGTTATAACTTCCATACAGCTTACAGTGCTGAGATATCTGCTCTGATACCAGATTGTATTTAGTGGAAGTTGATTGGTCCAATGGTAGCAACCTCTCCTTTAACTGTGCCAGCAGAGCGACCTGTCCTTCTTCTGCAAATCTGTGAGGTGAGAGGGAGTGTAATGATTAGACACCTATTCTCAGTGTTTGGATAAAAAGCATTGATTGCCTATTGGTTATTTTGATTGAGTGAGAGGATGAGTGTCTGACTCACTGGAACACAGTTATGGCTCCTCTTGTCACATAGGCGTAGTCTGCAGTGAATGAAGACGCTTGGGTTGTCACCCTGGAGAGGGAACAGCAGGGCAGAGAAACGAGCACGGTAGGACAGGCCGTTCTCAACCACTGACACAACACGAGAGTCAGTAGAGCACCTGTCAGAGATGTCAGATCAAATCATTAGGACCATTACACATCACAACAGATTTTACATTTTCCACTCCAGTCCATCTAAATTAGGAGAGACACATACCTGGAATGAATGAGAAAGTATCGAACGGGGTCATCAGGGTTTGAGGAGCTAGTGGCATAGCACTCCTGCAGAACGAGTGCAAGGCTTGGATCACTCAGAGGCACAGACACTTGCACATGCAGGGCAGAGCCCACTGGCAGAGTGAGCGGACCCGCTGGGTAGCTGTATGAATAGTTAGAGTCCCGGAAAAGATAGATGTAGGCTCTGGCTTTGGTACCTGATCCCGCGAGGCCACCTTTAAGGCTGTTAAGAAAGAAAAACAATTAGAGATGTATTTCACCCCTGCAATAGTAATTATATTATCCAGGGATTTAGGCCCACATCTTTGAAATGTGTTGCATACAGTCAACGAATGAAATAAAAGACTCACAGCTGAGGTTTGATTACAGCATTCAGGCTGGTTTCGGTTTCCAAGGGATAGGCACAAGAGAACGGAATAATCGAAGGTAGAACGAAGTAACCGTTACTTAGAGGGGAGAAAAACAAGCTGTTGCTGTAGATGGCATGGGTGGTGTTGGTCTGAAAGAAAAAGGACGAATTAATGACCAGCCATGTGTATAATCAGTCAATCAGTCATCTTGAGCTAAAGTACAAACCAGCATGTGACTAGGAGGTTAAAGAAACCATCGTTGGTGCTTCCGTTGTTAGCTAGCTTACACCTAACGTCTGTACAGCTGGTACATTGTCTGTGTGAGGCCGGCAAAATTTTTGTGATTGACGCAAGGTGAAAATTTGCCTTGGTTTCTTGCTGAAAACACCTTTAGTCTCACCAGACAATATAAAGATACATTTACAGAGCAGTAAAGAATAATACCAGTACAAGAGAACAGAAAATGAATAAATACAATAGATTTATAGACAAATAATTAGGTGGTAAGTAAGTGACTTAATCTCACCGTCATTACAGTTCCACAGAAGCCAGTCCTACGTTGCACCTGGTACCACACAATATTATCACGCACTGTGTAGCTGGTACAGTATGGGGTCGCCAGATGACCAGAGGATGCATTCAAACCAGCCGACAGCAGACTTTGCAATGGCACACCAACTTCAAGCTGATAAGGGGAGCAAACAAGCTGAGAGTCCTGGATTAGTGGTTGTTGGCCTGAAACAATAAAGAAAATAAAAAGAGTAAGCAGGAGAGATTTTGATACATTTTGATTTCACTGTATTATGTCAAAACATTGCAAAAGTAAAAGTAGCTAAAATGCAAGCTGAGTTGTAAAATATACCCATTTACCTTCACAAATGACACCAGCATCCTCTCTGTGAGCACAGTTGTGGGACCCTAATCCCGGATGTGGACAGTCTGTTAGTGATGTCTCATTTCCTGTACACTGAAGGTTATCTAACCAAATTAGTCCAGTGCCCTGTCCAAAAGCTGCATTTCCTGGTGCTGACAAAGCCCTGCCACAACCCAGCTGTCGACAAACCACTTGAGCATCATTCAAATTCCAGAAGTCGTCACAAACCGTCCCCCAATAGCCGTGTTGGAGGATTTCCACTCTGCCAGAGCAGCTGCTGTTAGAGTTGACCAGTCTCACTGTTGGACTTTCTGGTTGAAGTGAAAGCAAAATCTCCGTCAACCCACATGACAACTGCAGGTTGCAATTACACCAGTAATGAGCAAAAGCCCCATATCTTCAATGTAACTGTACTTGACCATTTAATCCTTGGGATATAATGTGGCTTCTCTAATTATATGTGAACAATACCAACAGTGTGCCTACTGTGTGCATAAACTTACCTTCACAAATGACACTCGCATCCTCAAAATGATGGCAGTTGTTGGACCCTAATCCCCGATGTGGACAGTCTGTTAGTGATGTCTCATTCCCTGTACACCGAAGTTCATCGAACCAAATTAGTCCAGTGCCCTGTCCAAAACGTGCCCTGTGTGGTGCTGCGACAGCCCTGCCACAGCCCAGCTGTCGACAAACCACCTGAGCATCATTCAAATCCCAGCTGTCGTCACAAACCGTCCCCCAATGGCCGTGTTGGAGGATCTCCACTCTGCCAGAGCAGCTGCTGTTAGAGTTGACCAGTCTCACTGTGGGAATTTCTGGTTGAAGTGAAAGCAAAATCTCTGTCAACGCACATGGTAACTGTAGGTTGCATTAACACCAATATTGAGCAAAAGCCCCATTTCTTCAATGTAACTGTACTTGATCATTTATTCCTTAGGATATAATGTGCCTTCTCTAGTTGTATGTGAACAATACCAACTGCAGTGTGCTTACTGTATGCATAAACTTACCTTCACAAATGACACCAGCATCCTCTCTGGGAGCACAGTTGTGTTTCCCCAATCCCCGATGGGGACAGTCTGTTAGTGATGACTCATTTCCTGAACACCGAACATTATCTAACCAAATTTGTCCGCTGCCCATCCCAAAAAATGCCCTGTGTGGTGCTAACAGAGCCCTGCCACAACCCAGCTGTCTACAAACCACTTGAGCATCATTCAAATCCCAAATGTCGTCACACACCGTCCCCCAACGGTTGTTGTGGAGGATCTCCACTCTGCCAGAGCAGCGGCTGTGAGAGTTGACCAGTCTCACTGTATTTCCTGGTTGAAGTTAAAGCAAAATCTCTGTCAACCCACATGGCAACTACAGGTTACAATGACAGCAGTATTGAGCAAAATCCCCATTTCTCCAATGTTAATGTACTTGATCATTTAATCCTTTGGCTCCTTTTAAAACATTGTTTACAAATAAATGGTCTTAACAAAAACAAATGCCTTTATTGGATATCTGCTTATCGCAGTGGAAGAGGATGCCCACTCTGTATGATACAAATTGGAGTTCGGAAACTTGTGTTTTAAATGTAAATGTGACTTGTAAAAAAATGTATGGTATCCAGTTAGTACTAGGATACAATGTGCCTTCTCTAGTTGTATGTGAACAATACCAACTGCAGTGCTTACTATGTGCATAAACTTACCTTCACAAATGACACCAGCATCCTCTCTGTGAGCACAGTTGTGGGACCCTAATCCCGGATGTGGACAGTCTGTTAGTGATGTCTCATTCCCTGTACACTGAAGGTTATCTAACCAAATTAGTCCAGTGCCCTGTCCAAAACGTGCTTTTCCTGGTGCTGACAGAGCCTTGCCACAGCCCAGCTGTCGACAAACCACTTGAGCATCATTCAAATTCCAGAAGTCGTCACAAACCGTCCCCCAACGGCCGTGTTGGAGGATCTCCACTCTGCCAGAACAGCTGCTGTTAGAGTTGACCAGTCTCACTGTGGGAATTTCTGGTTGAAGTGAAAGCAAAATCTCTGTCAATCCACATGACAACTGCAGATTGCAGTTACACCAGTATTGAGCAAAAGTCCCATTTCTTCAATGTAACTGTACTTCATAATTTAATCCTTGGGATATAATGTGCCTTCTCTAGTTATATGTGAACAATAACAACAGTGTGCTTACTGTGTGCATAAACTTACCTTCACAAATGACACTCGCATCCTCAAAATGACGGCAGTTGTGGGACCCTAATCCCCGATTTGCACAGTCTGCTAGTGATGTCTCATTCCCTGTACACCGTAGGTCATCTAACCAAATTGGTCCAGTGCCCTGTCCAAAACGTGCCCTGTGTGGTGCTACCACAGCCTTCCCACAGCCCAGCTGTCGACAAACCACCTGAGCATCATTCAAATCCCAGTTGTCGTCACAAACCGTCCCCCAATGGCCGAGTTGGAGGATCTCCACTCTGCCGGAGCAGCTGCTGTCAGAGTTGACCAGTCTGACTGTGGGAATTTCTGTTTGAAATAAAAGCAAAATCTCTGTCAACCCACTTGGGAACTGCAGGTTGCAGTAACACCAATATTGAGCAAAAGCCCCATTTCTTCAATGTGACTGTACTTGATCATTTAATCCTTGGAATATAATGTGCCTTCTCTAGTTGTATGTGGACAATACCAATTGCAGTGCTTACTGTATGCATAAACTTACCTTCACAAATGACACCAGCATCCTCTCTGGGAGCACAGTTGTGTTTCCCTAATCCCCGATGTGGACAGGCTGTTAGTGATGACTCATTTCCTGAACACCGAACATTATCTAACCAAATTTGTCCGCTGCCCATCCCAAAAAATGCCCTGTGTGGTGCTAACACAGCTCTGCCACAGCCCAGCTGTCTACAAACCACTTGAGCATCATTCAAATCCCAAATGTCGTCACACACCGTCCCCCAACGGTTGTTGTGGAGGATTTCCACTCTTCCAGAGCAGCGACTGTGAGAGTTGACCAGTCTCACTGTAGGAATTTCTGGTTGAAGTGAAAGCAAAATCTCTGTCAACCCACATGACAACTGCAGGTTACAATTTCACCAGTATTGAGCAAAAGTCCCATTTCTTCAATGTAACTGTACTTGATCATTTAATCATTTGGTTCCTTTTAAAACATTGATGTAAATAAATGGTCTTAACAAAAACAAATGTCTTTTATTGGATATTTGCTTATCCGGTGGAAGAGGATGCCCATTCTGTATGGTACAAATTGGAGTTCGAAAACTTGTGTATTGATTGTAAATGTGGCTTGTTGTAAAAAAAAAAAAAAAGAAATCCATTCTGTATGGTATCCAGTTAGTGCTATGATATTAGGTGCCTTCTCTAATTATGTGTGAACAATACCAACTGCAGTGTGCTTACTGTATGCATAAACCTACCTTCACAAATGACACCAGCATCCTCAGCATGATTACAAGGGAACCCTAATCCTCCTGCACAGTCTCTCAGTGATGCCTCATTCCCTGTACACCGAAAGTCATCTCTCCAAATTGTTCCAGTGCCCTGTCCAAAATGTGCATTTCCTGGTGCTGACACAGCTCTGCCACAGCCCAGCTGTCGACAAACCACTTGAGCGTCATTCAAATTCCAGAAGTCGTCACACACCGTCCCCCAACGTCCGAGGTGGAAGATCTCCACTCTGCCAGAGCAGCTGCTGTTAGAGTTGGCTAGTCTCACTTGAAGACTTAGAGGTGCTTTGGTTGAAGTAATTGTGGTTGGAGCAGTTTTGGTTGAAGCATTTGTGGTTTGAGCAGCTGTGGTTGGAGCAGGTGTAGATGGAGCAGTTGAAGCAGTTGTGGTTTGAGCAGCTGTGGATGGAGCAGTTGTGGTTGGAGAAGGTGAAAAAATAAAGACACTTTATCCCAATGTGATAAATTAGATAATGCACTTAATCAGGGTTAATGTGTCTTTAGTCAATGTATGAACTTTTACAAATATATAATTAAATAAACCAAAGTAATTGTGGCAAACCCACTTAGAATTCCCATCTTATAGACAATATTTGATGCTGGCTGTAATACCAAAACATTAAGCAGAAAGATGCTGAAATGTTCTATAGAGCTGGAGGGGACTGCAGAGTGAGGTGGTAATCCTCTGTGGTTTTGATACTCCCTGCAACTCCCTTCACATTACAAGAAATTATTTGCTCTGTTATTTGAAAATTTGTAATCTAATAAGAATTTGAGTTTAATGTGTAACCTGATAATATGTCAGACACTTTACCTGTCCATCCTGTTAAAGTCTGCATTAGTAGGAGCAACAGCATACCCCGAATCATCCCCATTATGGGCCACATCCAGGAGATAAGAAGCACACTTGCTGAATAGAACAAAAGAGATATTTTAACAAACTACATCAAAGCAGACTCTAATGGCTTGCTCAATAATGGATGTAAACTGGATGTGTTACTCTTGAAGTGGATGTTTGGGAATCCAACAGTAACCGTGTTTCCATTCAATTGAATTTTAAGCAAACTTTTGAAATGTTGCAAGAAAGAAATGCAAACTAGGCACGTTTCCATCAACTGGTTTGGAGCAAATAAACTCGGCTACAATGTAGTTTTGTCAGAAGTTGACAGAAGTAGGCTTTGCATGGCTGTAAGCTCCTAGTAGACAGAGTAGAAAAAGTAGAGGTTGTGAACTGGAAACAAAACAGATTGCCTTGGCCATCTAACCCATGTAAGATAGAAAAATGGCGAGGGGTCTTCATGAATTTTTTCAATTGGGCAAGTGTTAATTGTTCTTTCATGTCCGCTAGTATTGGCCATGTTTCATGCTGTCCGTAGACAAAGACAAGCATTCGTGTGTTATGGGAATACCCAGGAAAAGACTGAGGAACTTTTATCGAATTTTGCCATTTCCATACAGCTTTTCTAATGCGTTGCTTCAAAATGCACGTAAAAATATTGAATGGAAACTCAGCTAGTGAGTGAAAGAGCTTGTTCGAGAATTCACCTGTGAGAGTGGGACCGTGTAGAAGCCAGTGTTGGCGTCCAGAGACGTACTGTATAATACAGTATAACTATAACATTATTTGTCACTTGTAACCCTCGAAATGTAACTTGGATTGTAAAGATAAACACAACGCCAGGGTACAAATTTGTAAGGGAACTGATTTTACCCATTTGTGTTAATTAGTGTTAATCAATTATATCTCATGAATAGCCTTATCATAAAATGTACAGTACTGTGTATATTCTGTTTATCACCTCCACCACTGCCCCCATCATTATTGTTATCATCATTCACTTACCTTTCCAGGTGTGAGGCAGGCAGTTGTCCTTGGAGGCTGACTGGCAGTGCTGCGTCAGTTGTCAGAAGAGAGTCTCTGTGAGCCGCAGACCTGTGCTGCCTCCCTTTGTGTACTTGACCATTTATAGGAGCCAGAAGGTAATTAGGTGGCACAATGATGCTTGGTATGTTTTCCGAAGTGGTAGCCAAGTTTAAGAATGTTGAATATCTAGACAAGCAACCAAGTTAACCACTTGAACTTTCCTGACAAGTTATGAGTTGGAACAATAGAAGTTTAGAACCAATATTTCCTTGTAAATACAAACTCTCACGAGATTGTTAAGGTTAGGCATTGACCTCGAATAGTTAAGCTTAGGGTTGTCGGGCAGGCAGTGTCGTGAGAGTTTTTGCAAGTTTTTGCAGATCTCAGATCAGATTTTTAGGTTTGGGGACTTTCTGGGGATTTCTAGACACAACCATCCACTAGACCTCGGACTTTCCCTCTTTTCCCCATTACCTGACTGCTCCCTCCCCCTCCCCCTCATACTCACCTGTTCCCACTTCCCTGCAGTTACCTCACCTTCCCTGCCCACCTGCTCACCTGTCTCCACTTTACTCATCAGTCCTCCAGATATTTAACCAGCCCATTTTCGTTCACCACTTTTCAGTTCGTCCTAGTCAATTTTAGAACCCATTGGGTATTGGTCTGATGACGATTTAGCCTTTGGGGGCAAGCGGATAACGGATATCCGGGCCAAGACTTCCTCTCCTGTGCGCTGGTCATTATTTATGGTTCAATTAGCAACTTGAGATGCACACAAATTGGAGTTGATCGACGACGTCTACGACCGGATTATACATCTGATATCTGTAAAGATTAATAAATAGCTAAATAGTTGTTTACCTGCATGCAACCAAAGCCCACACAAACGGGATTGGTCAATACTACTCGGATTACAAACCAGAATGCTTCCTATACCAAAATCTTGTCCCGTTGCCTACAGATTCTGCATTCATATGCAGATATCTGTTCATAGAGATTATGCCTTAGTTGTTTTGTTTGTTTCTTGCTTGGTGCTCTTGGATTTGAGCATCTATTATCTGTATGCTTGTGTACCTTTACCTACCTGCCTGCCTGCCGGTCTACCTGCCTGCCTGGTGCACATTCCCCTTTGCCACCAATCCTGCCTGTCTGCCTACCTGTACCTGCCTGTTGGCTATGACATGGAGGTCTGTGCGACCCTCCAAGGATATGCTTCCCCAGACCATCACTGACCCACCGCCAAACCGGTCATGCTGGATGATGTTACACGCCTGTCACATGTGCTCAGTGTGAACCTGCTCTCATCTGTGAAGAGAACGGGGTGCCAATGGGTGACCTGCCAATTCTGGTGTTCATCTTGGCGAATGCCAATCAAGCTGCACAGTGCTGGGCTGTGAGCACATGTCCTGCTAGAGGACGTCAGGCTCTCATGCCACCCTAATGGAGTGTGTTTCTGAAAGTTTGGTCCGAAACATGCACACTAGTAGCCTGCTGGAGGTCATTTTGTAGGGCTCTGGCAGTGCTCCTCCTTGTTCCTCCTCGCACAAAGGAGCAGATACCGGTCCTGCTGCTGGGTTGATGCCCTTCTACGTCCCTGTCCAGCCCTCCTCGTGTAACGTACGATCTCCTGGTATCTCCTCCATGCTCTTGAGACTGTGCTGGGAGACACAGCGAACCTTCTTGCGACCGCACGTATGGATGTGCCATCCTGGAGGTGCTGGACTACCTGTGCAACCTGATTGGGCTGCAGGTATTGCCTCATGCTACAAGTAGTGACAAGGACACTAGCAGAACACAAAACTTAGGAAGAATCAGTCAGGAAGGGTAAGGAGAGAGCAATTGTCTGTGGCCAACACATGTAAAACCATTCCCTTTTTGGGAATTCCTTCTTGGCCTAGGACGTCTACACCCATGTGCTCTATGGAGGAGAGGAGAGCAATCAGGAGCAAGCAGGATGCCCCAATATGGCTGCTTTTCAATCATTGTCTGCTATCTCACTTCTGCCACCAAAGAGGCGAACATTTTTTTCTCAGCGTGTGGAAGTTTCCAGCTCAAGAGGATGCTGTTATTAGCTTCTCAGAGCAGGGGATCAGTACAGCAACATACGCACACACAACAACACTGATAGTGTAACCATATTTATATAAGACTGACCACAGATGACCCATAGGAACACTAGAGATAAACAGTGACTGATATTAATTCACCTGTTGCCCCAGTGCATGCTGGGAGGCTTTCCACTACACCTACCCTCCTGTAATTTAATTTAGTTTACCTGTCAACTATGATGGATGAGAAGCTACAGTAGTAGTTTATTGTTTGTGGTGGGTGTAGCTGCAAATGCTTTTGCGGCTGCGACTGCCAGCACTTGGCACACTTAACCTACAGTAAAGCTTAATGAGGTTGCAGTGTTGCAAGAGATGTATATTCTTAGATTACGCCATTAGACATTAAGACAATGATAACCTTTGATGTGAGATAACCTTCCCTGAGGACTTTCTGCATGCCACAACTTAAAGCTGAAGTTAACCTACTCTGGTCCAACCCTCCTTTTGTCAATTCAAACCAAGCCAGTCAACTCTGGTTGAACCCTAGTCAGTACAATTCAGATACGACCTAGATCACAGCCAGGAGCAATGCATACCAGTTAGCTCAGGTGTTACAAATGCCCGGGGGGAGGGGCGTTACACCTCTGGAGGATTACAAAGAGAGGAAATGATAGTTGCATCATCAATTTGTGCAAAAACATAAAATGTCACAGAATGATACTTGTTTTTGGGATACAGTGTAAATATAGTACATACAGCATTTTTAGCTTTATAAAATGTTCAACTATGTTGTATGTATGGAGCTATAATGTATGCAAAAACATACAGACAACATACAGATTTACAGTCCCGTCCCGTCATCTACAGCTTTTTTCTTCCTCACCGCGGATGGCCAGGAGCTCCCACACCTCAAAGACTCACCACATATCAGTGTTGTTCTCGTCCGTCGTTCACCTCCGTTGTGTCAGAAAACATTCCTGCTGCCACCCCACAGTTTGTTTATGAGTCACGGCGACCTTACATCTTTTTTCTTCCTCACCGCGGACGGCCAGGAGCTCCCACACCTCAAAGACTCTCGTGGAGATGACTGCCATCTCTCCACGGAAGCTACCCACCGTGGAACTCATCACAGCCACAGAATCAGCCATAAGGAAAAACAAATGAACAGAAACAGAAGCAGAGCAGCTCAGACTGAAGGTTTCGGCAGCCTTCCAACCTCACCATCCAAGAAAGGAATGCCGTGACATCACTGAGCAGGGACCAAAACATAACCATCCGACCAGCAGACAAAGGAAGATGCACAGTGGTCCTAAACACAGCGGACTATCAAGCCAAAGTCTCCACTCTTCTCAGTGACACCAACACATACGAGTCACTGAAGAGAGACCCCACCAGTAGTTATAAGAAGAAGGCCATAGAGTGTCTACAACGGCTTAAAAAGGATGAAATCATCACCCGTGAACAGTATTACCGTCTATACCCTGGAGAAGCCATCCCATGCATGTATGGGCTCCCCAAGATTCATAAGGAAGGAGCTCCCCTTAGACCTATCATAAGCAGCATCAACTCAGTGACATACAATATTGCCAAACATGTAGCTACCATCCTAGCTCCCTTGGTTGGCAACACTCCTCACCACATCCAAAACTCCATGGATTTCACCAACAGAGTTTGAGGTTTACAACTAGACACAGAGGAGACCATGGTATCCTATGATGTCACATCTTTTTTCACATGCATCCCCACCAGGGAAGCAGTAGAAACCGTGAGGAAACGCCTGCTGCAAGATAACATTTTAAACAGCTGAACGGACCTCAACCCTGACCAAATCTGCCAACTTCAGCCATGTTGAAATCTCTTGAAGGAACGCCAAGCACCAGTCACATGACTGGTGTGCATCAGGCTGAAGTAAAACCTTGGATTAAAATTAAGCCAAGAGAGTTAAGTGTGACGATATAAATTGGATGACGGATTACCCAAAGTGCTATAAAGCATGAAACATAATTTATTAGAATTAAAGGATGAGTGCGTAAAAAGGAAAAATCCAGGAATACAAAATAGCCTCTCCTTTAGCAGTTACCAGACAACATTATTAAAATAAATATCATTGATGAAGATTATAAAATATAAATATATAACAGCGCTAAGTGTACATATATACCATACATAAATATAAATAAATAGATAAGATATTATAGAAGAAGATGAAATTGAAGGAAATGTGTGAAAAAAACAAACACAAAGCTGTGAATAGGGAAATCAGCCACAAAACAATAAAGGATTAGAATACAAATGCAAAGAGGAGTGGTTGTGTTTGGCCGGATGGTGTTTATCTCGCTTTTTCATGCTAAACTGGATTTTTATTCTGCCATGTGATAAAAGTAAGAGAAAATTAAAGCTGCATGGTGTATATCTCGCTTTTTCATGCTGATTTGGGTTTTAACCTGGTGAATAATAGAATTAAAAATAATAATTTAAAGCAGTTAATCACTTGGTAAAAGACTGAAGAAGTCTTTTTGAGCCTCTATGGTGTGTGCATCCAAGGCAAAGAGAGAAGTGCAACACGAAGGCCGGTTTAGAAAGGTGGTTGCCGCCCTTTGGGAAAGTGTGACTGCTGTTGCTGTCCTTTTGGGAGGTGCTGTGCTCTCTATGTAAAAAAAAAAGATTTGTTCATAATCATAGACGGAAATTGTTAGAAAATAAGCTGTTAATTTGGTGTAATCACTGGTCAGAGATCGAAGCGCACCCTCTCTGGAACACTGTGTCTCTAACGCCCTAGGGCGTGAGAGGTGCGGCCGGTAGGAGTGGACGCTTGTTTTCTCTGCGTGGTGTATTTCCTGGAGAAACTGCTGATTTTGGGCGTTTTGCTGAATCAGAGATAAAACATCATTTAAACATCTGCTCAGATAGGCATTTAGGTGATATTTTATGTTTTAACTTGTGTTTTTGTCTGTTTCCCCTGTATATTTTATCCGGTGTTTTTATATTTGTTTTATTTATTTGATTCTATTTTATTTTATGTGATTTTATTTCTTTGACTGTGAAGCACTTTGTGACTTGTGTCTGCCGAAAGGTGCTACTGTACATAAATACACTTGGATTGCTTGCTTGCTGATTACATATGATTAAAATGCATGGGTGTGCCCCAAAACAATACCCAGTTTAGTTTGTCCAGGAAAAGGTTACCAGGACAGCATGTACAGCAAGATAATGATAATGATAATGATAATGATAATAACTTTTTGAAAAGCTGTCCAATGATGACAATGATTTGACATAATTATTATGTTGACACTTTTTTTTGTTGCACTTTAGGTCTTCAAGTAATTATCAACAAGTACAACATCATCTGCTAAACTACCTGCTGCTGTTTGAACATCAGAGTTTCAACATCATCAGAGCCGCCACAGGTACCACCTGCACTCATACTTGCCAACTCTCATGATTTTCCCAGAAGACTCCCGTTTTTCATTTCCCTTTCTTTTCACACCTTTTTTCCTTTTCATTATCTGAACCTGTTTCTGGCACTGTAGAGCGTGTATAAGCCATAAGGCCTTCTTTTTCCACCCGGATGGCAATAGAGCGACACCAAATGTCTTTTCCCAGCGGAGGAGAGCTGCTCGCAAAACCGTGGCATGTTTGAGCGGTGCTTTCCACACAACACAGCATCACAGCAAAGGTGTGGTGGTGTGGCGCAAGCCATTTTAAATAACAGGTTTCAGAGTAGAGTGGTGCCATTGTTGCATTGTGTCTGAAAGGGCCTTCAGTGAGTGAAAGAAAGAAAGGGAAATGGAGAGAACTAATAAGAGATAAAAATATTCAAGCATGGGCAAATAATGACTGAATGAAAAATTATATGATATAAAGCCCATGAATATTAGCCTGGTTTATACCAGAGATTCACACAACTTCACGCCAGAGGGGCAAAATATTCCATTTTCTTTCCTGAGAATTGAAAGTGGGTCTATTTAACAAAAATGATCTTGCAGTGTACTTATTATTTTGTTATTTTCATTCTTTAAAAGTCACTGGAATGCAGGCAACAAAGTCTCTGACCCCCAGAACCCTATTTTTTTAGGTCTTTATACCTGTATATCGAGCATACTTGTGTAGTAATGAAAATTTAAGACCGTAACTATTAACTTCCAATGTATTTCACCTCATACACAGGTACGTGTCCAGAATAAACAGGACAAGAGTCTGACAGCTCAAAAAGACAAACAATTTATTTGCACAATTTGCATGTTAAAAACATTTTAAAAAAGGGAACGGCAATTTTGCGGGCCAAGAGCTACACAGTGCACTGCACAATCGTTTGATATAAATAGCAAAAATACACAGGAAGCCGTTAAAGGCTACAATATAATTTAGGACCCAACTCACATAGTGAAACACAAGTAAGATCCCATGAGGCAAAATGTCACTGCACACGTTTAAGAACCACAAATCGTATCTTGCACCCAGGAAGTGATGGGTGGATTGACACTGCAACCAACGTTATACTATGAGTAAACAAGAAGGGGTCTCTAAATTTATGTGGAGCATTATAACTTCCAATTGATTCTGCTATAACTCGAAAATTGCACATACCCCCGTCAAAATAATTGCACATACACTCATCAACACTATTGCACTATGCCCAATAATAATACAAATAATAATACCAAAAAATAAACAAAGAAAAACAAAAAGCCCGTCTCTCCTAAACAATTAATGTAGGAAAAAAGCAGTGACAGTCAATATCGCACTTGAAGACAGTTCTATAAAAATAAACATGAAATAAGACTACAAACCATTAGTTCGTTCACATTTTAGAAAAACATTTTTTCATAAAAGTTTCAAACCAATATGCCGTACCTTTAATTCATTTAGGTTACACCCAGATCCCCATTCTGTGATGCCCAGCAGGCTGTAAGCTCTGCAGAATGACCGAGCTGCGAAGCCTCTACAGCCCACCTCTATTGGCACACACCGTGCACACCTCCCCCGCCTGCGGTACTCCTACACTAAGTCGGCATAATTGGCGCTTCCTCTCATTTGCTTGTTCCATCTGCTCCTCCCTGGGCACGGTCAGCTCCAGCAGGACCACCTGTTTTGATGAATCTGAGAACAGCACTATGTCTAGTCTCAGGGTGGTTTCCGTGATGTGCTCTGGGAATCGGAGCTGCTTCCCCAGGTCAGCCTTAATCTGCCAGTCCGGTGCGTTTCCAAAGAGTCCCACTGCCCCCTTTGGCTGGGGCTTGGGCTTCTCCCCTGCTCGGACGAAGGCAATCGCCTGCCTTGGTGTTTGGGGAGGCTTGCTCTGGGTGATGCTGTTGGAGATGGCTTCTGCTATCGCCTTTAGCACCTGGTTGTGGCGCTATGTGTAGCGTCCTTCTCCCAGGGCTTTTGGGCCACAGCTGAGGATGTGCTCTAGCGTTCCTCTTCCGAGACACAAAGGACATGATGGTGCGTCAACCTTGCCCCAACAGAAGAGGTTGGATGGGCTGGGTAGGACATCATAGACGGACGCAATCAAGAACTTGATCCGGTGAGGCTCAGCTTGCCAGAGCTCGGACCAGGAGATCTTGCGGTCCATAGCCTGTTCCCATTTCGTGCATGTGCCTTACTGTCTCATCCCCACCATCTGGCTAGCGCGCAGTTCCTCCACACCAGCTCTCACCTCCTCTTGGACCAGCCAGCGTCTGTCTTTGCCCTGGGCTTTGTCGTAGTGCATAGTTGGAACGCTACCGAGCCCTGCTCGTCCAGATGCCACTGGGCCGACCAGCACGCTTTGACGCAGGCGTGACTCGGTCTGCTAGACTTCCTCCCGCGCCCTCCACTTCCTACCAGTCCTGACTACGATGCAAGCCTGGGAGACTTTGGTCACTAGATTCCCTGTACTGCAGCACCTCTCTTGCGCGGGTAACCATAAACTCCTCATTCAGGCTGCTAATGGGGAGCTTCAGTTTGTTCTTCTGCCCATACAGAGTAATGCTGCTCAGGCTTCGTGGCAGGCCCAGCCATCTGCGGAGGTAAAGGCTGATCCTCTTCTCAAAGCCTTCTACAGTTGATATTGGGAACTCGTAAACTAGCAGGGGCCAAAGAATCCGGGGGAGTATGCCGTGCAGATAAATCCAGGCCTTGAATTTACCAGGCAGTCCCGATTTGTCCACCGCCTTTGGCCACGCCTCCAGCTCCTGATTTGTGGTCTTGATGGATGCAGCGTCCTTTAGGGTGCAATCAAAGGTCTTGCCAAGGCTTTTGATGGGTTTTTCGGTTACAGATGGAATCTGGGTGCCGTCCAGAGAGAAGCGGAACTTGTCTTTAACTTTCCCTCTTTTGAGCACCAGGGACGTTGATTTTGCAGGCTTGAAACACATCCAGGCCCAAGTGATGATCTTCTCCAACCCCTGGAGGATCCATCGGCACCCCGGCACTGACGTTGTTGTAACTGTCAGGTCGTCCATAAAGGCTCTAATGTGGGGCTGGCGGACTCCAGACTTGATGAGCGGGCCTCTGCACTCCATTTCTGCTGACTTGACCAACATGTTCATAGCCAAGACAAAGAGGAACACTAAAATCGTGCATCCAGTGATGATCCCTTTCTCCAGCCGGTGCCACTCGGATGTGGCTGTCCCAGAGGTGACTCTCAGATTGAAACAGTTGTAATAGTCCAAGATGAGGTCCCTGATTTTGCATGGGACATGGTGCCGATCCAGTGCTGTTTCCACCAGTTTATGAGGAATGGATCCATAAGCATTGGTGAGGTCGAGCCACAGTACTGCTAGGTCTCCTTTCCCTTCTCTTGCCTCTCTGATCAACTGAGTGACCACTCCAGTATGCTCGAGACATCCTGGAACCTTCAGGATTCCACCCTTCTGTACAGAGGTGTCGATGTATTCATTCTTCAGGAGGAACTCCGTCAACCGACGGGATACGATGGCGGAGAATATCTTCCCTTTGACGCTGAGCAGCGAGATGGTCCCAAACTGCTCGATGTCCTTAGCATTCTCCTCCTTGGGAATCCAGACGCCTTCTGCGAATCTCCATTGCTGGGCTACCTTTTCCCTCCTCCAGATAACCCTCAGAATCTTCCACAGCCGGTGAAGGAGTCTGGGACACCTCTTGTAGACTTTGTAGGGCACGCCGCTGGGTCCAGGGGCTGAACTGGCCAACCTCTTGGCGGTAAGGCTGATGATGACGATTGCCATGGTTTGGAGCTTCCCGTCTGCATCACGGGGCGGCTGTGGCTCAGAGGGTAGAGCAGGTTGTCCACCAATCGGAAGGTCGGTGGTTCGATCCCCGGCCGCTCCAGGTCACACGTCAATATGTCCTTGAGTAAGACACCCCAAACTGCTCCCGAAAGCATAGCTATCGGTGTGTGAATGAGTATTTAGATTAGATCCTGATGGGCAAAGTTGGCACCTTAGTAGCCTCTGCCATCAGTGTATGAATGTGTGTGTGAATGGGTGAATACTGACATGTAATGTAAAGCTCTTTGAGTGGTCGGAAGACTAGAAAAGCGCTATATAAATGCAAGTCCATTTACCATCACCTTTGGCTGCTGCTTCTAGGATAATGTCCACATCATCATCGAACCTGGAGCCACTGTTTGTCCTTACTTGCTGGAGGCCACTTGATCCGACGATGCTCGGTTACTCTGCCTGGGGCTGGGGCTACTGGTACGTGGAGGTTCCGGGCACTGTGGGATGACTCTGGGTCTGGCTCCTCCTGCGTCTCACCAGGGATGATTCCTGCGCGCTGTATCACTTGCTCCTTATCCAAGCATTTCATCTTGGCCTTCACAGGCCATCTTGGCCACGCGGATTTTTGCATACTTTGCCGCACGGACATTCTGCAATCGTAGTCGATAATTCGTTTGCGTTGGTCGTTAACTGTAGGTCCGTCCTGTTAGGGTGCTCATTCTCCCCCCCTCTCTGGCTCCTCTATGTTTCATTTAGGCTTTCCGTAGCTGATTTGGGTACTTCCTCTAAGAATTTGCAATTTAGGTTGCTGGCCCTTCCTACCCCGGTTGCCGTCTTTCCGATCTGTCCACTGTCTCTCCAGTCGTCGCCACGCTATTCATGGTTGTCATCCAGTCTGTTCCTGAAAGTCACTGGCCAAGCCAGGTTGAAACAGTTAAATATACATCTACTGATGCACTTAGACACATCGTCAGTGATGGAACTGTATTTTTAAGAAAAATAAAGAGAGCCTTGCAAAATTCCCTCATTTTCTCACTCATCCCTAAAATCCCTTGCAAGTTCCATCTAAGTTCTAGCTCATATATCTTATCACGCAAGATGTTCCTCTCGAAATTAAATTTACAACACCTCATAATAACATGCTCAACATTTCCAGGAACATTACAAACATCACATTTATCTGATACTCACTTTGCCATTAAATAGAGAGTTGATTTTAATCCAGTATGTTCGAATCTTAATCTTGAAAAAAACACTTCCTCTCTTCCGCACTTCCCTTTGAAATCCTTCACCTTAATTGATTTCTGTACTGTAATAGTGTCTTCCTTTGGTATCTGTGTCCCACTTCTTCTGCCACAACTCCCTCACTGCCTTTCTTATTAACGATTTGGCCTCACCTTTTCCAAAAGAGACTTTCATTATTTCATCATCATTTAATTTCAATGCTCTCTTTGCAATCTCGTCTGCCCTCTCATGACTTTCCACACCAGTATGAGCAGGAACCCAACACAATCGTACATTAATTCCAACTCTTTGTATTCTCAGCATTATCGTATATATTTCCATCAATAATCATCAAAATCATCATCTCTTTTTGTTTCTTTTGAATTCAAACTATTAAGAGCTGTGTAGGTATCAAAAACCCAGTGTCATACTGTATCAAAGCATGCGATACACCTGTCCGTCCACATGGGGGTAGGCTCTGCCAATGTTATACTTTGATGATTCATTAGTATGAGTAGTATATATCCATGATGGGTGTGTGGATTAATAATATTGAAATATTTATTAAAATCATAATATAATTATATAAACTGTTTAGTTTGGATAATAGGCTGATAACAGTAATCTTATAATATTAGTTTTCTCCATTGTTTTATTTAGAACAAGCAGGCACTAATCTTTATTACGACTCCTGTTTTTTTATTCATGTATATTTGAATTAGTTTATAATTTTTATTACAAAAAAATACAGTTTCAGTTGAGACATGAACACATTGTTGTTGCTAAGGAGCTAAAAGAGAGCCACCATTGGTCATAGCCTACATAATGTAATGACTGGAATGATAAGTTCGATAAGTCCTTCTACTGCAAACCTGTGAGGTAAGAGGGGGTAGAATGATTCGATTAGAGTGTCTGACTCACTGGAAAATAGTTTTGGCTCCTCTTGTCACACAGGCCTAGTCTGCAGTGAATGAAGACATATGGGTTGCTACCAGTGGGCAACCTCTTGTTCTGAAGATTGAAGCCAATGCTGAAGTGCCTTAAACTTGCATTCTTTTCTAACAGCCAGCAGGGGGTGACTCTTCTGGTTGCTAAAAGAAGTCTGATTGTATAGAAGTCTATGAGAAAATGAGCCTACTTCTGACTTGATTTATAACCTCAGTAAACATTGTAAGCATGAGTTTATGGTCTCAATCGCTAGTTTCAAGTCTTTTTCAATACAGCATGATGTTCTTTAGTAAATTATGGTCCCATTTAGAGTCAAACAGACCATAAAGCAGGGGATGCTTTAGGGCGTGGCTACCTTGTGATTGACAGGTTGCTACCACGGTATTGTCCAGTTTGGGTGTTGTCCGTGTTTTCGTCTCACAACTTTAAATCTTTCACAGCATGTTTTATATTCATGAGAGTTCATTGTAACATCTAAGTCATCTAAAAATGTCTTGTTCAGCGTTCAGTTGAACTTAGCCCCACTGTGTCACTACTGGTTGCAAAAAAAACAAGATGGTGACGGCCAAAATGCTTAACTCAGCTTAAATAAAAGTGAACACTCCCAATATTAATTATGATAACATAAGTGAAAAAGAAAACATAAGACAAAAGAGCTTTTTGTGGGAATTATAAAAAAACTTTATTGTCCTCTGTGCAAACAAAATTAGAAATTACTTTGACGTGGTTCACAAAACATACACATAGTGTTGACATGTTGTCCCATACAATGTGATCATGGTCCTGAGCCACATAAAGAAATTAACTGAAAAAATAAATAAAATCCCCAAACACAGACCAACTAAGTCAGAAATGATCATTTCCTATTTAGAGCGGCTTTAACTATGAGGAGTTGGGCAAAAAAGCATTTTTACAGAGAAAATCAGTGAATAAATTAAAGAGATTTGTCTGGGACATGCGGCTATGGGAACGTGTAAATCAACAGGGTTATATATCCATATTGCCCCAAAGTTAACCGTACCCTGTGTCTAATAAACTTTCAAATAAAAAATTGAAGTATTTGGAACAAGCATAATTGAACATACCCACTCGTTAAAAATATCATAATTTGTATTAATACGAATATTTGATTTACTACCATTTTATTACAAAAAGTACAAAGGTAAAATATGAGGGATTATACTAAAGAGTTATAAAACTGAACCATTACAGTTTTATCATACACCATTTTAAGAAAATAACATAACACTCATTTTGCAGTGTTTATTAGCTCCCTCCATTAATATGTCAGTTCTCCCATAAAGATTAAGATGAGAGAAAAGGGAAACATGGTTATAACTTCCATACAGCTTACAGTGCTGAGATATCTGCTCTGATACCAGATTGCGTTTAGTGCTGTTGAGTTAAGTTGATTGGTCCAATGGTAGTAACCTCTACTCCTTCACCTGTGTCAGCAGAGCGACCTGTCCTTCTTCTGCAAATCTGTGAGGTGAGAGGGAGTATAATGATTAGACACCTATGCTCAGTGTTTGGATATAAAGCATCGTTTGCCTATTGGTTATTTTGATTGAGTGAGAGGATGAGTGACTCACTGGAACACAGTTATGGCTCCTCTTGTCACATAGGTGTAGTCTGCAGTGAATGAAGACGCTTGGGTTGTCACCCTGGAGAGGGAAGAGCAGGGCAGAGAAACGAGCACGGAGGGATAGGCCGTTCTCAACCACTGACACAACATGGGAGTCAGTAGAGCACCTGTCAGAGATGTCAGATCAAATCATTAGGACCATTACACATCACAACAGATTTTACATTTTCCACTCCAGTCCATCTAAATTAGGAGAGACACATACCTGGAATGAATGAGAAAGTATCGAACGGGGTCATCAGGGTTTGAGGAGCTAGTGGCATAGCACTCCTGCAGAACGAGTGCAAGGCTTGGATCACTCAGAGGCACAGACACTTGCACATGCAAGGCAGAGCCCACTGGCAGAGAGAGCGGACCCGCTGGGTAGCTGTATGAATAGTTGGAGTCCCGGAAAAGATAGATGTAGGCTCTGGCTTTGGTACCTGATCCCGCGAGGCCACCCTTAAGGCTGGTAAGAAAGAAAGACAATTAGAGATGTATTTCACTCCTGCAATAGTAATTATATTATCCAGTGATGTAGTCCCACATCTTTGAAGTGTGTTGTATACAGTCAACGAATGAAATAAAAGACTCACAGCTGAGGTTTGATTTCAGGATTCAGGCTGGTTTCGGTTTCCAAGGGATAGGCACAAGAGAACGGAATAATCGAAGGTAGAACGAAGGAACCGTTACTTAGAGTGGAGAAAAACAAGCTGTTGCTGTAGATGGCATGGGTGGTGTTGGTCTGAAAGAAAAAGGACAAATTAATGACCAGTCATGTGTATAATCAGTCAATCAGTCATCTTGAGCTAAAGTACAAACCAGCATGTGACTAGGAGGTTAAAGAAACCATCGTTGGTGCTTCCGTTGTTAGCTAGCTTACACCTGACGTCTGTACAGCTAGTACATTGTCTGTGTGAGGCGGGCAAAATTCTTGTGATTGACGCAAGGTGAATATTTGCCTTGGTTTCTTGCTGAACAAACCTTTAGTCTCACCAGACAAGATAAAGATACATTTACAGAGCAGTAAAGAATAATACCAGTGTAGGGACCTGCCATTTCTGGTGGCAGAGACAGTGAACTGTCTCAGGATCCTTGAGGTATGCTACCATTGGCCGTGGACCAAGCTCACTCTCCATTGGCTACTCTAGCATTCACACCTAGGTGTGAAAATCACACAACAAAACCAGAGGAATGTCTGTGTTCCTCCTCTTTCTACTCTTCATCTCCTCTCTCCTGACCTGCGAGAGGTGAGCTGCCGCTCTCCAGACCGGAAGCAGCCCTGCTTCTGATTCTTTGGCCTGTTAGGAAACAGCCATTGCAACAAGAGACCAAAAGGCAGACGACGCGAGAGCCTGCCTTTGAGAAACTAACTTCAAGCTACTGGGAAGAAAGTAATCTGCACAGCAAAGACGACCTCTTTGACTTGGAACCACAACTTTAACCCATGGAATCACAAACCCTTTTCTTCCATGGATCGGTAACGTACTGGGCTTACCTTAGCATTAGCAATCGCACATGGCTGAGCAAGACTGTTAAACTTTGATTTCTAGAATGTACTTGTATTGATTTGGTTTAATATTATTCATTGAGTTTGACTTTGGTGATTTATCTGTATTTGATATTTGGGTAACTGGCTTCGCCACATCTGATGTGTTTAGTTTATGCTTCACATAGACAAGGTCTTGCATGCAAACTAACCATCTTTTCTAACCCACTGCATATCTAACACACATTAAGATCACATACATAAACTGTGAACTAGTTAAACATAAACATACAGCTTCAGATAATCTTAACCCCCACATCAACCCCCCCCCTCTCTGTCCTTCCTGAGCACATGTGCTTCGAAGAACAAAGAGGTCACGTGATGACATGCTGGCGGCCATCTTTGATTCCGCCATCTTTGTAGTTTTACAGTGCTCGCCCTGTTGTCTGTAGGCAGACATCTTGAGACAAGACGCCATCTTGTTTCCCTCTCTTTCTCTCTCTCTCTCTCTCTCTCACTCACACACACACACACACGCACACACACACACACACACACACATGCTTACACACTGTGTTTGGTTTGTTTAGTTTAGTTATTTAGTTAGATTAATATTGTGTTTTAAACCTTTATTATCTTGTAAATAAATGTTTGTGGAATATACATGCTGGTCTCTTTAATGTTGCACAAGAGTGAATAATGCCAACCTCTGCTATGTCAAGAACTCCGATATCCTTCAACCTTTACTATCTATTTTGGTTATAGTTATTAATTTAATTTTTAATCAACGTTCCAAATTGATAGTTTAGCATATATAATGAGACTATATTAACGTTTTGGTCATTGGTCCCTGATTCCAGGGTGGTGTCCCGTTTATTATTAATGTTTATTGATAATCTTTATTAATATTAATAATTCTATGATTATTTATTAATTATTTTGCTAATAACCAAAACCTATTAAGTAGAATCCCTACACCAGTACAAGAGAACAGAAAATGAATGAATACAATAGACTCGTAGACAAATAATTAGGTGGTAAGTAAGTAGTTAATCTCACCGTCATTACAGTTCCACAGAAGCCAGTCCTACGTAGCACTTGGTACCACACAATATTATCACGCACTGTGTAGCTGGTACAGTATGGGGTCGCCAGGTGACCAGAGGATGCGTTCAAACCAGCCGACAGCAGACTTTGCAATGGGACACCAACTTCAATCTGATAAGGGGAGCAAACAAGCTGAGAGTCCTGGATTAGTGGTTGTTGGCCTGAAACAATAAAGAAAAGAAAAAGAGTAAGCGGGAGAGATTTTGATAAATTTTGGTTTCACTGTATTATGTCAAAACATTGCAAAAGTAAAAGTAGCTAAAATGCAAGCTGAGTAGTAAAATATACACATTTACCTTCACAAATTACACCAGCATCCTCTCTGTGAGCACAGTTGTGGGACCCTAATCCCGGATGTGGACAGTCTGTTAGTGATGTCTCATTCCCTGTACATTGAAGGTTATCTAACCAAATTAGTCCAGTGCCCTGTCCAAAACGTGCCCTGTGTGGTGCTGCCACAGCCCTGCCACAGCCCAGCTGTCGACAAACCACCTGAGCATCATTCAAATTCCAGAAGTCGTCACAAACCGTCCCCCAATAGCCGTGTTGGAGGATTTCCACTCTGCCAGAGCAGCTGCTGTTAGAGTTGACCAGTCTCACTGTTGGACTTTCTGGTTGAAGTGAAAGCAAAATCTCCGTCAACCCACATGACAACTGCAGGTTGCAATTACACCAGTAATGAGCAAAAGCCCCATATCTTCAATGTAACTGTACTTGATATTTTATTCCTTAGGATGTAATGTGCCTTCTCTAGTTGTATGTGAACAATACCAACTGCAGTGTGCCTACTGTGTGCATAAACTTACCTTCACAAATGACACTCGCATCTTCAAAATGATGGCAGTTGTCGGAACCTAATCCCCGATGTGGACAGTCTGTTAGTGATGTCTCATTCCCTGTACACCGAAGGTCATCGAACCAAATTAGTCCAGTGCCCTGTCCAAAACGTGCCCTGCGTGGTGCTGCCACAGCCCTGCCACAGCCCAGCTGTCGACAAACCACCTGAGCATCATTCAAATCCCAGCTGTCGTCACAAACCGTCCCCCAATGGCCGTGTTGGAGGATTTCCACTCTGCCAGAGCAGCGGCTGAGAGAGTTGACCAGTCTAACTGTGGGAGTTTCTGGTTGAAGTGAAAGCAAAATCTCTGTCAACCCACATGGCAACTGCAGGTTGCAGTAACACCAATATTGAGCAAAAGCCCCATTTCTTCAATATAACTGTACTTGATCATTTATTCCTTAGGATGTAATGTGCCTTCTCTAGTTGTATGTGAACAATACCAACTGCAGTGTGCTTACTGTATGCATAAACTTACCTTCACAAATGACACCAGCATCCTCTCTGTGAGCACAGTTGTGTTTCCCTAATCCCCGATGGGGACAGTCTGTTAGTGATGACTCATTTCCTGAACACCGAACATTATCTAACCAAATTTGTCCGCTGCCCATCCCAAAAAATGCCCTGTGTGGTGCTAACAGAGCCTTGCCACAACCCAGCTGTCTACAAACCACTTGAGCATCATTCAAATCCCAAATGTCGTCACACACCATCCCCCAACGGTTGTTGTGGAGGATCTCCACTCTGCCAGAGCAGCGGCTGTGAGAGTTGACCAGTCTCACTGTATTTCCTGGTTGAAGTTAAAGCAAAATCTCTGTCAACCCACATGGCAACTACAGGTTACAATGACAGCAGTATTGAGCAAAAGTCCCATTTCCTCAATGTTAATGTACTTGATCATTTAATCCTTTGGCTCCTTTTAAAACATTGTTTACAAATAAATGGTCTTAACAAAAACGAATGCCTTTATTGGATATCTGCTTATCGCGGTGGAAGAGGATGCCCATTCTGTATGGTACAAATTGAAGTTCAGAAACTTGTTTTTTAAATGTAAATGTGACTTGTAAAAAAATGTATGGTATCCAGTTAGTACTAGGATATATTGTGACTTCTCTAGTTGTATGTGAACAATACCAACTGCTGTTTGCTTACTGTATGCATAAACTTACCTTCACAAATGACACCAGCATCCTCTCTGTGAGCACAGTTGTGGGACCCTAATCCCGGATGTGGACAGTCTGTTAGTGATGTCTCATTCCCTGTACACTGAAGGTTATCTAACCAAATTGGTCCAGTGCCCTGTCCAAAAGCTGCATTTCCTGGTGCTGACAAAGCCTTGCCACAGCCCAGCTGTCGACATACCACATGGGCATCATTCAAACTCCAGAAGTCGTCACACACCGTCCCCCAACTGCCGTGTTGGAGGATCTCCACTCTGCCAGAACAGCTGCTGTTAGAGTTGACCAGTCTCACTGTGGGAATTTCTGTTTGAAGGGAAAGCAAAATCTCTGTCAATCCACATGACAACTGCAGATTGCAGTTACACCAGTATTGAGCAAAACCCCCATTTCTTCAATGTAACTGTACTTGACCATTTAATCTTTGGGATATAATGTGCCTTCTCTAATTATACGTGAACAATACCAACAATGTGCTTACTGTGTGCATAAACTTACCTTCACAAATGACACTCGCATCCTCAAAATGAAGGCAGTTGTGGGACCCTAATCCCCGATTTGGACAGTCTGTTAGTGATGTCTCAGTCCCTGTACACCGTAGGTCATCTAACCAAATTTGTCCAGTGCCCTGTCCAAAACGTGCCCAGTGTGGTGCTACCACGGCCCTGCCACAGCCCAGCTGTCGACAAACCACCTGAGCATCATTCAAATCCCAGCTGTCGTCACAAACTGTCCCCCAATGGCCGAGTTGGAGGATCTCCACTCTGCCAGAGCAGCTGCTGTGAGAGTTGACCAGTCTCACCGTGGGAATTTCTTGTTGAAATTAAAGCAAAATCTCTGTCAACCCACTTGGGAACTGCAGAGTGCAGTAACACCAATATTGAGCAAAAGCCCCATTTCTTCAATGTAACTGTACTTGATTATTTAATCGTTGGGATATAATGTGCCTTCTCTAGTTGTATATGTGAACAATACCAACTGCAGTGCTTACTGTATGCATAAACTTACCTTCACAAATGACACCAGCATCCTCTCTGTGAGCACAGTTGTGTTTCCCTAATCCCCGATGTGGACAGGCTGTTAGAGATGACTCATTTCCTGAACACCGAACATTATCTAACCAAATTTGTCCGCTGCCCGTCCCAAAAAATGCCCTGTGTGGTGCTAACACAGCTCTGCCACAGCCCAGCTGTCGACAAACCACTTGAGCATCATTCAAATCCCAAATGTCGTCACACACCGTCCCCCAACGGTTGTTGTGGAGGATCTCCACTCTTCCAGAGCAGCGACTGTGAGAGTTGACCAGTCTCACTGTAGGAATTTCTGGTTGAAGTGAAAGCAAAATCTCTGTCAATCCACATGACAACTGCAGGTTACAATTTCACCTGTATTGAGCAAAATTCCCATTTCTTCAATGTAACTGTACTTGATCATTTAATCATTTGGTTCCTTTTTAAACATTGTTTATAAATAAATGGTCTTAACAAAAACAAATGTCTTTATTGGATATTTGCTTATCGCAGTAAAAGAGGATGCCCATTCTGTATGGTACAAATTGGAATTCGAAAACTTATTAATTGTAAATGTGGCTTGTTGTAAAAAAAGAAAAGAAAAGGCCATTCTGTATAGTATCCAGTTAGTGCTATGCTATTAGTTGCCTTCTCTAATTATATGTGAACAATACCAACTGCAGTGTGCTTACTGTATGCATAAACCTACCTTCACAAATGACACTAGCATCCTCAAAATGACGACAAGGGAACCCTGTTCCCCCATGTGCACAGTCTCTCAGTGATGCCTCATTCCCTGTACACCGAAGGTCATCTATCCAAATTTGTCCAGTGCCCTGTCCAAAACGTGCATTTCCTGGTGCTGCCACAGCTCTGCCACAGCCCAGCTGTCGACAAACCACTTGAGCATCATTCAAACTCCAGAAGTTGTCACACACCGTCATCCAACGGCCGCGGAGGAAGATCTCCACTCTGCCAGAACAGCTGCTGTTAGAGTTGGCTAGTCTCACTTGAAGACTTAGTGGTGCTTTGGTTGGAGTAGTTGTGGTTGGAGCAGGTGTGGTTGAAGCAGTTGTGGTTGAAGCAGTTGTGGTTTGAGCAGCTGTGGTGGGAGCAGGTGTAGGTGGAGCAGTTGTGGTTGGAGAAGGTGAAAAAATAAAGACACTTTATCCCAATGTGATAAATCAGATAATGCACTTAATCAGGGATAATGTGTGTTTAGTCAATGTATGAACTTTTACAAATATATGATTAAATAAAACAAAGTAATTGTGGCAAACCCACTTAGAATTCCAATCTTATAGATAGATAGATAGATAAATAGATAGATAGATAGATAGATAGATAGTAACTTTATTGAACCTGAGTGAAATTCAAGTTTCCAGCATCACAGTTCCATAGTGCAAAACATGTTAGTAAAAAGGCAGTAAAAAAGTTAGTATTGCAAAGTACAAAATACAACAAAATATACCAGATATAAAAATACAAAGAGATGAAGAAAACTGTTAAAACTGAATATAGTGCAGGGTAACAGCTGTGATATAGGACTGTTTAAAATGAGTATAGTGCAGGGTAACTCCAGTAGCTTAGTCTATGAAAGTGCACTGTGTGAATTATTATCTGTCCTGCAGACCGTCCTCCTTCCCCCCCCACCCCCCGCCCTTCCTAGTGAGGTGCTGTACAGTTTGATGACTCGGGGGACAAAGGATTTCCTGAGTCTGTCTGTGGAGCACTTGGGGAGCAGCAGCTTGCCGCTAAACCAGCTCCTCTGTTTGGTGATGACGGCGTGCAGAGGATGGCGTCCATTATGGCCAACAGTCTGTTGAGTGTTCTTTCCTCTGCCACCGTCACCAGAGAGTCGAGCTCCATGCCGACCACAGAGCAGGCCCGCCTGATCAGCTTGTCCAGAGAACATCCGCAGGAGTTTTGTGCAGATGTTAAATGATCCCAGCCTCCTCAGGAAGTACAGTCTGCTTTGGCCCTTCCTGTAGAAGTGGTCAGTGTTTATTGTCCAGTCCAGTTTGCTACCCAGCTGCAGCCCGAGGTACTTGTAGGTACCCACGACCTCCACCTCGTCCCCATCGATCTGGACTGGTTGTGGGGGTGGTCTAGACCAGCCATTCTCAACCAGTGGGCCGCGGCCCACCGGTGGGCCTCAGAGCGCCATCTAGTGGGCCGCGGAGGCAGTGGTACTAGATTATTTTTTTATTATTATTTAGCAAAGTGAACAGGTAAAACCTAAAGGAGGTAAGATGCCAGCTGCCGTAAAACCAAGGCCTATTGAAGGAGGCTGAGACACGGGCGGATACGGGTCTTGTATTGGGTATAACACATGCGCAGTGTAACTGGAGCTGCGGTCGTGCGTTGCGATCGGCTCAATTTCGGCGAGTGCAGAGCAGATATTACTGCGCATGTGCGGTACCCCGAAGACGCGATGATTAAGTGTGACCCAACCTCCTTCAATAGGCCTAGTGTAAAAACACCAAACATCATCAGGTAGAGACAAATGTGTTTGCCACTGTTAGCTAGCTAACGTTCTCGGATGCAGTGAGACAAAATGGATCGGTTTTTAAAGCGAAAAAGTGATGTGGGAGACAACCCTGCGCCAGTAAAAGCTCCGAAGCGTGTGGTGAGGAAATATGACCCTGAATACATTAAATTTGGATTCGTAATGGCAGGCAGTGATGCTGAGCCCAAGGCACAATGTGTTGAATGTGGTGAAATCTTGTCAAATGAGGCGCTAAAACCATCGAAGCTCCAGAGACACTTAAACACAAAGCACCCAGGATGCATCGAGAAGCCAAAAGAATATTTCCTAAGGAAAAGAGACGGGCTTCAGGCACAACAGAAAGTCATCACAACATTAACAACTCAGTCAAAAGCCACTTTGAAAGCTAGCTACATGGTTGCTGCTCGTGTAGCTCGTAGCAAGAAACCCTTTACGATTGCAGAGGAGCTTATTTTGCTAAGCGCTGTGGATATGTGCCGAGAGTTACTGGGGGAAGCCGCTGCAACCAAAATTCAGTCAATACCCCTCTCCAGTGACACCGTGAGCAGAAGAATTATTGACATGAGTGATGACATCGAATGCCAACTTCTGGAAGGAATAAAGGCAAGCCCAAGTGTCTCACTGAGGGTAAGCAGAATATGTATTTTGGTCATTACAGCTGACAGTGGCATAACACATATCTACAGCCCAGTTTATTATTTGTTGTATAAACATGTTAGGTTTTTTACTCATTTATTTGGGAAGGTGGTCCTCGGAAATGTTTTGACAATCACAAGTGGGCCTCCAGTTGCAAAAGGTTGAGAACCCCTGGTCTAGACTTCCTGAAGTCTATGACCATCTCTTTGTTTTTTAAGGTGTTGAGCTGCAGGTGGTTGGAGTTGGTTATAACACCATTTAGCATGATTGTTTTGGTTATTAAGCCAGTTGAGTCCCACTGCTCTTGCTCCACCCCTATGTAAAACAAGCTCTCTGATTAGCCAGTGTTTGCTAGCTGCAAAAAATGTCAGAGAACTGAAGTACACTAATGTTACTAGCTGGGGAAGAAACAAGAACATCTAGAAAGGGAACACATTTTTTTGCTGTGCTCGGAATTGGACCTTACATAGTTGCTGTTACCACGTAGGAAAAGAACATTCCTCCCAAAGACACACACCACGACGCAATTACAAATGTCCGTATCTGTAGCCAGCAAATACTGCTCATAAGTCCTCATAATTGTTATAGTATCATGCAATTGCTAAAAACCTTATACAGTGCTGTCACTTTAATTAAAGCTCACAAAGTCATCCTATATCGTGTTATTGATGGTTATAGGACATTATTCCAGTTCAGAAACTTAGAATTTATAATCTGTTATTTTATGTTAGAGCAGTTCTCTATGTGTCTTTATGACTAGCTAAAGTTACATTAGTTATAATGCTGTGTAAGCCAGGACTCAGATTCTCCCTTCAAACACCGTTGTGACTTTGGCATGGAGGTATAACACATTATGAATGCTGAACTTAATACATTATGTCCATCACTTATAATACTTCATAATGCTTGTTAAAGGTCGTCATGCATGATTATAAACATATATAAAGAGTTTTATAAAGCCTTATGAATGCATTATAATGTCTTATGAATTTGCTTATAGTGCATAATAGGCATGACCTTCATATGTCTATCAATGTATTATATCTCCACATAAAGAAATACTGATTTTTAATAATTGGTTGTGTAACCCAGTTAAAAATTACTGCAGCACTAACTAACTCACTCACTTGGTTATACTCCCAAGCCGACAGACACCACAGTGCCACGACTGGGGCTCCCATAATAGATAATCACAGCCTTGTGAAACTTTACAAGCACAAACTAGAGAACTAGGACATTCAGAGGATGTATAGCTTTCCCAGGTAGATTGACAATAAGGGGGTTTCTGAGTGCTCACCATCCAATCGCTGAAAAATGCAATTCTTGCAGAAATCTCAAAATGTCAAAAGATTTTGATTCCAAATCACAGTATGGATTTTTCTATGGTGTTCCTCAAGGTCATGGTGTCTTAAAGTTGTATTTTGGAGGGATTATTGATCATATTTATCAATTCTAGATTCGTAAAAAATGGTTACATTTATCACCAAATGTGTGTAACAAATGGTATCAACCCAGAAATTGCTGATCAGACTATTGTTCACTGCTATTTGTTCCGTGCATGTGCAGTTTTAATGCACCAATGACAAATTTTTTTGGCCACTTGGGGGCAGTGGAACAAGCTGTAAACAACATGGACATGCAGTCTAGTCACCACTCAATTTATCTGTCAGCCATTTGGTGCTGGGCAAGCAGTGTACAGTGGGTTTATCAGAGCTTTGTCACTGAAACAACTGCCCCCCGAGGCTGGAAACAAGGTTGATGAGGGTGGCGAGAGTGAAGCTAAATAATAAAGTTGCTGGCTGTAATACCAAAACAATAAGCAGGAAGACGCTGAAATGTTCTATAGAGCTGGAGGGGACTGCAGAGTGAGGTGGTAATCCTCTGTGGTTTTGACACTCCCTGCAACTCCCTTCACATTACAAGAAATTATTTGCTCTATTATTTGAGAATTTTTAATCTAATAAGAATTTGAGCTTAATGTGTAAACCGATCATATGTCAGACACTTTACCTGTCCATCCTGTTAAAGTCTGCATTAGTAGGAGCAACAGCATACCCCGAGTCATCCCCATTATGGTCCACATCCAGGAGATAAGACGCACACTTGCTGAATAGAACAAAAGAGACATTTTAACAAACTGTGTGAAAGCAGACTCTAATGGCTTGCAAAATAATGGATGTAAATGCAAATACAAATTCACAAAATGATCAAATCAATCTCCCATTAGCAAGGGCAAAAATTACACGACATTATTAAATTAAAAAGATGGTTTATTTCCAGTGTTACTCTTTAAGTGGGTGTTTGGGAATCCAACAGTAGCCATGTTTCCATTCAATTGAATTTTAAGCAAACTTTTGAAATGTTGCAAGAAAGAAATGCAAACTAGACACGTTTCCATCAACTGGTTTGGAACAAATAAACTCGGCTACAATGTAGTTTTGTCAGAAGTTGGTTGTTATAGGCTTTGCATGACTGTAAGCCGCTAGTAGACAGAGTAGAACAAGTAGAGGTTGTGAGCTGGAAACAAAACAGATTGCCTTGGCCATCTAACCCATGTAAGATAGAAAAATGTCGAGAGGTCTTCATGAATTTTTTTCAATTGGGCAAGTCTTAATTGTTCTTTCATGTCCGCTAGTATTGGCCATGTTTCATGCTGTCCATAGACAAAGACAAGCATTCGTGCACCCAGGAAGAGACTGAGGAACTTTTATCGAATTTTGCCATTTCCATACAGCTTTTCTAATGCGTTGCTTCAAAATGTACATAAAAATATTGAATGGAAACTCAGCTAGTGAGTGAAAGAGCTTGTTTGAGAATTCACCTGTGAGAATGGGACCGTGTAGAAGCCAGTGTTGGCGTCAAGAGACATATAATATAACTATGACCTTATTAGTCCCTTGTAGCCCTCAAAATGTAACTTGGATTGTAAAGATAAACACAACGGCAGGGTACAAATTTGCAAGGGAACTGAATTTACCCATTCGCGTTAATTAGTGTTAACCAATTATATCTCATGAATAGCCCAATCATAAAATGTATAGTACTGTGTATATTCTGTTTATCACCTCCACCACTGCCCCCATCATTATTGTCATCATCATTCAATTACCTTTCCAGGTGTGAGGCAGGCAGTTGTCCTTGGAGGCTGACTGGCAGTGCTGCGTCAGTTGTCAGAAGAGAGTCTCTGTGAGCCACAGACCTGTGCTGCCTCTCTTGTTGTACTTGACCATTTATAGGAGCCAGAAGGTAATTAGGTGGCACAATTATGCTTGGTATGTTTTCCGAAGTGGTAGCCAAGTTTAAGAATGTTGCATATCTAGACAAGCAACCAAGTTAACCACTTGAACTTGCCTGACAAGTTATGAGTTGGAACAATAGAAGTTTACAGTATTTTACAACATTTCCTTGTAAATACAAACTCTCACGAGATTGTTAAGGTTAGGCATTGACCTCGAATAGTTAAGCTTAGGGTTGTCGGGCAGGCAGTGTCGTGAGAGTTTTTGCAAGTTTTTGCAGATCTCAGATCAGATTTTGCGGTTTGGGGATTTTCTGGGGATTTTCTAGACACAACCATCCACTAGACCTCGGACTTTCCCTCTTTTCCCCATTACCTGACTGCTCCCTCCCCCTCCCCCACCTGCTCACCTGTCTCCACTTTACTCTTCAGTCCTCCAGATATTTAACCAGCCCATTTTCGTTCACCACTTGTCAGTTCGTCCTAGTCAATTTTAGAACCCATTGGGTATTGGTCTGATGACGATTTAGCCTTTGGGGGCAAGCGGATAATGGATATCCGGGCCAAGACTTCCTCTCCTGTGCGCTGGTCATTATTTATTGTCCAATTAGCAATTTGAGATGCACACAAATTGGTGTTGATAGACGACGTTTACGACCGGATTATACATCTGATATATGTAAAGATTAATAAATAGCTAAATAGTTGTCAGATGATAGTCGAGGGGTTCTGAGATTGCATTTCAGCCTAGTGTTCTGCCGCTTTTGCTCTCCACACGGACTGTTTACCTGCATGCAACCAAAGCCCACACAAACGTGATTGGTCAATACTACTCGGATTACAAACCAGAACGCTTCCTATACCAAAATCTTTAAGCATTTGATTTGCATTCCCCTCTCTTTCATGCCAGGCATCCCTCCAGAGCTCTTTGGAGCCCTGTGAAGGCTGCTCACACCCTGTGCATCCCCTCATAGACGTCTGAAGCCCCAGGAGAGGGCTACACACTTGAGACATCCCTCCAGTGGCTCCAGGTCTGCAAACAAAATACACTGCTTGAAAGATTTAAAGGAACTCCTAAGTCACACATCAGATCTTGATGAACAAATTATTCAAGTTGAAAATCTTTACTGATGTACATTGTATAATTTCTTCATAACAAAATGACGTAACAATGGTCAATGGAAACCAAAATCATCAACCCATTGAGGGCTGGATTCAAAATCACATCGAAAATCAAATTAAAAAAATTAAAATCACAGGCTGTTCCAACTTGCGTGAATTTCATCATGGCAACTCATAATGTGACTCAGTAGTTTCTATGGCCCCCGCATGCCTGTATGCACTTCCTACAACATCTGGGCATGCTCCTGATGAGTCGGTGGATGGTGTCCTGGGGGATCTCCTCCTAGACCTGGATCAGGGCATCAGTGAGCTCCTGGACAGTCTGTGGCGGTACTTGGCGGATGTGAGAATGTGAGGGCCAGTCAATGGCATCAATGCCTTCGTCATCCAGGAACTACCTACACAGTCTGGCCACATGAGGCCGGGCATTGTCCTGCACCAGGAGGAAACCATGGCCCACTGCACCAGTGTAAGGTCTGAGAATCGCTCTGAGGATTTCATCCCGGTACCTAACAGCAGTCAGGGTACCGTTGGCTATGACATTGAGGTCTGTGCGACCCTTCAAGGATATGCCTCCCCAGACCATCACTGACCAACCGCCAAACCGGTCATGCTGGATGATGTTACACGCCTGTCACATGTGCTCAGTATGAACCTGCTCTCATCTGTGAAGAGAAAGGGGCACCAATAGGTGACCTGCCAATTCTGGTGTTCTTCTTGGCAAATGCCAATCGAGCTGCACGGTGCTGGGCTGTGAGCACAGGTCCTGCTAGAGGACGTCGGGCTCTCATGCCACCCTCATGGAGTGTGTTTCTGAAAGTTTGGTCCGAAACATGCCCACCAGTAGCCTGCTGGAGGTCATTTTGTAGGGCTCTGGCAGTGCTCCTCCTGTTCCTCCTCGCACAAAGGAGCAGATACCAGTCCTGCTGCTGGGTTGATGCCCTTCTACGGCCACGTCCAGTCCTCCTTGTGTAACGCACGGTCTCCTGGCATCTCCTCCATGCTCTTGAGACTGTGCTGGGAGACACAGCAAACCTTCTTGCGACCGCACGTATGGATGTGCCATCCTGGAGGTGCTGGACTACCTGTGCATACTGATTGGGCTGCAGGTATCGCCTCGTGCTACAAGTAGTGACAAGGACACTAGCAGAACACAAAACTAAAGAAGAATCAGTCAGGAAGGATAAGGAGAGAGCAATTGTCTGTGGCCACCACATGCAAAACCATTCCCTTTTTGGGAATTCCTTCTTGGCCTAGGACGTCTACACCCATGTGCTCCATGGAGGAGAGGAGAGCAATCAGGAGCAAGCAGGATGCCCCAATATGGCTGCTTTTCAATCATTGACTGCTATCTCACTTTTGCCACCAAAGAGGAGAACCGTTTTTTATCAGCGTGTGGAAGTTTCCAGCTCAAGAGGATGCTGTTATTAGCTTCTCAGAGCAGGGGATCAGTACAGCAACATACGCACACACAACAACACTGATAGTGTAACCATATTTATATAAGACTGACCACAGATGACCCATAGGAACACTAGAGATAAACAGTGACTGATATTAATTCACCTGTTGCCCCAGTGCATGCTGGGAGGCTTTCCACTACACCTACCCTCCTGTAATTTAATTCAGTTTACCTGTCAACTATGATGGATGAGAAGCTAAAGTAGTAGTTTATTGTTTGTGGTGGGTGTAGCTATCCTATGATGTCACATCTCTTTTCACATGCATCCCCACCAGGGATGCAGTAGAAACCATGAGGAAACACCTGCTGCAAGATAACATTTAAAACAGCGGAACCAACCTCAACCCTGACCAAATCTGCCAACTTCAGCCATGTTGAAATTTTTTGAAGGAATGCCAAGCACCAGTCACATGACCGGAGCACAGCCAATAGAAACGCTCTCTCTCTGAAATGACCTGTGATTGGTCAAAGTCTTCCGTCAGGGGCTAGATGTTTTAAAGCCTTAAAATAGAGCCATGAGGAGGTGGAGAAGTCTAGTTATCTCTCAGAACACTGGAATTACAATATGCTAAAAGATTACTATGGAATTTTTGCCCAATGATGCCAAAAATATACTGCCTACTGCCACTTTAAGACAGTTGTCATGGCTTTGCTCTGGTCTGCGTCACAAGCCTTTTTGTTCAGCATCATTAGCGACACCTGCCAATTAAATTAAATTAAATTAATAAAATTAAATTGTCTTAAGTCCTGGGGCCAGATGTATAAACGTGCACGCCTTTTCCCACACAACAGAGAGAGTCAACAGGAAGACATCAAATTATAATGCACGAAAGTTATTCAATGGGTAAAACACACATCCTCCAAAAGGTTTAAACATGAAATCAAAATGGATGAGTTTGAGGAGCTTTCATCCAGCTGTCACAGCAGTTGTTGACGAGCAAGTGTTGCATCCACCCAGACCCATATGCTGTACCAATGCAGCCAGAAGAGCCATTGTTGGTGAAGAAAGGCTGGACATGTTTGTAGGCGAATATGAGATATGGTGGGATGAAATTCCCCAAGGCATTTACAGCACACTCAAGTGTAGCCCACAATGATCGAAAGACGAAGAATATTGAAACATGAAAAGGATAATTAAGTTATTCCCTAATTATTGAAATTTCTTTCAGAAACTGTTACCTGACCTCAGGGCACTAAGTGCTGAGGCTCTTAATTTACAACTGCCTGGTTGAGCTCACAGAAGAGAAACAACAATATTTATTATCCATTCTGACCATTTGAGCTTGTTCATTGAATTAGGACTCTGTTACAGGTGTAGTGTATAATCAGCCTTTTTACTGTTATAATATATTTTATTTACTGCTGTGTAGAAGGCAAAAGCCTTTGCAAAAACATGCAGAAACATGTTCTCTGTGCCCTTTGTGAACTAGAATGGACCTCTGTCTCTCCTGTTTTTTTCTCTCTGGAACACTGTGTCTCTGACGCTCTAGGGCGTGGGAGGCGCGGCCGGTAGGAGTGGATGCTTGTTTTCTCTGCGTGGTGTATTCCCTAGAGAAACAGTAAACTGCTGATTTTGGGCGTTTTGCTGAATCAGAGATGAAACATAATTTAAACATCTGCTCAGATAGGCATTTAGGTGATATTTTATGTTTTAACTTGTGTTTTTGTCTGTTTCCCCTGTATATTTTATCCAGTGCTTTTATCTTTGTTTTATTTCTTTGATTCAATTTTTATTTTATGTGATTTTATTTCCTTGACTGTGAAGTACTTTGTGACGTGTCTGCGAAAGGTGATACTGTTTATTAATAAACTTGGCTCGCTTGCTTGCGGATTGCAGAAAATAAATGGGTGTATGCCAAAACATTTACCAGTTTAGCTGGAAATGGACAGCATGTACAGCCAGATAATGATGAATGGGTTTCTTTTGAAAGCTGTCCAAAGATGACAATGATTTGAGGTATTTATTACATTCACACTTTTAACTGTTGGACTTTAGGTCTACAAGTTATTATCAACAAGTACAACATCATCTGCTAAACTACCTGCTGCTGTTTGAACATCAGAGTTTCAACATCATCAGAGCCGCCACAGGTACCACCTGAACTCACACTTGCCAACTCTCACGATTTTCCCGGAAGACTCCCGTTTTTCATTGCCCTTTCTTTTCACACCTTTTTACTTTTCGTTATCTCAACCTGTTTCTGGCACTATAGAGCGTGTATAAGCCATAAGGCCTACTTTTTCCACCCGGATGGCAATAGAGCGACACCTAATGTCTTTTCCCAGCGGAGGAGAGCTGCTCGCAACACCGCGGCGTGTTTGAGCGGTGCTTTCCACACATCACAGCATCACAGCAAAGCTGTGGTGGTGTGGTGCAAGCCATTTTAAATAACAGGTTTCAGAGTAGAGTGGTGCCGTTGTTGCATTGTATCTGAAAGGGCCTTCAGTGATCGAAAGAAAGAAAGGGAAATGGAGAGTACTAATAAGAGATACAAATATTCAAGCAGGGGCAAATAATGAATGAATGAAAAATTATATGATATAAAGCCCATGAATATTAACCTGGTTCATACCAGAGATTCACACAACTTCACGCCAGAGGGGCAAAATCTTCCGCTTTTTCCTTCCTGAGATTTAAAAGTAGGCCCATTAAAAAAATATTGTGTTGCAGTGTACTTATTATTTTGTTATTTTCATTCTTTAAAAGTCACTGGAATGCAGGCAACAAAGTCTCTGACCCCGAGAACCCTATTTTTTGAGGTCTTTAGACCTGTATATCGAGCATACTTGTGTAGTAATGAAAATTTAAGACCGTAACTATTAACTTTCAATATATTTCACCTCATACACAGGTATTTGTCCAGAATAAACAGGACAAGAGTCTGACAGCTCAAAAAGATAAACAATTTATTTGCACAATTTGCACGTTAAAAACATTTTAAAAAAAAGGGAACGGCAATTTTGTGGGCCAAGAGCTACACAGTGCATTGCACAATCATTTGATATGAATAGCAAAAATACACAGAAAGCCGTTAAAGGCTACAATATAATTTAGGTCCCAACTCACACAGTGAAACACAAGTAAGATCCCATGAGGCAAAATGTCACTGCACACGTTTAAGAACCACAAATCGTATCTTGCACCCAGGAAGTGATGGGTGGATTGACACTGCAACCAACGTTATACTATGAGTAAACAAGAAGGGGTCTCTAAATTTATGTGAAGCATTATAACTTCCAATTGATTCTGCTATAACTTGAAAATTGCACATACGCCATAAACAAAGGAAAACAAAAGGCCCGTCTCTCCTAAACAATTAATGTAGGAAAAAATAGTGACAGTCAATATCGCACTTGAAGACAGTCCTATAAAAATAAACATGAAATAAGACTACAATACATTAATTCATACACATTTTAGAAAACCATTTTTTCATAAAATTTCCAACCAATATGCCTTACCTTTAATTCATTAAAGCTGTATCACTTGCTCCTTATCCAAGCATTTCATCTTGGCCTGGTGGATCTTCAGGCCATGCAGATTTTTGCATACTTTGCCGCACGGACATTCTGCAAACGTTGTCGATAATTCGTTTGCGTTGGTCGTTAACTGTAGGTCCGTCCTGTTGGGGTGCTCATTCTCCCCCCTTCTGTGGCTCCTCTATGTTTCATTTAGGCTTTCCGTAGCTGATTTGGGTACTTCCTCTCAGAATTTGCAGGTTAGGTTGCTGGCCGTTCCTACCCCGGTTGCCGTCTTTCCGATCTGTCCACTGTCTCTCCAGTCGTCGCCACGCTATTCATGGTTGTCATCCAGTTGTTCCTGAAAGTCACTGGCCAAGCCAGGTTGAAACAGTTAAATATACATCTACTGATGCACTTAGACACATCATCAGTGATGGAACTGTATTTTTAAGAAAAATAAAGAGAGCCTTGCAACATTCCCTCATTTTCTCACTCATCCCTAAAATCCCTTCCAAGTTCCATCTAAGTTCTAGCTCATATATCTTATCACGCAAGATGTTCCTCTCGAAATTATATTTACAACACCTAATAATAACATGCTCAACATTTTCAGGAACATTACAAACATCGCATTTATCTGATACGCACTTTGCCATTAAATAGAGAGTTGATTTTAATCCAGTATGTCCGAATCTTAATCTTGAAAAAAGCACTTCCTCTCTTCTGCACTTCCCTTTGAAATCCTTCACCTTAATTGATTTCTGTATACTGTAATAGTGTCTCCCTTTGGTATCTGTGTCCCACTTCTTCTGCCACAACTCCCTCACTGCCTTTCTTATTAACGATTTGGCCTCACCTTTTCCAAAAGAGACTTTCATTATTTCATCATCATTTAATTTCAATGCTCTCTTTGCAATCTCGTCTGCCCTCTCATGACCTTCCACACCAGTAAAAGCAGGAACCCAACACAATCCTACATTAATTCCAACTCTTTATATTCTCAGCATTATCGTAGTTATTTCCATCAATAATCATCAAAATCATCATTTTTTTTTTTTATCTTTTGAATTCAAAATATTAAGAGCTGCAGTAGAGTCTGAACAAATGACAACTTTCTCAGGCCTTACCTCTTCTATCCATTGCAATCCTAAAACTAAAGCGACTATTTCTGCCGTAAATACAGATAATCTCTCATTAATTTTTTTGCATATGACTACATCAAATTCAGGTATGTATAGTCCTGTTCCTACATGTCCACTCCCTGGATCTTTAGATCCATCTGTAAATATTGTCATATAATTATAATAATTCCTCTTCAACATAGTTTTGAACCAAATATCCAATATTATCTACATTCCTTTCACTCCATTCTCTCTTCTGCTCCACAAGTTGCAAGTCCACATTTGTCACTGGAAATATCCATGGAGGAACATTACCCCAAACAGTATTTGGCCCATAATCTAACCTATTTAAACCATATTCTTCTGCTATTGTATTAATATTCGAAACAAATCCTTTACCTTTTTATTGTTGTAAGTATTCCCAACAATCACACAGCACCTTTGTTGCAGGTTGTTCCTCTCCAGATCCCTTTAACTTAAACCAATATGCCAGTGACAACTTTGAACATCTTAAATATAATGGTAATTCATCAGCCTCCACTGATAGTGCATTAGTAGGAGTTGTTTTAACTGCAATACTGAGTCTTAGAGCTCTGAACTCTATTTTGTCTAGTTTTTCCAAAACACTTTTGGCTGTTGCTCCATACACCATACACCCATAATCAATACATGATTGTTTTAAGGCCCTGTAAATATCCAGTAGTGATTCTTTATCTGCTCCTCACTCATAACCAGAAACTGATCTCATGACATTCAGTACTACATTTTGTTGAGAGAGCGCTCTCTACAGGTGTCCCTAAATAATCTTCCCTCACTCCCCAGGGTCCTAAAGGCATCCCAGTTACTCTTGTATACTGAATTATGCACTCTTATGGTTCCCACTGTACACACAGGACTGAAAGTGCCTTTCTCCCTCTAACACAGAATCACAATCAATAGTGGACCCACTCTCTACTGAAGAAATAAACTCGGAAAAAAAAGTTTAGAAATCTATGTTTTGTCGATTATTTCTCTGTTGTTACAATGCTAATTGTCATTGTATTTTACATCGTTGGAAAGCCTGTTTATTTACCTTCACAATGATGTCCAACTTGTAAGGATCAAGCATTTGTGGGATGAGCAGCACAGCTGATTATTTGCCAAAATGCTCTGCCAATTGTTAACAATGTATTCTCCTGTTGGTATTGACTCTTGTTTTGAGTTGTTTAGTGGATTGGATGATTGAACTCTCTATCAGTAACAAGGAACAAACAAGACCTATTGGTAATTTTACACATTTAATACACCGTCAGGAGAGGGTGGAAGATCCATATGCAGCCACAACAGCCTGGCACCTCCTCCTCATGCTGGTCACCAACCTGGTCACACGTTGCTGTGGGATGGCGTTCCATTCCTCAACCAGAATTCGTTGCAGGTCAGCCAGCTTGTTTCTCATTTTACAGCAGATACAGTAACAAAATATGAATTCGTATTTGATCAGCGCTGCCTAGCTTGACCGATTGTTCAGAGTTTGTGAGTGATTGACCACTGCCTCCGTTGAATGAACAGCCAATAGGAACGCTCTCTCTCTGAAATGACCTGCGATTGGCCAAAGTCTCCCGTCACGGGCTAGATTTTTTAAAGCCTGAAAACAGAGCCATGAGGAGGTGCAGAAGTCTAGTTTTCTCTCAGAACAATTGAATTACAATATGCTGAAAGGTTATTATGGAATTTTTACCCAATGATGCCAACAATATTCTGCCTACTGCAGGTTTAACTTTGTTCACAAACCCTCAGGTAGCTTTAACTATAGGGACTAATATGGGTTTGAAAACCCTGTGTCATACTGTATCAAAGCATGCAATCCACCTGTCCGTCCACATGGGGGTAGGCTCTGCCAATGTTATACCTTGATGATTCATTAGTATGAGTAGTATGTATCCATGATGGGTGTGTGGATTAATAAAATTGAAATATTTATTAAAACCATAATATAATTATATAAATTATTTAGTTTTGATAATAGGCTAATAACAGTATTCTAATAATATTAGTTTTCTCTATTCTTTTATTTAGAACAAGCAGTCATATTTATTCACTAATCTTTATTACAACTCCTGTTTTTATTTATGTATATTTGAATTAGTTTATAATTTGTATTACAGAAAAATACAATTTCAGTTAAGACATGAACACATTGTTGTTGCTAAGGAGCTAAAAGAGAGCCACCATTGGTCATAGCCTACATAATGTAATGACTGGAATGATAAGTCCAATAAGTCCTTCTTCTGCAAACCTGTGAGGTAAGAGGGGGTAGAATGATTAGATTAGAGTGTCTGACTCACTGGAAAATAGTTTTGGCTCCTCTTGTCACACAGGCCTAGTCTGCAGTGAATGAAGACATATGGGTTGCCACCAGTGGGCAACCTCTGGTTCTGAAGAGTGAAGCCAATGCTGAAGTGCCTTAAACTTGCATTCTTTTCTAACAGCCAGCAGGGGGCGACTCCTCTGATTGCAAAAAGAAGTGTGATTGTATAGAAGTCTATGAGAAAATGAGCCTACTTCTGACTTGATTTATTACCTCAGTAAACATTGTAAGCATGAATTTATGGTCTCAATTGCTAGTTTCAAGTCTTCTTCAATACAGCATGATGTTCATTTAGTAAATTATGGTCCCATTTAGAGTCAAACAGACCATAAAGCAGGGGATGCTTTAGGGCGTGGCTACCTTGTGATTGACAGGTTGCTACCACGGTATTGTCCAGTTTGGGTGTTGTCCGTGTTTTCGTCTTACAACTTTAACTCTTTCACAGCATGTTTTCTGTTCATGACAGTTCATTGTAACATCTAAGTCATCTAAAAATGTCTTGTTCAGCGTGCTTAGCCCCACTGTGTCACTACTGGTTGCAAAAAAACAAGATGGTGACGGCCAAAATGCTTAACTCAGCTTTAAATAAAAGTGAACACTCCCAATATTAATTATGATAACATAAGTGAAAGAGAAAACATAACACAGAAGAGCTTTTTGTGGGAATTACAAAAAAATGTATTGTCCTCTGGGCAATCAAAATTAGAAATTACTTTGACGTGGTTCACAAAATATACACATAGTGTTGACATGTTGTCCCATACAATGTGATCATGGTCCTGAGCCACATAAAGAAATTAACTGAAAAAATAAATAAAATCCCCAAACACAGACCAACTAAGTCAGAAATGATCATTTCCTATTTAGAGCGGCTTTAACTATGAGGAGTTGGGCAAAAAAGCATTTTTACAGAGAAAATCAGTGAATAAATTAAAGAGATTTGTCTGGGACATGCGGCTATGGGAACGTGTAAATCAACAGGGTTATATATCCATATTGCCCCAAAGTTAACCGTACCCTGTGTCTAATAAACTTTCAAATAAAAAATAGAAGTATTTGGAACAAGCATAATTGAACATACCCACTCGTTAAAAATATCATAATTTGTATTAATACGAATATTTGATTTACTACCATTTTATTACAAAAAGTACAAAGGTAAAATATGAGGGATTATACTAAAGAGTTATAAAACTGAACCATTACAGTTTTATCATACAACATTTTAAGAAAATAACATAACACTCAAATGAAAAAACAAGATGGTGACGGCCAAAATGCTTAACTCAGCTTTAAATAAAAGTGAACACTCCCAATATTAATTATGATAACATAAGTGAAAGAGAAAACATAACACAGAAGAGCTTTTTGTGGGAATTACAAAAAAATGTATTGTCCTCTGGGCAATCAAAATTAGAAATTACTTTGACGTGGTTCACAAAATATACACATAGTGTTGACATGTTGTCCCATACAATGTGATCATGGTCCTGAGCCACATAAAGAAATGATGATCATTTCCTATTTAGAGCAGCTTTAAATATGATGAGTTGGGCAAAAAAGTATTTTTTTTTAAAGTTATTTTTTGGGGGCATTTTTAAGTATTTTATTGATAGGACAGTGAATAGAGTCTTGGAAAGGGGGAGAGAGAGAGATGACATGCAGAAAGGTCCACAGGCTGGATTCGAACCCAGGTCCACCGCGGCTAGGACTGAGCCTTGGCCATACATGGGCGCTCGCTCTACCGACTGAGCTAACCAGCCACCCCAAAAAAAGCATTTTTACATAGAAAATCAGTGAAGAAATTAAAAAGATTTGTCTGGGACATGCGGCTATGGGAACATTTAAATCAACAGGGTTATATATCCATATTGCTCCACAGTTAACCGTATCCTGTGTCTAATAAACTTTCAAATAAAAAATAGAAGTATTTGGAACAAGCATAATTGCACATACCCACTCATTAAAAATATCAGAATTTGTATTAATACGAATATTTGTATTATTCCCATTTTATTACAAAAAAGTACAAAGGTAAAATATGAGGGATTATACTAAAGAGTTATAATACTGAACCATTACAGTATATCATACAACATTTTAAGAAAATAACATAACACTCATTTTGCAGTGTTTATTAGCTCCCTCCATTAATATGTCAGTTCTCCCCTAAAGATTAAGATGAGAGAAAAGGGAAACATGGTTATAACTTCCATACAGCTGACAGTGCTGAGATATCTGCTCTGATACCAGATTGTATTTAGTGGAAGTTGATTGGTCCAATGGTGGCAAAATCTTCTTTGTCTGTGTCAGCAGAGCGATAAGTTCTTCTTCTGCAAATCTGTGAGGTGAGAGGGAGTGTAATGATTAGACACCTATTCTCAGTGTTTGGATATAAAGCATTAATTGCCTATTGGTTATTTTGATTGAGTGAGAGGATGAGTGTCTGACTCACTGGAACACAGTTATGGCTCCTCTTGTCACATAGGCGTAGTCTGCAGTGAATGAAGACGCTTGGGTTGTCACCCTGGAGAGGGAAGAGCAGGGCAGAGAAACGAGCACGGTAGGACAGGCCGTTCTCAACCACTGACACACGATGAGAGTCAGTAGAGCACCTGTCAGAGATGTCAGATCAAACCATTAGGACCATTACACATCACCATAGATTTTACATTTTCCACTCCAGTCCATCTAAATTAGGAGAGACACATACCTGGAATGAATGAGAAAGTATTGAACGGGGTCATCAGGGTTTGAGGAGTTAGTGGTATAGCACTCCTGCAGCACGAGTGCGAGGCTTGGATCACTCAGAGGCACAGACGCTTGCACATGCAAGGCAGAGCCCACTGGCAGAGTGAGCGGACCCGCTGGGTAGCTGTATGAATAGTTGGAGTCCCGGAAAAGATTCATGTAGGCTCTGGCTTTGGTACCTGATCCCGCGAGGCCACCTTTAAGGCTGTTAAGAAAGAAAGAAAATTAGAGATGTATTTCACTCCTGCAATAGCAATTATATTATCCAGGGATTTAGGCCCACATCTTTGAAGTGTGTTGTATACAGTCAACGAATGAAATAAAAGACTCACATCTGAGGTTTGATTACAGCATTCAGGCTGGTTTCGGTTTCCAAGGGATAGGCACAGGAGAACGGAATAATCGAAGGTAGACTGAAGGAACCGTTACTTAGAGGGTAGAAAAACAAGCTGTTGCTGTAGATGGCATGGGTGGTGTTAGTCTGAAAGAAAAAAGGATCAATGAATGACCAGTCATGTGTATAATCTATCAATCTCACTGCAGGTAAGTAGGTGAAAACAGTTTTTGTATTGAAATCAATAAACTTTGGAATTAGGGTAACACTTTACAATAAGGGGCACAAAAGGAACAAATGAGGAACGAAGGAGGAGCTAACTGCTCAATACCATTTGATAACGGGAAGTTGTACAACTCCTGATTCAATTTTATAGAGTAGCTTATGATTATTTAATTGAGAAATGGCTGTTAGATATCATGTTACTGAACTAATATGTAATTAATTGTTGGTGGGTATCTGTGAATCCTTATAATGGCCCTTTACTTAATGCATAGTTTTTGATTACCTCTGAATGATGCGCTAAATGGCACTTAAACTTTAACAAAACATTACTTCATTCTTACCCACGTATTAGTTTCTATTTTGTGTCTTCTCAAGTTTTTTGTGTTGTTATTAAGCACTGAATCATCACTTCATGATTACCTGTCACATTACTCACCAAGTTTGTGCCTATCCTTAAGTAAAATGGTCCACACTGAGTTGTACTCTGTAACAAACTTTTGAGTATTGGGACATGAAATCATGAAGTAATGATTCAGTGCTGAGTAACAACTCAATATGATGCACCACTATAGCAGACACAAACCTGGTAAATAATGAACACAAACACATGCTTCCACACACACGGTTGGTGCTTCCGTTGTTAGCTAGCTTAAAGTTAACGTCTGTACAGCTGGTACATTGACTGTTTAAGTCAGTCAAATTTATGTGATTGACGTAAGGTGAAAATTTCCCTTACTTTCTTGCTGAACAAACCTTTAGTCTCACCAGACAATATAAAGATACATTTACAGAGCAGTAAAGAATAATACCAGTACAAGAGAACAGAAAATTAATGAATACCACAGACTTATAGACAAATAATTAGGTGGTAAGTAAGTAGTTAATCTCACCGTCATTACAGTTCCACAGAAGCCAGTCCTACGTAGCACTTGGTACCACACAATATTATCACGCACTGTGTAGCTGGTACAGTATGGGGTCGCCAGGTGACCAGAGAATGCATTCAAACCAGCCGACAGCAGATTTTGCAGTGGGACACCAACTTCAATCTTATAAGGGGAGCAAACAAGCTGAGAGGCCTGGATTAGTGGTTGTTGGCCTGAAACAACAAAGAAAAGAAAGAAGTGTAAGTGGGAGAGATTGTTGTCTCACTGGATTGTTGTCATTGTAGTAGATGTGGTTTTAGCAGTCGTGGATCTACCATATGTGGTTGTAGTAGTTAAGGATGTACCATGCATGGTTGTAGAAGTTGTGGTTGGATAAGTTGTGGTCGTAGCAGTTGAGGGTGGAGTATATGGGGTTGGAGTAGTTGTGGTTGAAACAGTTGAGGGTGGAGAAGTGGTTCCGGCAGCTGAGGGTAGAATAGTCGTGGTGGGAGAAGTTGTGGTTGTAGCAGTTGAGGGTGGAGTAGTTGTGGTTGGAGTAGTTGTGGTTGATGTAGTTGAGGGTGGAGTAGTTGTGGTAGGAGTAGTTGTGGTTGAAGTAATCCTGGGAATTCCTGTTTGAAGGGAAAGCAAAATCTCTGTCAACCCACATGACAACTGCAGGTTGCAATTACAACACTATTGAACAAAAGCTCCACTTCTTCAATGTAACTGGACTTGATCATTTAATTCTTTGGCACCTTTATTTTTAATTGCCTCAATAGTAGATTTGCTTATTGTGGTGGAAGAGGATGATCATTCTGTATGATACAAATTAGTGTTTAGAAACGTTTGTTTTAAATGTAAATATGGCTTGTTTTAAATAAAGATGTCCATTCTTTATGGTATCCAGTTAGTTCTAGGATGTATGGTGCCTTCTCTAATTATATGTGAACAATACCAACTGCAGTGTGCTTACTGTATGCATAAACTTACCTTCACAAATGACACCAGCATCCTCAGCATGATGACAGTAGTGGTACCCTAATCCCCGATGGGTACAGTTTGTTAGTGATGCTTCATTCCCTGTACAGTGAAGGTCAGCTAACCAAATTGGTCCAGTGCCCTGTCCAAAATATGCATTTCCTAGAGCTGACAGAGCTCTGCCACAGCCCAGCTGTCGACAAACCACATGAGCATCATTCAAATCCCAGTAGTTGTCACAAACCGTCCCCCAATTGTAGTGGCGGTAGATCTCCACTCTGCCAGAACAGCTGCTGTTAGAGTTGACCAGTCTCACTGCAGGATATGGTGCAGTGTATGGATGAATTGCGACTGGAGTCGTGGTTGGAGTAGTTGTGGTTGGAGTAGTTGTGGTCTGAGTAGTTGTGGTTGGAGTAGTCGTGGTTGGAGTAGTTGTGGTTGAAGTAGTCGTGGTTGGAGTTGTTGTGGTTGGAGTAGTTGTTGTTGGAGTAGTTGTGGTAGGAGTAGTTGTGGTAGGAGTAGTTGTGGTTGAAGTAGTCGTGGGAATTCCTGTTTGAACGGAAAGCAAAATCTCTGTCAACCCACATGACAAATTACAACACTGAAGAACAAAAGCCCAATTTCTTCAATGTAACTGGACTTGATCCTTTAATTCTTCGGCACCTTTATTTTTAATTGCCTCAATAGCAGATTTACTTATTGTGGTGGAAGAGGATGCTCAATTTTTATGATACAAATTTGAGTTTCGAAACGTATGTTTTAATTATAAATGTGGCTTGTTGTAAATAAAGATGTCCATTCCTTATGGTATCCAGTTAGTTCTAGGATGTGTGGTGCCTTCTCTAATTATATGTGAACAATACCAACTGCAGTGTGCTTACTGTATGCATAAACTTACCTTCACAAATGACACCAGCATCCTCAGCATGATGACAGTAGTGGTTCGCAAATCCCGGATGTTGACAGTGTGTTAATGATGCCTCATTCCCTGTACAGTGAAGGTCAGCTAACCAAATTGGTCCAGTGCCCTGTCCAAAATATGCGTTTCCTAGAGCTGACAGAGCTCTGCCACAGCCCAGCTGTTGACAAACCACATGAGCATCATTCAAATCCCAGTAGTTGTCACAAACCGTCCCCCAACGATAGTGGTGGTAAATCTCCACTCTGCCAGAACAGCTGCTGTTAGAGTTGACCAGTCTCACTGCAGGATATGGTGCAGTGTATGGATGAGTTGCGATTGGAGTCGTGGTTGGAGTAGTTGTTGTTGGAGTAGTTGTGGTTTGAGTAGTTGTGGTTAGAGTAGTCGTGGTTGGAGTAGTTGTGGTTGGAGTAGTCGTTGTTGGAGTAGTTGTGGTTTGAGTAGTTGTTGTTGGAGTAGTTGTGGTAGGAGTAGTTGTGGTGGGAGTAGTCGTGGTTGGAGTAGTTGTGGTTGGAGTAGTTGTTGTTGGAGTAGTTGTGGTAGGAGTAGTTGTGGTTGGAGTAGTCGTTGTTGGAGTAGTTGTAGTTGGAGTAGTTGTGGTTGGAGTAGTTGTGGTAGGAGTAGTTGTGGTTGGAGTAGTCGTGGTTGGAGTAGTTGTGGTTGGAGTAGTTGTTGTTGGAGTAGTTGTGGTAGGAGTAGTTGTGGTTGAAGTAGTCGTGGGAATTCCTGTTTGAACGGAAAGCAAAATCTCTGTCAACCCACATGACAAATTACAACACTAAAGAACAAAAGCCCAATTTCTTCAATGTAACTGGACTTGATCATTTAATTCTTCGGCACCTTTATTTTTAATTGCTTCAATAGCAAATTTACTTATTGTGGTGGAAGAGGATGCTCATTCTTTATGATACAAATTTGAGTTTCGAAACGTATGTTTTAATTATAAATGTGGCTTGCTGTAAATAAAGATGTCCATTCTTTATGGTATCCAGTTAGTTCTAGGATGTGTGGTGCCTTCTCTAATTATATGTGAACAATACTAACTGCAGTGTGCTTACTGTATGCATAAACTTACCTTCACAAATGACACCAGCATCCTCAGCATGATGACAGTAGTGGTTCGCAAATCCCGGATGTTGACAGTGTGTTAATGATGCCTCATTCCCTGTACAGTGAAGGTCAGCTAACCAAATTGGTCCAGTGCCCTGTCCAAAATATGCGTTTCCTAGAGCTGACAGAGCTCTGCCACAGCCCAGCTGTTGACAAACCACATGAGCATCATTCAAATCCCAGTAGTTGTCACAAACCGTCCCCCAACGATAGTGGTGGTAAATCTCCACTCTGCCAGAACAGCTGCTGTTAGAGTTGACCAGTCTCACTGCAGGATATGGTGCAGTGTATGGATGAGTTGCGATTGGAGTCGTGGTTGGAGTAGTTGTTGTTGGAGTAGTTGTGGTTTGAGTAGTTGTTGTTGGAGTAGTTGTGGTAGGAGTAGTTGTGGTTGGAGTAGTCGTGGTTGGAGTAGTTGTGGTTGGAGTAGATGTTGTTGGAGTAGTTGTGGTAGGAGTAGTTGTGGTTGGAGTAGTCGTTGTTGGAGTAGTTGTAGTTGGAGTAGTTGTGGTTGGAGTAGTTGTGGTTGGAGTAGTCGTGGTTGGAGTAGTCGTGGTTGGAGTAGTTGTGGTTGGAGTAGTTGTTGTTGGAGTAGTTGTGGTAGGAGTAGTTGTGGTTGCAGTAGTCGTTGTTGGAGTAGTTGTAGTTGGAGTAGTTGTGGTTGGAGTAGTTGTGGTTGGAGTAGTCGTGGTTGGAGTAGTTGTGGTTGGAGTAGTTGTTGTTGGAGTAGTTGTGGTAGGAGTAGTTGTGGTTGAAGTAGTCGTGGGAATTCCTGTTTGAACGGAAAGCAAAATCTCTGTCAACCCACATGACAAATTACAACACTAAAGAACAAAAGCCCAATTTCTTCAATGTAACTGGACTTGATCCTTTAATTCTTCGGCACCTTTATTTTTAATTGCCTCAATAGCAGATTTACTTATTGTGGTGGAAGAGGATGCTCAATTTTTATGATACAAATTTGAGTTTCGAAACGTATGTTTTAATTATAAATGTGGCTTGTTGTAAATAAAGATGTCCATTCCTTATGGTATCCAGTTAGTTCTAGGATGTGTGGTGCCTTCTCTAATTATATGTGAACAATACCAACTGCAGTGTGCTTACTGTATGCATAAACTTACCTTCACAAATGACACCAGCATCCTCAGCATGATGACAGTAGTGGTTTGCAAATCCCGGATGTTGACAGTGTGTTAATGATGCCTCATTCCCTGTACAGTGAAGGTCAGCTAACCAAATTGGTCCAGTGCCCTGTCCAAAATATGCGTTTCCTAGAGCTGACAGAGCTCTGCGACAGCCCAGCTGTTGACAAACCACATGAGCATCATTCAAATCCCAGTAGTTGTCACAAACCGTCCCCCAACGATAGTGGTGGTAAATCTCCACTCTGCCAGAACAGCTGCTGTTAGAGTTGACCAGTCTCACTGCAGGATATGGTGCAGTGTATGGATGAGTTACGATTGGAGTCGTGGTTGGAGTAGTTGTTGTTGGAGTAGTTGTGGTTTGAGTAGTTGTTGTTGGAGTAGTTGTGGTAGGAGTAGTTGTGGTTGGAGTAGTCGTGGTTGGAGTAGTTGTGGTTGGAGTAGTTGTTGTTGGAGTAGTTGTGGTAGGAGTAGTTGTGGTTGGAGTAGTTGTGGTTGGAGTAGTTGTGGTTGGAGTAGTTGTTGTTGGAGTAGTTGTGGTAGGAGTAGTTGTGGTTGGAGTAGTCGTTGTTGGAGTAGTTGTGGTAGGAGTAGTTGTGGTTGGAGTAGTTGTGGTTGGAGTAGTCGTGGTTGGAGTAGTTGTGGTTGGAGTAGTTGTTGTTGGAGTAGTTGTGGTAGGAGTAGTTGTGGTTGAAGTAGTCGTGGGAATTCCTGTTTGAACGGAAAGCAAAATCTCTGTCAACCCACATGACAAATTACAACACTAAAGAACAAAAGCCCAATTTCTTCAATGTAACTGGACTTGATCATTTAATTCTTCGGCACCTTTATTTTTAATTGCTTCAATAGCAGATTTACTTATTGTGGTGGAAGAGGATGCTCATTCTTTATGATACAAATTTGAGTTTCGAAACGTATGTTTTAATTATAAATGTGGCTTGCTGTAAATAAAGATGTCCATTCTTTATGGTATCCAGTTAGTTCTAGGATGTGTGGTGCCTTCTCTAATTATATGTGAACAATACTAACTGCAGTGTGCTTACTGTATGCATAAACTTACCTTCACAAATTACACCAGCATCCTCAGCATGATGACAGTAGTGGTTCGCAAATCCCGGATGTTGACAGTGTGTTAATGATGCCTCATTCCCTGTACAGTGAAGGTCAGCTAACCAAATTGATCCAGTGCCCTGTCCAAAATATGCGTTTCCTAGAGCTGACAGAGCTCTGCCACAGCCCAGCTGTTGACAAACCACATGAGCATCATTCAAATCCCAGTAGTTGTCACAAACCGTCCCCCAACGATAGTGGTGGTAAATCTCCACTCTGCCAGAACAGCTGCTGTTAGAGTTGACCAGTCTCACTGCAGGATATGGTGCAGTGTATGGATGAGTTGCGATTGGAGTCGTGGTTGGAGTAGTTGTTGTTGGAGTAGTTGTGGTTTGAGTAGTTGTTGTTGGAGTAGTTGTGGTAGGAGTTGTTGTGGTTGGAGTAGTCGTGGTTGGAGTAGTTGTGGTTGGAGTAGTTGTTGTTTGAGTAGTTGTGGTAGGAGTAGTTGTGGTTGGAGTAGTCGTGGTTGGAGTAGTTGTGGTTGGAGTAGTTGTTGTTGGAGTAGTTGTAGTAGGAGTAGTTGTGGTTGGAGTAGTCGTTGTTGGAGTAGTTGTAGTTGGAGTAGTTGTGGTTGGAGTAGTTGTGGTAGGAGTAGTTGTGGTTGGAGTAGTCGTGGTTGGAGTAGTTGTGGTTGGAGTAGTTGTTGTTGGAGTAGTTGTGGTAGGAGTAGTTGTGGTAGGAGTAGTCGTTGTTGGAGTAGTTGTAGTTGGAGTAGTTGTGGTTGGAGTAGTTGTGGTAGGAGTAGTTGTGGTTGGAGTAGTCGTGGTTGGAGTAGTTGTGGTTGGAGTAGTTGTTGTTGGAATATTTGTGGTTGGAGTAGTTGTTGTTGGAGTAGTTGTAGTAGGAGTAGTTGTGGTTGGAGTAGTCGTTGTTGGAGTAGTTGTAGTTGGAGTAGTTGTGGTTGGAGTAGTTGTGGTAGGAGTAGTTGTGGTTGGAGTAGTCGTGGTTGGAGTAGTTGTGGTTGGAGTAGTTGTTGTTGGAGTAGTTGTGGTAGGAGTAGTTGTGGTTGAAGTAGTCGTGGGAATTCCTGTTTGAACGGAAAGCAAAATCTCTGTCAACCCACATGACAAATTACAACACTAAAGAACAAAAGCCCAATTTCTTCAATGTAACTGGACTTGATCATTTAATTCTTCGGCACCTTTATTTTTAATTGCTTCAATAGCAGATTTACTTATTGTGGTGGAAGAGGATGCTCATTCTTTATGATACAAATTTGAGTTTCGAAACGTATGTTTTAATTATAAATGTGGCTTGCTGTAAATAAAGATGTCCATTCTTTATGGTATCCAGTTAGTTCTAGGATGTGTGGTGCCTTCTCTAATTATATGTGAACAATACTAACTGCAGTGTGCTTACTGTATGCATAAACTTACCTTCACAAATGACACCAGCATCCTCAGCATGATGACAGTAGTGGTTTGCAAATCCCGGATGTTGACAGTGTGTTAATGATGCCTCATTCCCTGTACAGTGAAGGTCAGCTAACCAAATTGGTCCAGTGCCCTGTCCAAAATATGCGTTTCCTAGAGCTGACAGAGCTCTGCGACAGCCCAGCTGTTGACAAACCACATGAGCATCATTCAAATCCCAGTAGTTGTCACAAACCGTCCCCCAACGATAGTGGTGGTAAATCTCCACTCTGCCAGAACAGCTGCTGTTAGAGTTGACCAGTCTCACTGCAGGATATGGTGCAGTGTATGGATGAGTTACGATTGGAGTCGTGGTTGGAGTAGTTGTTGTTGGAGTAGTTGTGGTTTGAGTAGTTGTTGTTGGAGTAGTTGTGGTAGGAGTAGTTGTGGTTGGAGTAGTCGTGGTTGGAGTAGTTGTGGTTGGAGTAGTTGTTGTTGGAGTAGTTGTGGTAGGAGTAGTTGTGGTTGGAGTAGTTGTGGTTGGAGTAGTTGTGGTTGGAGTAGTTGTTGTTGGAGTAGTTGTGGTAGGAGTAGTTGTGGTTGGAGTAGTCGTTGTTGGAGTAGTTGTGGTAGGAGTAGTTGTGGTTGGAGTAGTTGTGGTTGGAGTAGTCGTGGTTGGAGTAGTTGTGGTTGGAGTAGTTGTTGTTGGAGTAGTTGTGGTAGGAGTAGTTGTGGTTGAAGTAGTTGTGGTTGGAGTAGTTGTTGTTGGAGTAGTTGTGGTAGGAGTAGTTGTGGTTGAAGTAGTCGTGGGAATTCCTGTTTGAACGGAAAGCAAAATCTCTGTCAACCCACATGACAAATTACAACACTAAAGAACAAAAGCCCAATTTCTTCAATGTAACTGGACTTGATCATTTAATTCTTCGGCACCTTTATTTTTAATTGCTTCAATAGCAGATTTACTTATTGTGGTGGAAGAGGATGCTCATTCTTTATGATACAAATTTGAATTTCGAAACGTATGTTTTAATTATAAATGTGGCTTGCTGTAAATAAAGATGTCCATTCTTTATGGTATCCAGTTAGTTCTAGGATGTGTGGTGCCTTCTCTAATTATATGTGAACAATACTAACTGCAGTGTGCTTACTGTATGCATAAACTTACCTTCACAAATTACACCAGCATCCTCAGCATGATGACAGTAGTGGTTCGCAAATCCCGGATGTTGACAGTGTGTTAATGATGCCTCATTCCCTGTACAGTGAAGGTCAGCTAACCAAATTGATCCAGTGCCCTGTCCAAAATATGCGTTTCCTAGAGCTGACAGAGCTCTGCCACAGCCCAGCTGTTGACAAACCACATGAGCATCATTCAAATCCCAGTAGTTGTCACAAACCGTCCCCCAACGATAGTGGTGGTAAATCTCCACTCTGCCAGAACAGCTGCTGTTAGAGTTGACCAGTCTCACTGCAGGATATGGTGCAGTGTATGGATGAGTTGCGATTGGAGTCGTGGTTGGAGTAGTTGTTGTTGGAGTAGTTGTGGTTTGAGTAGTTGTTGTTGGAGTAGTTGTGGTAGGAGTAGTTGTGGTTGGAGTAGTCGTGGTTGGAGTAGTTGTGGTTGGAGTAGTCGTGGTTGGAGTAGTTGTGGTTGGAGTAGTTGTTGTTGGAGTAGTTGTAGTTGGAGTAGTTGTGGTTGGAGTAGTTGTGGTAGGAGTAGTTGTGGTTGGAGTAGTCGTGGTTGGAGTAGTTGTGGTTGGAGTAGTTGTTGTTGGAGTAGTTGTGGTAGGAGTAGTTGTGGTTGAAGTAGTCGTGGGAATTCCTGTTTGAACGGAAAGCAAAATCTCTGTCAACCCACATGACAAATTACAACACTAAAGAACAAAAGCCCAATTTCTTCAATGTAACTGGACTTGATCATTTAATTCTTCGGCACCTTTATTTTTAATTGCTTCAATAGCAGATTTACTTATTGTGGTGGAAGAGGATGCTCATTCTTTATGATACAAATTTGAGTTTCGAAACGTATGTTTTAATTATAAATGTGGCTTGCTGTAAATAAAGATGTCCATTCTTTATGGTATCCAGTTAGTTCTAGGATGTGTGGTGCCTTCTCTAATTATATGTGAACAATACTAACTGCAGTGTGCTTACTGTATGCATAAACTTACCTTCACAAATTACACCAGCATCCTCAGCATGATGACAGTAGTGGTTCGCAAATCCCGGATGTTGACAGTGTGTTAATGATGCCTCATTCCCTGTACAGTGAAGGTCAGCTAACCAAATTGATCCAGTGCCCTGTCCAAAATATGCGTTTCCTAGAGCTGACAGAGCTCTGCCACAGCCCAGCTGTTGACAAACCACATGAGCATCATTCAAATCCCAGTAGTTGTCACAAACCGTCCCCCAACGATAGTGGTGGTAAATCTCCACTCTGCCAGAACAGCTGCTGTTAGAGTTGACCAGTCTCACTGCAGGATATGGTGCAGTATATGGATGAGTTGCGATTGGAGTCGTGGTTGGAGTAGTTGTGGTTGGAGTAGTCGTGGTTGGAGTAGTTGTGGTTGGAGTAGTTGTGGTAGGAGTAGTTGTGGTAGGAGTAGTTGTGGTTGGAGTAGTCGTTGTTGGAGTAGTTGTAGTTGGAGTAGCTGTGGTTGGAGTAGTTGTGGTAGGAGTAGTTGTGGTTGGAGTAGTCGTGGTTGGAGTAGTTGTGGTTGGAGTAGTTGTTGTTGGAGTAGTTGTGGTAGGAGTAGTTGTGGTTGAAGTAGTCGTGGTTGGAGTAGTTGTGGTTGGAGTAGTTGTTGTTGGAGTAGTTGTGGTAGGAGTAGTTGTGGTTGAAGTAGTCGTGGGAATTCCTGTTTGAACGGAAAGCAAAATCTCTGTCAACCCACATGACAAATTACAACACTAAAGAACAAAAGCCCAATTTCTTCAATGTAACTGGACTTGATCATTTAATTCTTCGGCACCTTTATTTTTAATTGCTTCAATAGCAGATTTACTTATTGTGGTGGAAGAGGATGCTCATTCTTTATGATACAAATTAGAGTTTCGAAACGTATGTTTTAATAGTAAATGTGGCTTGTTGTAAATAAAGATGTCCATTCTTCATGGTATCCAGTTAGTGCTATTATATTAGGTGCCTTCTCTAATTATATGTGAAAACCCACTGCAGTATGCTTACTGTATGCATAAACTTACCTTCACAAAAGACACCAGCATCCTCAGTATGATGACAGTAGTGGTTCCCATATCCCGGGTGTTGACAGTGTGTTAGTGATGCCTCATTCCCTGTACAGTGAAGGTCAGCTAACCAAATTGGTCCAGTGCCCTGTCCAAAAGCTGCGTTCCCTAGAGCTAACAGAGCTCTGCCACAGCCCAGCTGTTGACAAACCACATGAGCATCATTCAAATTCCAGTAGTTGTCACAAACCGTCCCCCAACGGTAGTGGTGGTAAATCTCCACTCTGCCAGAACACCTGCTGTTAGAGTTGACCAGTCTCACTGCAGGATATGGTGCAGTGTATGGATGAGTTGTGATTGTAGTCGTGGTTTGAGTAGTAGTGGTTTGAGTAGTCGTGGTTGGAGTAGTCTTGTGAATTCCTGTTTGAAGGCAGAACAAAATCTCTGTCAACCCACATGACAACTGCAGGTTGCAATTACAACACTATTGAACAAAAGCCCCATTTCTACAATGTAACTGGACTTGATCATTTAATTCTTTGGCACCACTATTTATATGTGAACAATACCAACAGTGCACTTACTCTGTGTATAAACTTACCTTCACAAATGACACTCGCATCCTCAAAATGAAGACAGTTGTGATTCCCTAATCCCAGATGTGGACAGTCTGTTAGTGATGACTCATTCCCTGTACAGTGAAGGTCATCTAACCAAATTTGTCCAGTGCCCTGTCCAAAATATGCATTTCCTGGTGCTGCCAGAACCCTGCCACAGCCCATTTGTCGACAAACCACCTGAGCGTCATTCAAATTCCAAAGGTCGTCACACACCGTCCCCCAACGGTCAAGGTGGAAGATCTCCACTCTGCCAGAGCAGCGGTGTTTACAGTCGGCTAGTCTCACTTGAGGACTTAGTGGTGCTGTGGCTGGAGCAGGTGTGGTTGAAGCAATTTTGGTTGAATCAGTTGTGGTTTGAGCAGCTGTGGTTGGAGTAGCTGTGGTTGGAGCAGGTGTGGGTGGAGCAGTTGTGGTTGGAGAAGGTGAAAAAATAAAGACACTTTATCCCAATGTGATAAATCAGATAATGCACTTAATCAGGGATAATGTGTGTTTAGGCAAGAACATCTAGAAAGGGAACACATATTTTTTTGCCGTGCTCGGAATTGTAACTTACATAGTTGCCGTAACCACATAGGAAAACAACATTCCTCCCAAAGACACGCACCACAACGCAATTACAAATGTCCGTATCTGTAGCCAGCAAATACTGCTCATAAGTCCCCATAATTTTTATAGTATCATGCAATTGCTAAAAACTTTATACAGTGCTGTCCCTTTAATTAAAGTTCACAAAGTCATCCTATATCATGTTATTGATGGTTATAGGACATTATTCCAGTTCAGAAACTTAGAATTTATAATCTGTTATTTTATGTTAGAGCAGTTCTCTATGTGTCTTTATGACTAGCTAAAGTTACATTCGTTATAATGCTGTGTAAGCCAGGACTCAGATTCTCCCTTCAAACACCTTTGTGACTTTGGCATGGAGGTATAACACATTATGAATGCTTAACTTAAAACATTATGTCCATCACTTATAATATTTCATAATGCTTGTTAAAGGTCGTCATGTATGATTATAAACATGTATAAAGAGTTTTATAAAGCAATATGAATGCATTATAATGTCTTATGAATTTGCTTATTGTGCATAATAGGCATGACCTTCATGTGTCTATCAATGTATTATATCTCCACATAAAGAAATACAAATTTATAATATTTGGCTGTGTAACCCAGTTAAAAATTACTGCAGCACTAACTAACTCACTCACTTGGTTATACTCCCAAGCCGACAGACACCAGCTCCGCCATGAGCTGCCGGTGACAGTAGCCACCAAGTTGGTCTGTGTGCACGTCGGCTTGGGAGTATAACCAAGTTAGATAGTTATTTATTATTATTTACTATTATTATTTAGTTAGTTAGTTAGTTAAAGGAGAACACAGGGAACATTACGCCGGTAATGCCTTGGAGATAAGTTTTACTTTGTGGTGGTAGTTTTGGTATGCTAATGTTGAGTCGGTAGCTAGCTAGCTAGCAGAAGCTACCGGCAAGTTATGTAAACACGCGCTATAACATGGACATGCAGTCTAGCCACAACTCATTTTTTCTGTCAGCCATTTGGTGCTGGGCAAGCAGTGTACAGTGGGTTTATCAGAGCTTTGTCACTGAAACAACTGCCCCCGAGGCTGGAAACAAGGTTGATGAGAGTGGCGAGAGTGAAGGTAAATAATAAAGTTGCTGGCTGTAATACCAAAACAATAAGCAGAATGATGCTGTAATGTTCTATAGAGCTGGAGGGGACTGCAGAGTGAGGAGGTAATCCTCTGTGGTTTTGACACTCCCTGCAAGCCCCTTCACATTACAAGAAATTATTCGATCTATTGTTAATATAAACTATTGATTAGTGAATTTTTAATCTAATAAGAATTTGAGCTTAATTTGTAAACTGGTAATATGTCAGACACTTTACCTGTCCATCCTGTTGAAGTCTGCATTAGTAGGAGCAACAGCATACCCCGAGTCATCCCCATTATGGGCCACATCCAGCAGATAAGACGTACACTTGCTGAATAGAACAAAAGAGACATTTTAACAAACTGTATGAAAGCAGACTCTAATGGCTTGCTCAATAAGGATGTAAATGCAGATACAAATTCACAAAATTATCAAATCATTCTACCATCAACAAGATCAGAAATTAGATTACATTATTAGATTAAAAGATGGTTTATTTCCAGTGTTACTCTTGAAGTGGGTGTTTAGGAATCCAACAGTAGCTGTGTTTCCATTCAATTTAATTTTAAGCAAACTTCTGAAATGTTGCATGAAGGAAATGCAAACTAGGCACGTTTCCATCAAATGGTTTGGAACAAATAAACTCGGCTACAATGTAGTTTTGTCAGAAGTTGACAGACGTAGGCTTTGCATGGCTGTAAACTGCTAGTAGACAGAGTAGAAAAAGTAGAGGTTGTAAACTGGAAACAAAACAGATTGCCTTGGCCATCTAACACATGTAAGATGGAAAAATGGCAAGGGGTCTTCATGAATTTTTTTCAATTGGGCAAGTGTTAATTGTTCTTTCATGTCAGCTAGTATTGGCCATGTTTCATGCTGCCCGTAGACAAAGACAAGCATTCGTGCGTTATGGGAATACCCAGGAAGAGACTGAGGAACTTTTATCGAATTTTGCCATTTCCATACAGCTTTTCTAATGCGTTGCTTCAAAATGTACATAAAAATATTGAATGGAAACTCAGCTAGTGAGTGAAAGAGCTTGTTTGAGAATTCACCTGTGAGAATGGGACCGTGTAGAAGCCAGTGTTGGCGTCAAGAGACATATAATACAACTATGACCTTATTAGTCCCTTGTAACCCTCGAAATGTAACTTGGATTGTAAAGATAAACACAACGGCAGGGTACAAATTTGCAAGGGAACTGAATTTACCCATTCGCGTTAATTAGTGTTAACCAATTATATCTCATGAATAGCCCAATCATAAAATGTATAGTACTGTGTATATTCTGTTTATCACCTCCACCACTGCCCCCATCATTATTGTCATCATCATTCACTTACCTTTCCAGGTGTGAGGCAGGCAGTTGTCCTTGGAGGCTGACTGGCAGTGCTGCGTCAGTTGTCAGAAGAGAGTCTCTGTGAGCCGCAGACCTGTGCTGCCTCCCTTGTTGTACTTGACCATTTATAGGAGCCAGAAGGTAATTAGGTGGCACAATTATGCTTGGTATGTTTTCCGAAGTGGTAGCCAAGTTTAAGAATGTTGCATATCTAGACAAGCAACCAAGTTAACCACTTGACCTTGCCTGAGAAGTTATGAGTTGGAACAATAGAAGTTTACAGTATTTTACAATATTTCCTTGTAAATACAAACTCTCACGAGATTGTTAAGGTTAGGCATTGACCTCGAATGGTTAAGCTTAGGGTTGTCGGGCAGGCAGTGTCGTGAGAGTTTTTGCAAGTTTTTGCAGATCTCAGATCAGATTTTGCGGTTTGGGGATTTTCTGGGGATTTTCTAGACACAACCATCCACTAGACCTCGGACTTTCCCTCTTTTCCCCATTACCTGACTGCTCCCTCCCCCTCCCCCACCTGCTCACCTGTCTCCACTTTACTCATCAGTCCTCCAGATATTTAACCAGCCCATTTTCGTTCACCACTTGTCAGTTCGTCCTAGTCAATTTTAGAACCCATTGGGTATTGGTCTGATGACGATTTAGCCTTTGGGGGCAAGCGGATAATGGATATCCGGGCCAAGACTTCCTCTCCTGTGCGCTGGTCATTATTTATTGTCCAATTAGCAATTTGAGATGCACACAAATTGGTGTTGATAGACGACGTTTACGACCAGATTATACATCTGATATATGTAAAGATTAATAAATAGCTAAATAGTTGTCAGATGATAGTCGATGGGTTCTGAGATTGCATTTCAGCCTAGTGTTCTGCCGCTTTTGCTCTCCACACGGACTGTTTACCTGCATGCAACCAAAGCCCACACAAACGTGATTGGTCAATACTACTCGGATTACAAACCAGAACGCTTCCTATACCAAAATCTTTAAGCATTTGATTTGCATTCCCCTCTCTTTCATGCCAGGCATCCCTCCAGAGCTCTTTGGAGCCCTGTGAAGGCTGCTCACACCCTGTGCATCCCCTCATAGACGTCTGAAGCCCCAGGAGAGGGCTACACACTTGAGACATCCCTGAGTTGGAACAATAGAAGTTTACAGTATTTTACAATATTTCCACTAGATTGCAGTAAATGAAAGGTCGTCCCCAGAACAACTTACATTATGGGAAAACTTTCTCAGATAAATGAAAAAATCCATTTGGCTTCTGCCTGATGCAGAACCAGGTCACAGTCTTCAACTTTGGTGGCTCAATTGTATAGCACAGAATTTGAATTCTGTCAAATGGTTTATAAGGGGCAACAAGAGTCTTTCCTATATGTCTGCTCTTACGTTCACCAGTGTGTTCTAAGGGATGTGAGAGGCAGAGAGTGTTTTACCAGGTGTCCATCAGGCAGGAGAACACATCCACACGGACTACTGGGGTTAACCCTGGAGGGCTAAGGCTGTCACAAGTATGTCTCTTGGTCTCTCCTCTCCAGCCACATTCCCTATTCCTCAGACCCCTTCATTTCCATTTTCCATCCATCCATCCAGCAGGGTAGTGGCTAGAACAGAGCCCCCAAACTGGGGAAACTCTCACAAGATTGTTAAGGTTAGGCATTGTCCTCGAATGGAGAGTTTTTGCAAGTTTTTGCAGATCTCAGATCAGACCTCTGATTGGTCAATACTACTCTGATTACAAACCAGAACGCTGCCGATACAAAAATCTTGCCCCGTTGCCTACATATTCTGCATTCACATGCAGATATCTGTTCATAGAGATTATGTCCTAGTTGCTTTGTTTGTTTCTTGCTTGGTGCTCTTGTGTTCAAGCATCTATTATCTGTATGCTTACCTGTACCTACCTACCTGCCTGCCTGTTTCCTGTGTACATGCCCCTTTGCCTTCCGGCCCACTTGTCTGCCTACCTGTACCTGCCTGTAAGGTATTTCACCAATAAAATCACGGAAGTCATCCTGCTTCCTCCTCGTTCTGCGTTTGGGTCCGATCCCCTTTGCCCTGCATAACCAGAGGCAGATATTTGAATTGCATTCCCCTCTCTTTGGTGCCAGGCATCCCTCCAGAGCTCTTTGGAGCCCTGTGGAGGCTGCTCATACCCTGTGCATCCCCTCATAGGCCTCTGAAGCCCCAGGAGAGGGCTCCACACTTGAGACATCCCTCCAGTTGCTCCAGGTCTGCAAAAGAAATATACAGTATGACCTCATTGTATGTTTTGCATGTGAAACTTTATTTTGCAGTAACTTACAGCTAAGTTTAGTGGACTAACATTCTAACAAAATAGAAACACTTGAGTAGAGTGCAAGCATATGCAAATATTTCTCGTTTTAAAAGTTTAACTGCTGGACACAAGATGTATCCTACTGAAAAGTCCATTCTCAGTATATGTGGACTGGAGGTTTCAAGGTTCAGCATCACCAGTCCAGGTTCCTTCCTGGCCTAGGACGTCTACACCCATGTGCTCCATGGAGGAGAGGAGAACAGTCAGAAGCAAGTAGGATGCCCCAATATGGCTGCTGTTCAATCATTGTCTGCTATCTCACTTTTGCCACCAAAGAGGAGAACCGTTTTTTATCAGCGTGTGGAAGTTTCCAGCTCAAGAGGATGCTGTTATTAGCTTCTCAGAGCAGGGGATCAGTACAGCAACATACGTACACACAACAACACTGATAGTGTAACCATATTTATATAAGACTGACCACAGATGACCCATAGGAACATTAGAGATAAACAGAGACTGATATTAATTCACCTGTTGCCCCAGTGCATGCTGGGAGGCTTTCCACTACACCTGCCCTCCAGTGCCGCTACTGTAATGTAGTTCACCTGCCAACTATGATGGATGGTGATGGGTGTAACTGCAAATGTTTTGGCGGTTAGGACTGCCAGTACTTAGCACACTTAACCTAAAAGTTAATTAGGGTGCAGTGTTGTAAGAGATGTATTCTTAGATTAAGACATTAGACTTCACACATTAAGACATTGATTTCCTGCATGCCACAACTTAAGACAGTTTTTATGGCTTTGTTCTGGTCTGTGTCACAATCCTTTCTGTTCAGCATCATCAGCAACATCTGCCAAGAATGTTGGAAATGTGTCATGGGGCTAAGCCATCAATTAATTTGTCTTAAGTTCTGGGGCCAGATGTAGAAACGCATATGCCTTTTCCCACACAACAGAGGAGAAGACATCAAATTATAATGCAAGAAAATTATTCAATGAGTACAACACACGTCCTCCAAAAGTTTAAACATGAAATAAAAATGGATGAGTTTGAGGGGCTTTCATCCAGCTGTCACAGCAGCTGTTGACGAGCAAGTCTTGCATCCACCCAGACCCATATGCTGTACTAATGCAGCCAGGAGAGCCATTGTTGGTGAAGAAAGGCCGGACATTTTTGTAGGGCAATATGAGAAATGGTGGGATGGAATTCCCCAAGGTATTTACAGCACACTCAAGTGTAGCCGACGATGATCGAAAGACGAAGAATATTGAAACATGAAAAGGATAATTAAGTTATTCCCTAATTCTTGAAACTTCTTTCAGAAACTGTTACCTGACCTCAGGGCACCAAGTGCTCAGGCACTTAATTTACAACAGCCTGTTTAAGCTCACAGAAGAGAATCAACAAGACTTATTATCCATTCTGACCATTTGAGCTTGTTGATTTAATTAGGACTCTGTTACGGGTTAAAGGCCCTGATATCTGTTTTTCTTCCCAAAGACTCAGAGAATCCCCACACTTGCCTGTGGAGCAGAGCGTTTCAGCAAGATCCTCAGCCTCTACACCTGGCTCCGGTCCGCAGAGCTCACAATATAGGTTTTATCAACAATTTTAACCTGTTTTGGAATGGTCCCCTCCTCTTCAAAACCTATGGAGTCCACCCCAACACACTGGGTAGCAAAATTGCAGCCAATTTACAGCACACTGTGCAGTCCTCTCCACATGATTGACTGGTTACATTCCACACCCCCTCCCCGGAATCTCAAACTTTGTTGGTGTCACCACAGAGTACTGTCCTCCCCGCTACCTCCCCCCATCAGCCTCGTTTGTCATTGCACTCTCACTGAACAATTTCCCCATACAAACTATGAATACAGACGGGGCCTATCGTCCACACTGCATATCTAAAGGTGTGTGCACTGGAAACCTCTGCCGCCTGCCTCATGCCTCAGCTTGCTCTGCTGGTGTTCCGCCTTCCCCAGTCAAGATCGCCCTGATCACTGCACGATCCTCTTGGAAACACGTCATTCATCCATTCACGTCAATGACTTTTTTTGCAGTGAAAGTATGAAACTTATGTTCTTGACTGAAACGTGCCAGCGAAGTATTGATTATTCACATTTGATCGAGCTTTGTCCTGCAGAGTGTTCTTAGAGTTTTTATCAGTACACCCCGTTTGACGGGCCGTGGTGGTGGACTTGCTGTACTTTTTAATAACAAATTTACATGCCAGATAAAAAGCGCAGATCTTTACGGTTCTTATGAATTGTAAATGTCCAGCGACAGTAGACTAAATCCTATCTATTGACCACGCCCAATCGGCTCAGACTTTTTATTTTCTATTATAAAGCTGGACAAGGTCCTAATGGTTGGAGATTTTAATTCTCATACTGATGACACCACATGTATTACTGCCTTTGAATTTCTCAATCTCACATAGTCCTTCAATTTTACATTCTGGACCTTGTTTTTACACATGGTATAGATATTGAACTTGTTGGCTCTAAGGATTCATGTGTCTGTGACCACAAAAACAAAGTATTTTTATTTTATATTTGTTTTACATTAGAGTCTCAGCCTTATTGCCATATGAGAGGCTGCAGCTACAGTAAGTGCTGTTTTAAATGATGGAAACGTGGACACTTCAGTCCAATCATTTAACAACCACTGCTCCTTGGTGCTGAATAAAGTGTCTCCTCTTAAACTTAGAGAGGTCCCCTCCAAAAATCCAGCCCAATGGATAAATGAAACTATCCAGAGTTATAATCGCAAATGTCAAAGGAGTCAACGCTTGTGAAAAGCCACGAAGCTGGAAGTACACAAACTGCATCTCAGAGAACTTATGAGTACCCTTAATGAAATAGTGAAGGCTGAGAGATCTTATTTCTCTGATCTAATATCCTCCATCAAGAGTAATCCTAAAGTCCTGTTTGATACTATAAACTCTATTGTCTCTCCCAAACTTCAGACATTACCGATCTTCTCTAACAGTGACTGCAATAACTATCCTAATTATTTTATCAATAAGGTTGTAAATGTTAGTGCAAACATCTCACCCTTGTCCAGTCAACTCACTAGAGGTTGCACAAATCCATCCATCTTGGACTCCTTTTCTCCTGTGTCCATAGATGACATTGCAACCTTGTTAGGACAAATGAAACCCTCCTCTAGCCTACTTGATGTCCTATTGGCCCTATTATAGCATAGTCAACAATTTAAACCACTCCCTTTTATCAGGGTGTTTTTCCAGGTATTTTAAGCAGGCTATTGTTCAACCTTTATTGAAGACACCAAAACTGGACCCCTCCCTGCTAGAGAACTACAGGCCTACTCCCTGTCTTTTCCAAAATTCAGAAAAGGTTGTTGAAAAATAACTGGTTCAAATACTGGAACTGCACAGGGTGTTTGATACATTTTAATTTGGTTTCTGTAAACTTTACTCCACGGAAACAGCTCTCCTTAAGGTCTCAAATTATATTTTAATGGCTGCTGACGATGGAGATTGTTCAGTTTGGGTTTTATTGGACTATAGCTCAGCATTTGATACTGCTGACCATCACATTATAATCCACAGGCTAAATTACTTTATCGGATTTTCTGGGACTGCATTTGAGTGGTTCTCTTCCTGTCTCTCAGCCAGGACTTTGTCAGTCTCTGTGGGGGAATTTGTGTTGGACACAGCTGCTTTGCCATGTGGTGTTTGCCAGGGATTGATCTTGAGACACATTTTATTCTCTATATACATACTGCCACTAGGACAGATTATTAATAGTTTTAGCAACATCTCTTATCATTTGTAAACTGATGACATCCAGTTGTATTTTTCAGTTAAAACTGATGAGTCTTTCTATTCTGAACTGTTGTTTAAATGCAAAAACATTTTCTGCAGTTAAATGCAGATAAAACGTAAGTCCTGATTCTTGCTCCGGATCACCTTCACTCACTGATCAAGCAGAACCTTGGTGCCCTAGCCTCATCTTCTCGGTCTCGTCTGCGTAATCTGGGTGGGATTTTTGACCAATCCATGAGTTTGGATGCTCACATTAAGACGCTGACTAGATCATGTTTCTTTCACTTGAGAAACATAGCTAAACTTAGGCCTGTGGTGTCGAGACATGAAATGGAGATCCTAATCCACGATTTTATGTCATCAAGATTGGACTACTACTATTTAATAATTACTCCTTACACCCCTTACAAACCATCCAAAATGCTGCTGCTTTGGAATAGTCTCTCAATAAGCTTGAGGTCTTTTCACTCTGTGGACTCTTTTAAAAAGCAGCTAAAACAAAAAAAAAACATCTGTTCAGGCATTTAGGTGATATTTTATGTTTTAACTTTTTATCTGTTTCTCCAGTATATTTTATCCAGTGTTTTTATCTTTGTTTTATTTCTTTGATTCTATTTTATTTCCTTGACTGTGAAGTACTTTGTGCAGATCTGCGAAAGGTGCTACTGTATATAAATAAACTTGGCTCGCTTGCTTGCGGATTGCAGAAAATTAATGGGTGTATCCCAAAACAATTACCAGTTTAGCTGGAAATGGACAGCATGTACAGCCATATAATGATGACTGTGTTTCTTTTGAAAGCTGTCCAAAGAGGACAATGATTTGACCTATTAATTACGTTCACACTTTTTTCTGTTGGACTTTAGGTCTACAAGTAATTGTCAACAAGTACAACATCATCTGCTAAACTACCTGCTGCTGTTTGAACATCAGAGATTCAACATCATCAGAGCCGCCACAGGTACCACCTGCACTCATATTTGCCAACTCTCACGATTTTTCCGGAAGACTCGTTTTTTTCATTGCCCTTTCTTTTCACACTTTTTTTCCTTTTCATTATCTCAACCTGTTTCTGGCACTGTACAGTGTATATAAGCCATAAGGCTTACTTTTTCCACCTGGATGGCAATAGAGCGACACCACATGTCTTTTCCCAGCGGAGGAGAGCTGCTCGCAACACCACGGTGTGTTTGAGCTGTGCTTTCCACACATCACAGCATCACAGCAAAGCTGTGGTGGTGTGCCGCAAGCCATTTTAAATAACAGACAATTAATAATAATTGTTATAAATTGTAATTATTATAAATAATAATAATGATAATTTCAGAGTACAGTGGTGCCGTTGTTGCATTGTGTCTGAAAGGGCCTTCAGTGAGTGAGAGAAATAGAGGGAAATGGAGAGTACTAATAAGAGATCAAAATATTCAAAAAGGGGAAAAAATGAATGAATGAAAAATGATATGATATAAAGCCCAAGAATATTAGCCTGGTTAATACAAGATATTCACACAACTTCCCACCTGAGGGGTGAAATATTCAGTTTTCTTCCCCGGGAATTAAAAGCAGGCCTATTTAACAAAAAATGCTGTTGCACTGTACTTAGTATTTCGTTATTTTCATTCTTTAAAAGTCACCAGAATGCAGGAAACAAAGTCTCTGAAACTCAAATTATTCAAGAGGGAGGACCCCCAGACCACTATTTTTGAGGTCTCTATACCTGTATATTGAGCGTACTTGTATACTGAACTATGCACTCTTATGGTTCCCATTGTACAAACAGGACTGAAAGTGCCTTTCTCCCTCTAACACACAATCACAATCAAAAGTGGACCCACTCTCTACTGAAGAAATAGTTTCTAGGAAAAGTCTTGAATCAAAATCAGAATCAGAATCGTGTTTATTGCCAGGTGTAAGAGGTATACACTAGGAATTTGCTTTGGTTTTGTTGGTGCAAGTTAAACAGTTTATTTAACAAAAGAATAGATAAAAATGTTAGAATAAAATAAGAATAAAAAAATTGAAAAAGATTCAGAGCAACAGGGATGCTGTTTCTGGATAGACATGTTGCTGTTATATTTATGAAATGTAATTTTTCACAGCTGTGAGCACACTGGTACAATTTGGACACACAATATGTTCACTATTAATAAACTTTGAATAAACAAACGAACAGCGCTCTGTGCAGCAGCAGAGGAGGAGGTTCAGGCCTCTGCAGACTGAGTCCAGCATGTCGTCTGCAGCGGGCAGACCATGACGAATTGACTGCAGTTGACTTTTGCTGCTGGATCCAGGATATAACCTGCTAACGCTACATGGATAACGCTAAAACCAAACTTTACTTCACTTCCCTGGAGTCAAAAAGCACAAGCAGATAGCCTATAGGAACAGTGCCACTATGCCACTGCAACGATTGCCATACTAATACTTTACCATCTGCAATTACCTCCACTCATTAAATCCATGCTCTTCTGTTTAACCATGTGGTTATGTCAAAACAAGTTACTAATATGCCTATTTGGGAATTAATACCTCCACTAAGTGTATTTCACTGATGTTGCAACCAGTAACACTTACGCGACCTGGGTGTGTTTTTCCCCCGTGAGTGAGACTATATTTCCCCGGTGTAAGTCTTCATACTAACTTATTATTTCAAATATTTTTCATTGTGCCAAGGATAATACGTTCAGCACACTGTTGTATCAATGCTCATTTCCATTTACACATAAGATTCACAGAACAACATTCCTTTACATTCACTAATATGAAATGGATAATGTGATATTTTATGTTTTAACTTGTGTTTTTTGTCTGTTTCTCCTGTATATTTTATCCAGTGTTTTTATCTTTGTTTTATTTCTTTGATTCTATTTTATTTCATGTGATTTTATTTCTTTGACTGTGAAGCACTTTGTGACTTGTCTGCGAAAGGTGCTACTGTGTATAAATAAACTTGGCTTGCTTGCTTGCGGATTGTAGAAAACACATGGGTGTGCCCCAAAACAATTACCAGTTTAGTTTTGTTCTGGAAATGGACTGCATGTACAGACAGGTAATGATGACTGGGTTACTTTTTGAATGCTGTCCAAAGATGACAATAATTTGAGGTATTTATGACGTTGACACTTTTTTCTGTTGCATTTTAGGTCTACAAGTTATTGTCAACAAGTACAACATCATCTGCTAAACCATCACAACATTGTGAGATGGAACCAGAGGTTGCCCACTGGTGGCAACCCATATGTCTTCATTCACTGCAGACTAGGCCTGTGTGACAAGAGGAGCCAAAACTATTTTCCAGTGAGTCAGACACTCTAATCTAATCATTCTACCCCCTCTTACCTCACAGGTTTGTAGAAGAAGGACTTATCGGACTTATCATTCCAGTCATTACATTATGTAGGCTATGACCAATGGTGGCTCTCTTTTAGCTCCTTAGCAACAACAATGTGTTCATGTCTTAACTGAAACTGTATTTTTTTGTGATAAAAATTATAAACTAATTTAAATATACATGAATAAAAAAACAGGAGACGTAATAAAGATTAGTGCCTGCTTGTTCTAAATAAAACAATTAGGAAAACTAATATTATAAGAAAACTGTTATTACCCTGTTATCAAAACTAATGTTTATTTAATTATATTATGGTTTTAATAAATATTTCAATATTATTAATCCACACACCCATCTTGTATACATACTACTCATACTAAAGAATCATCAAAGTATAACATTGGCCTGAAAAATTGAAAAATGACATTTCATAAATATAACAGCAACATGTCTATCCAGAAACTGCATCCCTGTTCCTCTGGAAAGTTCACAGAACACAGTACCAAGGCTTCTCCTAGAAACTATTTCTTCAGTAGAGAGTGGGTCCACTTTTGATTGTGATTGTGTGTTAGAGGGAGAAAGGCACTTTCAGTCCTGTTTGTACAGTGGGAACCATAAGAGTGCATAATTCAGTATACAAGTATGCTCAATATACAGGTATAGAGACCTCAAAAATAGTGGTCTGGGGGTCCTCCCTCTTGAATAATTTGAGTTTCAGAGACTTTGTTTCCTGCATTCTGGTGACTTTTAAAGAATGAAAATAACAAAATATTAAGTACAGTGCAGCAGCATTTTTTTGTCAAATAGGCCTACTTTTAATTCTCGGGGAAGAAAACTGAATATTTCGCCCCTCTTGTGTGAAGTTGTGTGAATATCTTGTATTAACCAGGCTAATATTCATGGGCTTTATATCATATCCTTTTTCATTCCTTCATTTTTTGCCCCTGCTTGAATATGTTTATCTCTTATTAGTACTCTCCATTTCCCTTTCTTTCTCTCACTCACTGAAGGCCCTTTCAGACACAATGCAACAACGGCACCACTGTACTCTGAAATTATCATTATTATTATTTATAATAATTACAATTTATAACAATTATTTTTAATTGTCTGTTATTTAAAATGGCTTGCGGCACACCACCACAGCTTTGCTGTGATGCTGTGATGTGTGGAAAGCACAGCTCAAACACACCGTGGTGTTGCGAGCAGCTCTCCTCCGCTGGGAAAAGACATTTGGTGTCGCGCTATTGCCATTCAGGTGGAAAAAGTAGGCCTTATGGCTTATAGACACTGTACAGTGCCAGAAACAGGTTGAGATAACAAAAAGGAAAAAAGGTGTGAAAAGAAAGGGCAATGAAAAAACGAGAGTCTTCTGGGAAAATCGTGAGAGTTGGCAAATATGAGTGCAGGTGGTACCTGTGGCGGCTCTTATGATGTTGAATCTCTGATGTTCAAACAGCAGCAGGTAGTTTAGCAGATGATGTTGTACTTGTTGACAATAACTTGTAGACCTAAAGTCCAACAGAAAAAAGTGTCAACGTCATAAATACCTCAAATCATTGTCATATTTGGACAGCTTTCAAAAAGTAACCCAGTCATCATTACCTGGTTGTACATGCTGTCCATTTCCAGAACAAAACTAAACTGGTAATTGTTTTGGGGCACACCCATGTGTTTTCTACAATCCGCAAGCAAGCAAGCCAAGTTTATTTATACACAGTAGCACCTTTTGTAGACAAGTCACAAAGTGCTTCACAGTCAAAGAAATTAAATCACATGAAATAAAATAGAATCAAAGAAATAAAACAAAGATAAAAACACTGGATAAAATATACAGGAGAAACAGACAAAAAACACAAGTTAAAACATAAAATATCACATTATCCATTTCATATTTTTGAGTGCAAAGGAATGTGGTTCTGTGAATCTTATGTGTAAATGGAAATGAGCATTGATACAACAGTGTGCTGAACGTATTATCCTTGGCACAATGAAAAATATTTGAAATAATAAGTTAGTATGAAGACTTACACCGGGGAAATAAAGTCTCTCTCACAGGGTAAGTGGTACTGGTTGCAACATCAGTGAAATACACTTAGTGGAGGTATTAATTCCCAAATAGGCATATTAGTCACTTGCTTTGACATAACCAGATGGTTAAAAAGTAGAGCATGGATTTAATGAGTGGAGGTAATTGCAGGTTGTAAGGTATTAGTATGGCAATAGTTCTGGATCTAGATCTGGACGAACTCACAGATGTTGTGAGCTCTTGGATTTCATACTGCCAGGATGCTGTTATTCCGGACAAGGTAGTTAAGATCTACCCAAACAGCAAACCCTGCGTGAGCAAACATCCAAATTATCCCTGAAAAAGAAAAAAAGTGTTTTTAAAATGGCCAATCTCTCGGAATTAATCTCTCTACAAAAAGACATTAAACATGAAATAAAGAGGGCCAAGCTGTGCTACAAACAAAAGCTTAAATCTCCCTCACTGGCAAAAACAAGACTTGTCATCATTGAAGGCCATCTCAATGCAGTGAGATATCGGGATGAGATTCTGCAGCCAGTGGCGATCCCATATCTCCACAATCTGGGACCTATCTTCATCCTCCAAGATGACAACGCTCGCCCCCACAGAGCCAGGGTTATCACAGACTACCTCCACAATGTGGGAGTAGAGAAAATGGAACGGCCTGCCAAGGGTCCAGACCTCAACACAAATCAACACTTGTGGGATCAGCTTGGGCGTGCTGTACGTGTTAGAGTGACCAACACAACCACGCTGGCTGACCTGCAACGAATCCTGGTTGAGGAATGGAAGGCCATCCCACAGCAACGTGTGACCAGGTTGGTGACCAGCATGAGGAGGAGGTGCCAGGCTGTTGTGGCTGCGTATGGATCTTCCACCGCTACTGAGGCTCCTGACGGTGTATTAAATTAATAAAGTGTAAAATAACCAATATGTCTTGTTTGTTCCTTGTTACTGATAGAGAGTTCAATCATCCAATCCACCAAACAACTCAAAACAAGAGTCAACACCAACAGGAGAATACACTGTTTACCATTGGCAGAGCATTTTGGCAAATCTTTCTTGGGCGCTACTAACATAATCAGCTGTGCTGCTTATCCCACAAATGCATGAACCTTACAAGTTGGGCATCATTGTGAAGGTAAATAAACAGGCTTTCCAACGATGTAAAATACAATGCCAATTAGCATTGTAACAACAGAGAAATAATCCACCAAACACAAGTTTCCGAACTTTTTTTTCCCAGTTTATATATAGATATTTAGATATTCTTCAACTGTGCAAATATGACGAAACAGTACAATTATATTTTGCAGTAATTCAATTGTGCAATACTCTGGTTTACTCTGGCATTCATTTATACTGTACATTTAAACCAATATTCTTATTTATTTATACAATTCTTGGATTTTTACACACTTAATCATAGGTCACATTTTTCAGCATTGTTATTATTTACACTGTTGTTGTATATTGTTGTTTACTGTACATATTTTTCACATTTCTTATTTCTACAGTATTTTCCATATTTATTGTTGTTATGTTGTAGTATAATGCACACGTTTTTACATACTAATTTCTTATTTCTATTTCTAAAATGTCCTCTGTGTTTATATATATTTCTATGCTATTTTGCCATATTTGATCATTTGTTGATTTAATATAGTATACACAGTATATACGGTATATGAACTAAAAAGTATATGAATTATATGATTAATTAATAAAATTAAGTATATGAATTAAAAACTGACAGTAGTGCATCAGACAGGTAATCTGAAGAAAATCATGTGCCTCTGTGTCCTCCGGTGCTCCTAATGGCATCTACAAGATTTCACAGACCGGAGGAAAACAACCAATCAGAGCCGAGCTGGAGACTTGCTGTCTCTGAGCAGCTGTCAATCACTTGCGTACTCCGATCAAAAGGTCAAACTAGGCAGCGCTGATCAAATATGAATCAAGATTCTGTTACTGTATTGTTGTTGTTAATGTTTTTTCAGAAACATCTTGTAGTGTACTGTTTAGCTGTAAAATCAGAAAGTTTGTCACCCGGCAGCCATGTTGAGATCAAGTTGAGGAAATACCAAGCACCGCCCACCAGCTAGAGCAAACTTTCTCATTTTACAGCCGTTACAGTAACAAAATATGAATTTGTATTTGATCAGCGCTGCGTAGCTTGACCGTTTGATCAGAGTTCCTGAGTGATTGACCGCTGCCTCTATTAAATGAACAGCCAATAGGAACGCTCTCTCTCTGAAATGACCTGCGATTGGCCAAAGTCTCCCGTCACGGACTAGATTTTTTAAAGCCTGAAAACAGAGCCATGAGGAGGTGCAGAAGTCTAGTTTTCTCTCACAACACTTGAATCACAATATGCTGAAAGGTTATTATGGAGTTTTTACCCATTGATACCAAGAATATTCTGCCTACTGCAGGTTTAACTTTGTTCACAAACCCTCAGGTAGCTTTAACCATAAGGACCAATATGGGTATGAAAAACCCAGTGTCATACTGTATCAAAGCATGCAATACACCTGTCCGTCCACATGGGGGTAGGCTCTGCCAATGTTATACTTTGCTGATTCATTAGTATGAGAAGTATGTATCCATGATGGGTGTGTGGATTAATAATATTGAAATATTTATTAAAACCATAAAATAATTATATAAACTGTTTAGTTTGGATAATAGGCTAATAACAGTATTCTTATAATATTAGTTTTCTCCATTGTTTTATTTAGAACAAGCAGGCACTAATCTTTATTACGACTCCTGTTTTTATTAATGTATATTTAAATTTGTTTATAATTTTATTACAGAAAAATACAATTACATACTAATTCAGTTAAGACATGAACACCTTGTTGTTGCTAAGGAGCTAAAAGAGAGCCACCATTGGTCATAGACTACATAATGTAATGACTGGAATGATAAGTTCGATAAGTCCTTCTTCTGCAAACCTGTGAGGTAAGAGGGGGTAGAATGATTAGATTAGAGTGTCTGACTCACTGGAAAATAGTTTTGGCTCCTCTTGTCACACAGGCCTAGTCTGCAGTGAATGAAGACATATGGGTTGCCACCAGTGGGCAACCTCTGGTTCTGAAGAGTGAAGCCAATGCTGAAGTGCCTTAAACTTGCATTCTTTCTAACAGCCAGCAGGGGGCGACTCCTCTGGTTGCTAAAAGAAGTTTGATTGTATAGAAGTCTATGAGAAAATGAGCCTGCTTCTGACTTGATTTATAACCTCAGTAAACATTGTAAGCATGAGTTTATGGTCTTAATTGCTAGTTTCAAGTCTTTTTCAATACAGCATGATGTTTTTTAGTAAATTATGGTCCCATTTAGAGTCAAATAGACCATAAAGCAGGGGATGCTTTAGGGCGTGGCTACCTTGTGATTGACATGTTGCTACCATGGTATTGTCCAGTTTGGGTGTTGTCCGTGTTTTCGTCTTACAACTTTAACTCTTTCACAGCATGTTTTCTGTTCATGACAGTTCATTGTAACATCTAAGTCATCTAAAAATGTCTTGTTCAGCGTGCTTAGCCCCACTGTGTCACTACTGGTTGCAAAAAAACAAGATGGTGACGGCCAAAATGCTTAACTCAGCTTAAAATAAAAGTGAACACTCCCAATATTAATTATGATAACATAAGTGAAAGAGAAAACATAACACAGAAGAGCTTTTTGTGGGAATTATAAAAACCTTTATTGTCCTCTGGGCAATCAAAATTAGAAATTACTTTGACGTGGTTCACAAAATATACACATAGTGTTGACATGTTGTCCCATACAATGTGATCATGGTCCTGAGCCACATAAAGAAATTATGATCATTTCCTATTTAGAGCAGCTTTAAATATGATGAGTTGGGCAAAAAAGCATTTTTACAGAGAAAATCAGTGAAGAAATTAAAGAGATTTGTCTGGGACATGAAGCTATGGGAACGTTTAAATCAACAGGGTTATATATCCATATTGCTCCACAGTTAACCATACCCTGTGTCTAATAAACTTTCAAATAAAAAATAGAAGTATTTTGAACAAGCATAATTGCACATACCCACTCATTAAAAATATCATAATTTGTATTAATACGAATATTTGTATTATTCCCATTTTATTACAAAAAAGTACAAAGGTAAAATATGAGGGATTATACTAAAGAGTTATAATACTGAACCATTACAGTATATCATACAACATTTTAAGAAAATAACATAACACTCATTTTGCAGTGTTTATTAGCTCCCTCCATTAATATGTCAGTTCTCCCCTAAAGATTAAGATGAGAGAAAAGGGAAACATGGTTATAACTTCCATACAGCTGACAGTGCTGAGATATCTGCTCTGATACCAGATTGTATTTAGTGAAAGTTGATTGGTCCAATAGTAGTAGTAACGTTTCCTCCTTCAACTGTGTCAGCAGAGCGATAAGTCCTTCTTCTGCAAATCTGTGAGTTGAGAGGGAGTGTAATGATTAGACACCTATACTCAGTGTTTGGATATAAAGCATTGATTGCCTATTGGTTATTTTGATTGAGTGAGAGGATGAGTCTGACTCACTGGAACACAGTTATGGCTCCTCTTGTCACATAGGCGTAGTCTGCAGTGAATGAAGACGCATGGGTTGCCACCCTGGAGAGGGAACAGCAGGGCAGAGAATCGAGCACGGTAGGACAGGCCATTCTCAACCACTGACACACGACGAGAGTCAGTAGAGCACCTGTCAGAGATGTCAGATCAAACCATTAGGACCATTACACATCACCATAGATTTTACATTTTCCACTCCAGTCCATCTAAATTAGGAGAGACACATACCTGGAATGAATGAGAAAGTATCGAACGGGGTCATCAGGGTTTGAGGAGCTAGTGGTATAGCACTCCTCCAGAACGACTGCAAAGCTTGGATCACTCAGAGGCACAGACGCTTGCACATGCAGGGCAGAGCCCACTGGCAGAGAGAGCGGACCCGCTGGGTAGCTGTATGAATAGTTGGCGTCCCGGAAAAGATTCATGTAGGCTCTAGCTTTGGTACCTGATCCCGTGAGGCCACCCTTAAGGCTGTTAAGAAAGAAAAACAATTAGAGATGTATTTCATCCCTGCAATAGCAATTATATTATCCAGGGATGTAGGCCCACATCTTTTAAGTGTATTGTATACAGTCAACGAATGAAATAAAAGACTCACAGCTGAGGTTTGATTACAGCATTCAGGCTGGTTTCGGTTTCCAAGGGATAGGCACAGGAGAACGGAATAATCGAAGGTAGAACGAAGGAACCGTTACTTAGAGGGGAGAAAAACAAGCTGTTGCAGTAGATGGCATGGGTGGTGTTGGTCTGAAAGAAAAAAGGATCAATGAATGACCAGTCGTGTATAATCTATCAATCTCACTGCAGGGAAGTAGGTGAAAACAGTGTTTGTATTGAAATCAATAAACTTTGGAATTAGGGTAACACTTTACAATAAGGGGCACAAAAGGAACAAATGAGGAACGAAGGAGGAGCTAACTGCTCAATACCATTTTATAGAGTAGCTTATGATTATTTAATTGAGAAATGGCTGTTAGATATCATGTTATTGAACTAATATGTAATCAATTGTTGGTGGGTATCTGTGAATCCTTATAATGGTCCTTTACTTAATGCATAGTTCTTGATTACCTCTGAATGATGCGCTAAATGGCACTTAAACTTTAACAAAACATTACTTCATTCTTACCCACGTATTAGTTTCTATTTTGTGTCTTCTGAAGAAAAGTACACCATACGGTGTTGTTATTAAGCACTGAATCATCACTTCATGATTACCTGTCACATTACTCACCAAGTTTGTGCCTATCCTTAAGTAAAATGGTCCACACTGAGTTGTACTCTGTAACAAACTTTTGAGTACTGGGACATGAAATCATGTAGTAATGATTCAGTGCTGAGTAACAACTCAATATGATGCACCACTATAGCAGACACAAACTTGGTAAATAATGAACACAAACACATGCTTTCACACACACGGTTGGTGCTTCCGTTGTTAGCTAGCTTACAGTTAACATCTGTACAACTAGTACATTGTCTGTTTGAGTCAGTCAAATTTATGTGATTGACGCAAGGTGAAAATTTGCCTTGCTTTCTGTCTATAATAAATATAATATAATATAAAGATACATTTACAGAGCAGTAAAGAATAATACCAGTACAAGAGAACAGAAAATGAATGAATACAATAGACTTATAGACAAATAATTACGTGGTAAGTAAGTGACTTAATCTCACCGTCATTACAGTTCCACAGAAGCCAGTCCTACGTTGCACCTGGTACCACACAATATTATCACGCACTGTGTAGCTGGTACAGTATGGGGTCGCCAGGTGACCAGAGAATGCATTCAAACCAGCCGACAGCAGATTTTGCAATGGCACACCAACTTCAATCTTATAAGGGGAGCAAACAAGCTGAGAGGCCTGGATTAGTGGTTGTTGGCCTGAAACAATAAAGAAAAGAAAAAAGTGTAAATGGGAGAGGTTTTGAAACATTTCAATGTTACTGTATTATGTCAGTCTCACTGGATTGTTGTGATTGTAGTAGCTGTGGTTTTAGCAGTCGTGGATCTACCATATGTGGTTGTAGTAGTTAAGGATGTACCATGTGTGGTTGATGTAGTTGTGGTTGGATAAGTTGTGGTTGTAGCAGTTGACGGTGGATAAGTTGTGGTTGTAGCAGTTGAGGGTGGATAAGTCGTGGTTGTAGCAGTTGAGGGTAGATAAGTTGTGGTTGTAGCAGTTGAGGGTGGATAAGTTGTGGTTGTCCCATGTGTGGTTGTAGAAGTTGTGGTTGTACCATGTGTGGTTGTAGTAGTTGTGGTTGGATAAGGTGTGGTTGTAGCAGTTGAGGGTGGATAAGTTGTGGTTGTCCCATGTGTGGTTGTAGAAGTTGTGGTTGGAGAAGTTGTGGTTGTACCATGTGTGGTTGTAGTAGTTGTGGTTGGATAGGGTGTGGTTGTACCATGTGTGGTTGTAGTAATCGTGGTTGAAGTGGTCGTGGTTGGAGTAGTTGTGGTTGGAGTATTTGTGGGAATTCCTGTTTGAAGTGAAAGCAAAATCTCTGTCAACCCACATGACAACTGCAGGTTGCAATTACAACAGTATTGAGCAAAAGCCCCATTTTTTTTACTTGGTTTAGAAATAAATTATCTAAACATAAAGTATTGCCTTAATAGTAGATTTGCTTATTGTGGTGGAAGAGGATGCTCATTCTGTATGATACAAATTAGAGTTTGGAAACGTTTGTTTTAATTGTAAATGTGGCTTGTTGTAAATAAAGATGTCCATTCTTTATGGTATCCAGTTAGTTCTAGGATATTAGGTGCCTTCTCTAGTTTTATGTGAACAATACCAACTGCAGTGCGCTTACTGTATGCATAAACTTACCTTCACAAATGACACCAGCATCCTCAGCATGATGACAGTAGTGGTACCCTAATCCCCGATGGGTACAGTTTGTTAGTGATGCTTCATTCCCTGTACAGTGAAGGTCAGCTAACCAAATTGGTCCAGTGCCCTGTCCAAAATATGCATTTCCTAGAGCTGACAGAGCTCTGCCACAGCCCAGCTGTCGACAAACCACATGAGCATCATTCAAATCCCAGTAGTTGTCACAAACCGTCCCCCAATTGTAGTGGCGGTAGATCTCCACTCTGCCAGAACAGCTGCTGTTAGAGTTGACCAGTCTCACTGCAGGATATGGTGCAGTGTATGGATGAGTTGCGATTGGAGTCGTGGTTGGAGTAGTTGAGGTTGGAGTAGTCGTGGGTGGAGGAGGAGTTGTGATTATAGTCGTGGTTGGAGTAGTTGTGGTTGGAGTAGTTGTGGTTGTAACAGTTGAAGGTGGATAAGTTGTGGTTGTAGCAGTTGAGGGTGGATAAGTTGTGGTTGTAGCAGTTGAGGGTGGATAAGTTGTGGATGTACCATGTGTGGTTGTCGTAGTTGTGGTTGGATAAGGTGTGGTTGTAGCAGTTGAGGGTGGATAAGTTGTGGTTGTAGCAGTTGAGGGTGGATTAGTTGTGGTTGTGGCAGTTGAGGGTGGATAAGTTGTGGTTGTAGCAGTTGAGGGTGGATAAGTTGTGGTTGTAGCAGTTGAGGGTTGATAAGTTGTGGTTGTCCCATGTGTGGTTGTAGAAGTTGTGGTTGGAGAAGTTGTGGTTGTACCATGTGTGGTTGTAGTAGTCGTGGTTGAAGTTGTCGTGGTTGGAGTAGTTGTGGGAATTCCTGTTTTAAGTGAAAGCAAAATCTCTGTCAACCCACATGACAACTGCAGGTTGCAATTACAACAGTATTGAGCAAAAGCCCCATTTTTTTTACTTGGTTTAGAAATAAATTATCTAAACATGAAGTATTGCCTTAATAGTAGAAGAGGATGCTCATTCTGTATGATACAAATTAGAGTTTGGAAATGTTTGTTTTAATTGTAAATGTGGCTTGTTGTAAATAAAGATGTCCATTCTTTATGGTATCCAGTTAGTTCTAGGATATTAGGTGCCTTCTCTAGTTTTATGTGAACAATACCAACTGCAGTGCGCTTACTGTATGCATAAACTTACCTTCACAAATGACACCAGCATCCTCAGCATGATGACAGTAGTGGTACCCTAATCCCCGATGGGTACAGTTTGTTAGTGATGCTTCATTCCCTGTACAGTGAAGGTCAGCTAACCAAATTGGTCCAGTGCCCTGTCCAAAATATGCATTTCCTAGAGCTAACAGAGCTCTGCCACAGCCCAGCTGTCGACAAACCACATGAGCATCATTCAAATCCCAGTAGTTGTCACAAACCGTCCCCCAATTGTAGTGGCGGTAGATCTCCACTCTGCCAGAACAGCTGCTGTTAGAGTTGACCAGTCTCACTGCAGGATATGGTGCAATGTGTGGATGAGTTGTGATTGTAGTCGTGGTTGGAGTAGTTGTGGTTGCAGTAGTCGTGCTTGGAGTTGTTGTGGTTGAAGTGGTCGTGCTTGGAGTAGTTGAAGCTATCATGGTTTTAACAGCTATGGGTGGGGTTGTGATAATAGTCGTGGTTGGATTAGTCATGGTTGTAACGGGTCTGGTTGGAGTAGTTGTGGTTGGAGCAGGTGTGGTTGTAGTGGAAATTCCTGTTTGAAGTGAAATCAAAATCTCTGTCAGTCCACATGACAAGTGCAGGTTGCAATTACAAGCAAGTATTGAGCAAAAGCCCCATTTCTTCAATGTTACTGTACTTGATCATTAAATTCTTTGGTACGTTTGTTTTTACTTGGTTTAGAATTAAATGATCTAAACATTAAGTATTGCTTTCATAGTAAATTTGCTTATTGTGGTGAAAGAGGATGCTCATTCTGTATGATACAAATTAGAGTTTGGAAACATATGTTTTAATTGTAAATGTGGCTTGTTGTAAAAAGAGATGTCCATACTTTATGATATCCACTTAGTTCTAGGATATTAGGTGCCTTCTCTAATCATATGTGAACAATACCAACTGCAGTGTGCTTACTGTATGCATAAACTTACCTTCACAAATTACTCCAGCATCCTCTCTGTGAGCACAGTTGTGTTTCCCTAATCCCGGATGTGGACAGTCTGTTAGTGATGTCTCATTCCCAGTACACTGAAGGTTATCTAACCAAATTAGTCCAGTGCCCTGTCCAAAACGTGCATTTTTTGGTGCTGACAGAGCTCTGCCACAGCCCAGCTGTCGACAAACCACATGGGCATCATTCAAACTCCAGAAATCGTCGCACACCGTCCCCCAATGGCCATGTTGGAGGATCTCCACTCTGCCAGAGCAGGAGTTGTTAGAGTTGACCAGTCTCACTGGAAGAATTTCTGTTGAAATAAAAGCAAAATCTCTGTCAGCCCACACAGCAACTGCAGGTTGCAATTACAACAGTATTGAGTAAACGCCCCATTTCTTCAATGTAACTGGATCATTTAATCCTTTTGATATAATGTGCTTTCTCTATTTATATGTTAACAATACCAACAGTGTGCTTGCACTGTGCATAAACTTACCTTCACAAATGACACTCGCATCCTCAAAATGACGGCAGTTGTGGGACCCTAATCCCCGATGTGCACAGTCTGTTAGTGATGACTCATTCCCTGTACACCGAAGGTCATCTAACCAAATGAGTCCTTTGCCCTGTCCAAAACGTGCCCTGCTTGGTGCTGCCACAGCATTGCCACAGCCCAGCTGTCGACAAACCACTTTAGCATCATTCAAATCCCAGTTGTCGTCACAAACCGTTCCCCAATGGCCGTGTTGGAGGATCTCCACTCTGCCAGAGCAGCTGCTGTTAGAGTTGACCAGTCTCACTGTGGGAATTTCTGGTTGAAATAAAAGCAAAATCTCTGTCAACCCACTTGGCAACTGCAAGTTGCAGTAACACCAATATTGAGCAAAAGCCCCATTTCTTCAATGTGACTGTACTTGATCATTTAATCCTTGGAATATAATGTGCCTTCTCTAGTTGTATGTGGACAATACCAACTGCAGTGCTTACTGTATGCATAAACTTACCTTCACAAATGACACCAGCATCCTCTCTGGGAATACAGTTGTGAGAACCAAATCCCTGATGTGGACAGGCTGTTAGTGATGACTCATTTCCTGAACACCGAACATTATCTAACCAAATTTGTCCGCTGCCCGACCCAAAAAATGCCCTGTTTGGTGCTAACAGAGCCTTGCCACAACCCAGCTCTCGACAAACCACTTGAGCATCATTCAAATCCCAAATGTCGTCACACACCGTCCCCCAACGGTTGTTGTGGAGGATCTCCACTCTGCCAGAGCAGCGGCTGTGAGAGTTGACAACTCTCACTGTGGGAATTCCTGGTTGAATTGAAAGCAAAATCTTTGTCAACCCACATGGCAACTACAGGTTACAATGACAGCAGTATTGAGCATAAGTCCCATTTCTTCAATGTAACTGTACCTGATCACTTAATCATTTGGCTTATTTTTAAACATTGTTTATAAATAAATGGTCTTAACAAAAACGAATGCCTTTATTGGATATCTGCTTATCACGGTGGAAGAGGATGCCCATTCTGTATGGTACAAATTGGAGTTCGGAAACTTGTGTTTTAAATGTAAATGTGACTTGTAAAAAAATGTATGGTATCCAGTTACTACTAGGATATAATGGGCCTTCTCCAGTTATATGGGAACAATACCAACTGCAGTGTGCTTACTATGTGCATAAACTTACCCTCACAAATGACACCAGCATCCTCTCTGTGAGCACAGCTGTGGGACCCTAATCCCTGATGTGCACAGTCTGTTAGTGATGCCTCATTCCCTGTACACCGAAGGTCATCTATCCAAATTTGTCCAGTGCCCTGTCCAAAATGTGCATTTCCTGGTGCTGACAGAGCCTTGCCACAGCCCAGCTGTCGACAAACCACATGAGCATCATTCAAACTCCAGAAGTCGTCACACACCGTCCCCCAACTGCCGCGGCGGAAGATCTCCACTCTGCCAGAACAGCTGCTGTTAGAGTTGACCAGTCTCACTGTGGGAATTTCTGGTTGAAGTGAAAGAAAAATCTTTGTTAACCCACATGGCAACTGCAGGTTGCAATTACACCAGTATTGAGCAAAACCCCCATTTCTTCAATGTAACTTTACTTGATCATTTCATCCCTTTGCTCCTTTTTAAACATTGTTTATAAATAAATGGTCTTAAAACAAAGTAATGCCTTTATTGTATATTTGCTTATCACGGTGAAAGAGGATGCCCATTCTGTATGGTATAAATTGGTGTTCGGAAACTTGTGTATTAATTGTAAGTGTTGCTTGTTGTAAAAAAACAAATGTCCATTCTGTATGGTATCCAGTTAGTGCTAGGATATAATGTGTCTTCTCTAATTATATGTGAACAATACTAACAGTGCGCTTACGGTATGCATAATCTTACCTTCACAAATGACACCAGCATCCTCTAAATGCCGACAGTTGTGGGTCCCTAATCCCCGATGTGGACAGTTTGTTAGTGATGTCTCATTTCCTGTACACTGAAGGTTGTCTAACCAAATTTGTCCAGTGCCCTGTCCAAAAAGTGCCTTTCCTGGTGCTAACACAGCTCTGCCACAGCCCAGCTGTCGACAAACCACTTGAGCATCGTTCAAATTCCAGAAGTCGTCACAAACCGTCCCCCAACGGTCGAGGTGGAAGATTTCCACTCTGCCACAGCAGCGTCTGTCAGAGTTGACCAGTCTCACTGTGGGAATTTCTGGTTGAAGTGAAAGAAAAATCTCTGTCAATCCACATGACAACTGCAGGTTGCAATTACACCAGTATTGAGCAAAAGCCCCATTTCTTCAATGTAACTGTACTTGACCATTTAATTATTTGGTTCCTTTTAAAACATTGATGTAAATAAATGGTCTTTACACAAACTAATGCCTTAATTGTATATTTGCTTATCGCGTCGGAAGAGGATGCCCATTCTGTGTGTTACAAATTGTAGTTCGGAAAAGTGTGTAATAATTGTAAATGTGGCTTGTTGTAAAAAAACGATGTCCATTCTGTATGGTATCCAGTTAGTGCTGGGATATAAAGTGCCTTCTCTAATTATATGTGAACAATACCAACTGCATTGGGCCTACTGTATGCATAAACTCACCTTCACAAAGGACACCAGCATCCTCAGCATGACGACAGTTGTGGTTCCCTAATCCCCGATGTGCACAGTCTGTTAGTGATGTCTCATTCCCTGTACACTGAAGGTTATCTAACCAAATTTGTCCAGTGCCCTGTCCAAAACTTGCATTTCTTGGTGCTGACAAAACCCTGCCACAGCCCAGCTGTCGACAAACCACCTGAGCATCATTCAAACTCCAGAAGTTGTCACACACCGTCCCCCAACGGCCGTGTTGAAGGATCTCCACTCTGCCAGAGCAGCGGCTGTCAGAGTTGACCACTCTCACTGTGGGAATTTCTGGTTGAAGGGAAAAAAAAATCTCTGTCAACCCACATGGCAACTGCAGGTTGCAATTACACCAGTATTGAGCAAAAGCCCCATTTCTTCAATGTAACTGTACTTGATCATTTAATCATTTGGTTCCTTTTTAAACATTGTTTATAAATAAATGGTCTTAACACTAAGTAATGCCTTTATTGTATATTTGCTTATTGCGGTGGAAGAGGATACCTATTCTGTATGGTACAAATTGGAGTTCGGAAACTTGTGTATTAATTGTAAATGTGGCTCAGCTGTCCTCCCTCCATGATTGCTAAGCTGCGACCACAGAAGGGATGTCTTTTAACTTTCACCACGTAAACCAGATAAAAGTGAAATTCTTTTAATTGGACCCGATAATTTTGCCACTGCACTTTATCAGTTTATTGGCCCATTACATTGAAATATCAGTCCTCCCGCTAAGAATCTTGGTATCATCTTTGACCGGTATATGACTTTTGACCATCACGTCACTAAACCAGTCCAGTCCTGTTTTCTCCAGCTAAGAAACATTGCAAAAATCAGATGCATCTTCTCTTCCACAGATCTTGAACTAGTAATTCACACTTTCATTTTCTCCCGTCTAGACTGTTGTGATTCCCTCTACACCTGCCTCTGTCAAACTGTTTTAAATCGCCTGCAGTTGGTTCAAAATGCATCTGCCAGGTTATTGACCAGAACTAGCCGTCGGTCTCACATTATCCCTGTTCTGGCATCCATTCATTGGTTTCCTGTAAAATTCAGAATAAACTATAAGATCTTGTTAATTACATATAAGGCACTACATGACCTTGCCCCCAGTTACATTTCTGATCTTCTTGTTCCTTATTCTACCTCTCGACCTCTCCGATCCTCAAATTGTGGGCTTTTATCCATCCCCGCTCAAAGTGCAAAGCAAAAGGTGACCGGTTCTTTTCTGTTTTAGCTCCAACCCTCTGGAATCACCTCCCCCAATCTGTTAGTGCTGCTGAAACTTTGGACTCCCTCAAGCGGCTTCTAAAAACCCATCTTTTCAGGCAAGCCTTTTTATAGGCCTCATCCACACGTCTTTCTTTGTTTTAGTTTGGTCTGTCTCTTTTTGTTCTGTGTTCCCTATTGTGATCATTCTTTGGTTTCTGTTATTGTTCGATGTTTTATTTGTCTTGTAACAGTGTGTTTAAAAGGAGATATTTAAATAAAGTTTAACCTACTATACTTGTTGTAAAAAACACATGTCCATTCTGTATGGTATTCAGTTAGTGCTAGGATATAATGTGCCTTCTCTAATTATATGTGAACAATACCAACTGCAGTGTGCTTACTGTATGCATGAACTTACCTTCACAAATGACACCAGCATCCTCCCTGTGAGCACAGTTGTGGTTCCCTAATCCCGGATGTGGACAGTCTGTTAGTGATGTCTCATTCCCTGTACACTGAAGGTTATCTAACCAAATTTCTCCAGTGCCCTGTCCAAAACGTGCATTTCCTGGTGCTGCCACAGCTCTGCCACAGCCCAGCTGTCGACAAACCACTTGAGCATCATTCAAATTCCAGAAGTCGTCGCACACCGTCCCCCAATAGCCGTGACGGAACAGCTCCACTCTGCCAGAGCAGCGGCTGTTAGAGTTGACCACTCTCACTGTGGATATTTCTGGTTGAAGTGAAAGCAAAATTTCTGTCAATCCACATGACAACTGCAGGTTGCAATTACACCAGTATTGAGCAAAAGTCCCATTTCTTCAATGTAACTTAACTTGATCATTTAATCCTTTTGTTCCTTTTTAAACATTTTTTATATAATGGGTCTTAACAATAAGTAATATCTTTATTGTATATTTGCTTATCGCGGTGGAAGAGGATTCCCATTCTGTATGGTATAAATTGGAGTTTGGAAACTTGTGTATTAATTGTAAATGTGGCTTGTTGTAAATAAAGATGCCCATTCTGTATGGTATCCAGTTAGTGCTAGGATATAAGGTGCCTTCTCTGATTATTTGTGAACAATACCAACTGCAGTGTGCTTACTGTATGCATAAACTTACCGTCACAAATAACACCAGCATCGTCATCATGACCACAGTTGTGATTCCCTAATCCCCGATGTGGACAGTCTGTTAGTGATGTCTCATTCCCTGTACACTGAAGGTTATCTAACCAAATTTGTCCAGTGCCCTGTCCAAAACGTGCTTTTCCTGGTGCTGCCAAAGCCCCGCCACAGCCCAGCTGTCGACAAACCACTTGAGCATCATTCAAACTCCAGAAGTCGTCACAAACCGTCCCCCAACGGCCGTGTTGGAGGATCTCCACTCTGCCAGAGCAGCGGCTGAGAGAGTTGACCACTCTCACTGTGGGAATTTCTGGTTGAAGTAAAAGCAAAATCTCTGTCAACCCAAATGATAACTGCATGTTGTAATTACACCAGTATTGAGCAACTGCCCACTTGCTTCAATGTAACTGTACTTGATCATTTAATAATTTGGCTCCTTTTTAAACATTGTTTATAAATGAATGGTCTTTACACAAACTAATGCCTTTATTGGATATCTGCTTAGCGCGGTGGAAGAGGATGCCCATTCTGTATGGTAAAAATTGGACTTCAGAAACTTGCGTATTAATTATAAATGTGGCTTGTTGATCTTAATAATAGATTTGCTTATTGTGGTGGAAAAGGATCCTCATTTTGTATGATACAAATTAGAGTTTGGAAACGTATGTTTTAATTGTAAATGTGGCTTGTTGTAAATAAAGATGCCCATTCTGTATGGTATCCAGTTAGTGCTAGGATATAAGGTGCCTCTCTGATTATTTGTGAACAATACCAACTGCAGTGTGCTTACTGTATGCATAAACTTACCTTCACAAATGACACCAGCATCCTCAGCATGACCACAGTTGTGGGTCCCTAATCCCCGATGTGGACAGTCTGTTAGTGATGTCTCATTCCCTGTACACTGAAGGTCATCTAACCAAATTTCTCCAGTGCCCTGTCCAAAACGTGCACTTCTTGGTGCAGACAAAGCCTTGCCACAGCCCAGCTGTCGACAAACCACTTGAGCATCATTCAAATTCCAGAAGTCGTCACAAACCGTCCCCCAACGGCCGAGCTGGAGGATCTCCACTCTGCCAGAGCAGGGGGTGTTAGAGTTGACCACTCTCACTGTGGGAATTTCTGGTTGAAGTGAAAGCAAAATCTCTGTCAACCCACATGGCAACTGCAGGTTGCAATTACACCAGTATTGAGCAAAAGCCCCATTTCTTCAACGTAACTGTACTTGATCATTTAATTATTTGGCTCCTTTTTAAACATGGTTCATAAATAAATGGTCTCCTAACAAAAATGAATGCCTTTATTGGATATCTGCTTATCACGGTGGAAGAGGAAGCCCATTCTGTATGGTACAAATTGGAGTTTGAGAACCTTTTGTATTAATTGAAAGTGTGGCTTGTTGTAAAAAAAATGTTTTCATTCTGTATGGTATCCAGTTAGTGCTGGGATATAATGTGCCTTCTCTAATTATATGTGAACAATACCAACTGCATTGTGCTTACTGTGTGCATAAACGTACCTTCACAAATGACACTCGCATCCCTTAAATGAAGACAGTTGTGGTTCCCTAATCCTCCATGTGCACAGTCTTTTAGTGATGTCTCATTCCCTGTACACTGAAGGTCATCTAACCAAATTTGTCCAGTGCCCTGTCCAAAATATGCATGTACTGGTGCTGCCAGAGCCTTGCCACAGCCCATTTGTCGACAAACCACTTGAGCGTCATTCAAATTCCAGAAGTCATCACACACCGTCCCCCAACGGCCGAGGTGGAAGATCTCCACTCTGCCAGAGCAGCGGTGGTTACAGTCGGCTAGTCTCACTTGAGGACTTAGTGGTGCTGTGGCTGTGGCAGGTGTGGTTGAAGCAATTTTGGTTGAATCAGTTGTGGTTTGAGCAGCTGTGGTTGGAGTAGCTGTGGTTGGAGCAGGTGTGGGTGGAGCAGTTGTGGTTGGAGAAGGTGAAAAAATAAAGACACTTTATCCCAATGTGATAAATCAGATAATGCACTTAATCAGGGATAATGTGTGTTTAGGCAAGAACATCTAGAAAGGGAACACATATTTTTTTCGCCGGGCTCGGATTTGGAACTTACATAGTTGCCGTAACCACATAGGAAAACAACATTCCTCCCAAAGACACGCACCACGACGCAATTACAAATGTACGTATCTGTAGCCAGCAAATACTACTCATAAGTCCTCATAATTGTTATAGTATCATGCAATTGCTAAAAAACGTATACAGTGCTGTCACTTTAATTAAAGCTCACAAAGTCATCCTATGTCGTGTTATTGGTGGTTATAGGACATTATTCCAGTTCAGAAACTTAGAATTTATAATCTGTTATTATATGTTAGAGCAGTTCTCTATGTGTCTTTATGACTAGCTAAAGTTACATTAGTTATAATGCTGTGTAAGCCAGGACTCAGATTCTCCCTTTAAACACCGTTGGGACTTTGGCATGGAGGTATAACGCATTATGAATGCTGAACTTAAAACATTATGTCCATCTCTTACAATACTTCATAAAGCTTGTTAAAGGTTGTCATGCATGATTATAAACATGTATAAAGAGTTTTATAAAGCCTTATGAATGCATTATAATTATGAATTTGCTTATAGTGCATAATAGGCATGACCTTCATGTGTCTATCAATGTATTATACTTTGACATGAAAGATTAAAAAAAAGCTTTTTTTTTCTTGGTCTTGGTCTTGGTGTCTTAATGTTGTATTTAGGAGGGATTATTGATCATATTTATCAATTCTTGATTCATAAAAAATGGTTACATTTATCACCAAATATGTGCAACCCAGAATTTGCTGCAACAACTTATGAGACATAATTGAACATGGCAATGGCCATCATAAACTTCAATCATAATGTTCTAAACACATACACTTTTACAATGTATTTATTTAGAATTTAATCTACTAGCTAAAACACGGAGGGAAAGTTAAGATAATAACTGACGCTGAGTACCAGGGTTAAGAGAACTCAGGGTCCTACCCACACTTATTTTATAGAGGGTAGGAATACTACAGCTGTCTAAAATTAAAGATCAGACTATTGTTCACTGCTATTTGTTCCATGCATGTTCAATTTTAATGCACCAATGACTAATTTGTTTGGCCACTTGGGGGCAGTGGAACAAGCTGTAAACAACATGGACATGCAGTTTAGTCACCACTCAATTTTTCTGTCAGCCATTTGGTGCTGGGAAAGCAGTATACAGTGGGTCTATCAGAGCTTTGTCACTGAAACAACTGCCCCCCGAGACTGGAAACAAGGTTGATGAGAGTGGCGAGAGTGAAGGTAAATAATAAAGTTGCTGGCTGTAATACCAAAACAATAAGCAGAAAGATGCTGTAATGTTCTATAGAGCTGGAGGGGACTGCAGAGTGAGGTGGTAATCCTCTGTGGTTTTGACACTCCCTGCAACTCCCTTCACATTACAAGAATTATTTAATTTATTTGATCTATTGTTAATATAAACTATTGATTAGTGAAATTTTAATCTCATAAGAATTTGAGCTTAATGTGTAAACTGGTAATATGTGACACTTTACCTGTCCATCCTGTTAAAGTCTGCATTAGTAGGAGCAACAGCATACCCTGAGTCATCCCCATTATGGGCCACATCCAGCAGATTAGACGTACACTTGCTGAATAGAACAAAAGAGACATTTTAACAAACTGTGTGAAAGCAGACTCTAATGGCTTGCTCAATAAGGATGTAAATGCAAATACAAACTCACAAAATTATCAAATCATTCTACCATCAACAAGGTCAGAAATTAGATTACATTAATAGATTAAAAGATGGTTTATTTCCAGTGTAACTCTTGAAGTGGGTGTTTGGGAATCCAACAGTAGCCATGTTTCCATTCAATTGAATTTTAAGCAAACTTTTGAAATGTTGCAAGAAAGAAATGCAAACTAGGCACGTTTCCATCAACTGGTTTGGAACAAATAAACTCGGCTACAATGTAGTTTTGTCAGAAGTTGACAGAAGTAGGCTTTGCATGGCTGTAAGCTCCTAGTAGACAGTGTAGAAAAAGTAGAGATTGTGAACTGGAAACAAAACAGATTGCCTTGGCCATCTAACCCATGTAAGATGGAAAAATGGCGAGGGGTCTTCATGAATTTTTTTCAATTGGGCAAGTGTTAATTGTTCTTTCATGTCCGCTAGTATTGGCCATGTTTCATGATGTCCGTAGACAAAGACAAGCATTCGTGCGTTATGGGAATACCCAGGAAAAGACTGAGGAACTTTTATCGAATTTTGCCATTTCCATACAGCTTTTCTAATGCCATGCTTCAAAATACACATAAAAATATTAAATGGAAACTCAGCTAGTGAGTGAAAGAGCTTGTTCGAGAATTCAACTGTGAGAATGGGACCGTGTAGAAGCCAGTGTTGGCGTCCAGAGACATATAATATAACTATGACATTATAAGTCACTTGTGACCCTCGAAATGTAACTTGGATTGTAAAGATAAACACAATGCCAGGGTACAAATTTGCAAGGGAACTGATTTTACCCATTTGTGTTAATTAGTGTTAACCAATTATATCTCATGAATAGCCCAATCATAAAATGTATAGTGTATATTCTGTTAATCACCTCCACCACTGCCCCCATCATTATTGTCATCATCATTCACTTACCTTTCCAGGTGTGAGGCAGGCAGTTGTCCTTGGAGGCTGACTGGCAGTGCTGCGTCAGTTGTCAGAAGAGAGTCTCTGTGAGCCGCAGACCTGTGCTGCCTCCCTTGGTGTACTGGACCATTTATAGGAGCCAGTAGGGTAATTAAGTGGCACAATGATGCTCGGTATGTTTTCTGAAGTGGTAGCCAAGTTTAAGAATGTTGAATATCTAGACAAGCAACCAAGTTAACCACTTGACCTTGCCTGACAAGTTATGAGTAGGAACATAAGAAGTGTACAGTATTTTACAATATTTCCACTAGATTGCAGTAAATGAAAGATCGTCCCCAGAACAACTTACATTATGGGAAAACCTTCTCAGATAAAAGAAAAAATCCATTTGGCTTCTGCATGATGCAGAACCAGGTCACAGTCTTCAACTTTGGTGGCTCAATTGTATAGCACAGAATTTGAATTCTGTCAAATGATTAATAAGGGGCAACAAGAGTCTTTCCTATATGTCTGCTTTTACGTTCACCACTGTGTTCTAAGGGATGTGAGAGGCAGAGAGTGTTTTACCAGGTGTCCATTAGGCAGGAGAACACATCCACACGGACTACTGGGGTTAACCCTGGACGGCTAAGGCTGTCACAGTCTGTCTCTTGGTCTCTCCTCTCCAGCCGCATTCCCTATTCCCCAGGCCCCTTCATTGCCATTTTCCATCCATCCATCCTGCAGGGTAGTGGCTAGAACAGAGCCCCCAAACTGGGGAAACTCCCACGAGATTGTTAAGGTTATGCATTGACCTCGAATGGTTCAGCTTAGGGTTGTCGGGCAGGCAGTCTCGTAAGAGTTTTTGCAAGTTTTTGCAGATCTCAGATCAGACCTCGGACGTGATTGGTCAATACTACTCAGATTACAAACCAGAACGCTACCGATACAAAAATCTTGTCCCGTTGCCTACAGATTCTGCATTCACATGCAGATATCTGTTCATAGAGGTTATGTCCTAGTTGCTTTGTTTGTTTCTTGCTTGGTGCTCTTGTGTTCAAGCATCTATTATCTGTATGCTTACCTGTACCATTACCTACCTACCTGCCTGCCTGTTTCCTGTGTACATGCCCCTTTGCCTTCCAGCCCACCTGTCTGCCCACCTGTACCTGCCTGTAAGGTATTTCACCAATAAAATCACAGAAGTCATCCTGCTTCCTCCTCGTTCTGCGTTTGGGTCCGATCCCCTTTGCCCTGCATAACCAGAGGCAGGCATTTGAATTGCATTCCCCTCTCTTTGGTGCCAGGCATCCCTCCAGAGCTCTTTGGAGCCCTGTGGAGGCTGCTCACACCCTGTGCATCCCCTCATAGGCTTCTGAAGCCCAAGGAGAGGGCTCCACACTTGAGACATCCCTCCAGTCGCTCCAGGTCTGCAAAAGAAATATACAGTATCACCTCATTGTATGTTTTGCATGTGAAACTTTATTTTGCAGTAACTCACAGCTAAGTTAAGTGGATTAACATTCTAACAAAATAGAAAACACTCATAAAAAGTTTAACTGCTGGACACAAGATGTCTCCTACTGAAAAGTCCATTCTCAGTATATGTGGACTGGAGGTTTCAAGGTTCAGCATCACCAGTCCAGGTTCCTTCCTGGCCTAGGACGTCTACACCCATGTGCTCGATGGAGCAGAGGATAACAGTCAGAAGCAAGCAGGATGCCCCAATATGGCTGCTGTTCAATCATTGTCTGCTATCTCACTTTTGCCACCAAAGAGATGAACAGCTTTTTATCAGCGTGTGGAAGTTTCCAGCTCAAGAGGATGCTGTTATTAGCTTCTCAGAGCAGGGGATCAGTACAGCAACATACGCACACACGACAACACTGATAGTGTAACCATATTTATATAAGACTGACCACAGATGACCCATAGGAACAGAGACTGATATTAATACACCTGTTGCCCCAGTGCATGCTGGGAGGCTTTCCACTACACCTGCCCTCCAGTGCCGCTACTGTAATGTAGTTCACCTCTCAACTATGATGGATGGTGATGGGTGTAGCTGCAAATGTTTTTGCGGTTGGGACTGCCAGTACTTGACACACTTAACCTAAAAGTTAATTAGGGTGCAGTGTTGTAAGAGATGTATTCTTAGATTAAGACATTAGACTTCGGCCATTAAGACAATGATTTTCTGCATGCCACAACTTAAGACAGTTTTTATGGCTTTGTTCTGGTCTGCGTCACAATCCTTTTTGTTCAGCATCATTAGCGACATCTGCCAATTAAATTAAATTAAATTAATTAAATTGTCTTAAGTCCTGGGGCCAGATGTATAAATGTGTACGCCTTTTCCCACACAACAGAGAGAGTCAACAGGAAGACATCAAATTATAATGCAAGAAAATTATTCAATGAGTAGAACAAACGTCCTCCAAAAAGTTTAAACATGAAATCAAAATGGATGAGTTTGAGGGGCATTCATCCAGCTGTCACAGCAGCTGTTGACGAGCAAGTCTTGCATCCACCCAGACCCATATGCTGTACCAATGCAGCCAGGAGAGCCATTGTTGGTGAAGAAAGGCCGGACATTTTTGTAGGGCAATATGAGAAATGGTGGGATGGAATTCCCCAAGGTATTTACAGCACACTCAAGTGTAGCCGACGATGATCGAAAGACGAAGAATATTGAAACATGAAAAGGATAATTAAGTTATTCCCTAATTCTGGATCTTCTTTCAAAAACTGTTACCTGACCTCAGGGCACTAGGTGCTGAGGCTCTTAATTTACAACCGCCTGTTTAAGCTCAAAGAAGAGAATCAACAAGACTTATTATCCATTCTGACCAATTGAGCTTGCCCGTGGAGCAGAGCGTTTCAGCACACTATTTTGATGCTATAAACTGTATTGTCTCTCTCAAACTTCAGACATTACCGATCTTCTCTAACAGTGACTGCAATAACTATCCTAATTATTTTATCAATAAGGTTGTAAATGTTAGTGCAAACATCTCACCCTTGTCCAGTCAACTCACTAGAGGTTACACAAATCCATCCATCTTGGACTCCTTTTCTCCTGTGTCCATAGATGACATTGCAGCCTTGTTAGGACAAATGAAACCCTCCTCTAGCCTACTTGATGTCCTATTGGCCCTATTATAGCATAGTCAACAATTTAAACCACTCTCTTTTATCAGGGTGTGTCCCCAGGTATTTTAAGCAGGCTATTGTTCAACCTTTATTGAAGGCACCGAAACTGGACCCCTCTCTGCCAGAGAACTACAGGCCTACTCCCTGTCTTTTCCAAAATTCAGAAAAGGTTGTTGAAAAATAACTTGTTCAAATACTGGAACTGCACAGGGTGTTTGATACATTTTAATTTGGTTTCTGTAAACTTTACTCCACGGAAACAGCTCTCCTTAATGTCTCAAATTATATTTTAATGGCTGCTGACGATGGAGATTGTTCAGTTTGGGTTTTATTGGACTATAGCTCAGCATTTGATACTGCTGACCATCACATTATAATCCACAGGCTAAATTACCTTATTGGCTTTTCTGGGACGGCATTGGAATGGTTCTCTTCCTGTCTCTCAGCCAGGACTTTGTCAGTCTCTGTGGGGGAATTTGTGTTGGACTTAGCTGTTTTGCCATGTGGTGTTCGCCATTGATTGATCTTGAGAAACATTTTATTCTCTATATACATACTGCCACCAGGACAGATTATTAATAGTTTTATCAACATCTCTTATCATTTGTAAACTGATGACATCCAGTTGTATTTTTCAGTTAAAACTGATGAGTCTTTCTATTCTGAACTGTTGTTTAAATGCAAAAACATTTTCTGCAGTTAAATGCAGATAAAACGTAAGTCCTGATTCTTGCTCCGGATCACCTTCACTCACTGATCAAGCAGAACCTTGGTGCCTTAGCCTCATCTTCTCGGTCTCGTCTGCGTAATCTGGGTGGGATTTTTGACCAATCCATGAGTTTGGATGCTCACATTAAGACGCTGACTAGATCATGTTTCTTTCACTTGAGAAACATAGCTAAACTTAGGCCTGTGGTGTCGAGACATGAAATGGAGATCCTAATACACACTTTTATGTCATCAAGGTTGGACTACTACTATTTAATAATTCCTCCTTACACCGCTTACAAACCATCCAAAATGCTGCTGCTTTGGAATAGTCTCTCAATAAGCTTGAGGTCTTTTCACTCTGTGGACTCTTTTAAAAAGCAGCTAAAACAAAAAGAAACATCTGTTCAGACATTTAGGTGATATTTTATATTTTAACTTTTTATCTGTTTCTCCTTTATATTTTATCCAGTGTTTTTATCTTTGTTTTATTTCTTTGATTCTATTTTTATTTTATGTGATTTTATTTCTTTGACTGTGAAGTACTTTGTGACGTGTCTGCGAAAGGTGCTACTGTATATAAATAAACTTGGCTCGCTTGCTTGCGGATTACAGTAAATAAATGGGTGTATCCCAAAACAATTACCAGTTTAGTTTTGTTCTGGAAATGTACAGCATGTACAGCCATATAATGATGACTGGGTTTCTTTTGAAAGCTGTCCAAAGATGAAAATGATTTGACCTATTAATTACGTTGACACTTTTTTCTGTTGGACTTTAGGTCTACAAATTATTGTCAACAAGTACAACATCATCTGCTAAACTACCTGCTGCTGTTTGAACATCAGAGATTCAACATCATCAGATAGCAAGTATGAGTGCAGGTACCACCTGCACTCATACTTGCCAACTCTTACGATTTTCCCGGAAGACTCTCGTTTTTTCATTGCCCTTTCTTTTTCACAGTTTTTTTCCTTTTCGTAATCTCAACCTGTTTCTGGCACTGTACAGTGTGTATAAGCAATAAGGCCTTCTTTTTCCACCTGGATGGCAATAGCGCGACACCAAATGTCTTTTCCCAGCAGAGGAGAGCTGCTCGCAACATCGCAGTGCGTTTGAGCTGTGCTTTCCACACATCACAGCATCACAGCAAAGCTGTGGTGGTGTGCCGCAAGCCATTTTAAATAACAGACAATTCATAATAATTATTATAAATTTGAATTATTATAAATAATAATAACGATAATTTCAGAGTACAGTGGTGCCGTTGTTGCATTGTGTCTAAAAGGGCCTTCAGTGAGTGAGAGAAATAAAGGGAAATGTAGGGTACTAATAAGAGATATAAATATTCAAACTGGGGCAAAAAATTAATGAATGAAAAATTATATGATATAAAGCCCAAGAATATTAGCCTGGTTAATACAAGATATTCACACAACTTCCCACCTGAGGGGTGAAATATTCAGTTTTCTTTCCTGAGAATTAAAAGTAGGCCTATTTAAGAAAAAATGCTGTTGCACTGTACTTAATATTTTGTTATTTTCATTCTTCTTTTATTCATTCGCTCTGTCCAGCAGCAGAGGAGGGGCTTCAGGGCTCTGCAGACTGAGTCCAGCATGTCGTCTGCAGCGGGCAGACCATGACGAATTGACTGCAGTTGAATTTTGCTGCTGGATCCAGGATATAACCTGCTAAGGCTACATGGATAACGCTACAACCAAACTTTACTTCACTTCCCTGGAGTCAAAAAGCACGAGCAGATAGCCTATAGGAACAGTGCCACTCTGCCATTGCAACTATTGCCATACTAATACTTTACTATTTGCAATTACCTCCACTCATTAAATCCATGCTTTACTTTTTAACCATGTGGTTATGTCAAAACAAGTTACTAATATGCATATTTGGGAATTAATACCTCCGCTAAGTGTATTTCACTGATGTTGCAACCAGTACCACTTACCCTGTGAGTGAGACTTTATTTCCCCGGTGTAAGTCTTCATACTAACTTATTATTTAAAAAAAAAAATCATTCTGCCAATGATTATTCGTTCAGCACACTTGTATCAATGCTCATTTCCATTTACACATAAGAATCACAGAACCACATTCTTTTGCACTCACTAATATGACACGAATAATGCAATATTTTATGTTTTAACTTGTGTTTTTTGTCTGTTTCTCCTGTATATTTTATCCAGTGTTTTTATCTTTGTTTTATTTCTTTGATTGTCCAGAAACCCTCACAGGTACTGCATTTAGCATAAAACAATATGCTCAAATCATAACATGGCAGTGGTCAAAACAAGGGACTAATAGCCTTTTTGGAAATTAACCATGTTACTTCGGCCTGGGTGTGGTTTCAGGCACTTAACTAATTATAACTAATTAGAGAAAATACATGGGTGTGCCCCAAAACAGTAAGCAGGCATATAGGACAGGTTGTACAGTAGTTAAATGCTACGTGTACCAACTGTTTTGTGAACAATATATAATGACGCATTAGAGAGGATAACATACCTCTTATATTTTAGTTGACAGGTTGACATCACCTTTACAACAGTCGCTCTCTGTCTGGACGTCCCCCTCCCCTTTGTGTGGGGGTGGGGGGTATTTGTATATGTACTAGGGCTATCAATCGATTAAAATATTTAATCGCAAGATTGTCCATAGTTAATCGTGATTAATCGCAAATTAATCCCGCATTTTCTTCCATCCATCCATCCATTATCTGTAACCACTTAACCCATAGAGACAGACAGCCATTAACGCTCACATTCACACCTACGGGCAATTTAGAGTGAACAGTTAACCTAGCCTGCATGTCTTTGGACTGTGGGAGGAAGCCATAGAACCTGGAGAGCACCAATGCTAACACGGGGAGAACATGCAAACTCCACATAGAAGCCCCCAAGCCGGATTCGAACATACGACCCTCTAGCTGTGAGGCAGGTAAAGGTGCTAACCACTGCACCACAGTGCAGCCCCACACATTTTTTGTATCTGTTCAAAATGTACCTTAAAGGGAGATTTTTCAAGTATTTAATACTCTTATCAACATGGGAGCAAATATGCTGCTTTATGCACATATATGTATATATGTATTACTGGAAATCAATTAACAACACAAAACAATGAGAGTTATTGTCCAGAAACCCTCACAGGTACTGCATTTAGCATAAAAAAATATGCTCAAATCATAACATGGCAAACTGCAGCCCAACAGGCAACAACAGCTGTCAGTGTGTCAGTGTGCTGACTTGACTATGACTTGCTCCAAACTGTATGTGATAATCATAAAGTGGGCATGTATGTAAAGGGGAGACTCGTGGGTACCCATAGAACCCATTTACATTCACATATCTGGAGGTCAGAGGTCAAGGGACCCCTTTGAAAATGGGCATGACAGTTTTTCTTTGCCAACATTTTGCTAAGTTTTGAGCGTTATTCAGCCTCCTTCGCAACAAGCTAGTATGACATGGTTGGTACCAATGGATTGGAGTATTTTCACTCTAGCTTTAAAACCCGCTACAACCTCCGAAAGATCGATTACGTTTCAAGAATCTCTGTTGTGGTACGCTCTAAAGAAACTTGTCATGTATTTGCATCGGACCCAGAAGCCTCCTACGGAGCCGTTTGAACAAGAATGGGACCTGCGACCAGATGTGACCCTGGGATATCACTTCAATTATATTCTTGGTGAACTGTACCTTTATCTTCTGAAGGTTGGGGAGATGATGCCATGCTGAGGTGCACGTTGATATAATAATGAGGTTTCAATACCGAATCAGAGGGTTGGAGATGCAGCAAAAAAAAAAAATGTTGCTTAAAGATCAACTTCTGTGGTAGTTCCCGCTATAGTAGGTGCCTCCAGGACCACATTTTACCATGACTTGATGACACACACACACAGAGACTCACAAGGTGAAAGCAATACCAGCCTCATGCTGTCAATGCTGGTAATAAGAAATTGAGCAGCGTCTAAATTCAATGTGGTAACCCACATCCACAATGTGGATTATTTGGATATGCAACACAGCTTCACAATTACAAAATCAAATTAACAAACTATTGTATAAGTAGACTCTAAATTGCCCATAATTATGAATGTGAGGGTGAATGGTAGTCTGTCTCTATGTGTCAGCCCTGTGATATCAAGTTTCAAGTTTCAAGTTTATTCGTCACAAATACAATTATACAAGCATAATGCACAGTGAAATGCTTATGTACCTATCTGGCTGTACACGAGTTAAAGGAAGATAGTGCAACTAACATAAACCAACCAACATAAATAATAAACCAACATAACATTACCAATAAACCAACATAACAAAAGTGCTAACAGTGCAAACATTACAAAGGTGCAAAAGTGAATGACGGAGTAGTGAGGGGGGGTAAGCTTAAGTCTCAGACTCATTTAGCAGTCTGATGGCCTGAGGGAAGAAACTCCTCCTCATTCTCTCTGTATTGGCCTTCAGCAGACGATAGCGTCTCCCTGAAGGCAGCAGGGAAAACAGTCTGTTGTTGGGGTGACTGTTTTCTTCCATGGCGACCCTTTTGTTCTTTTCCTACATCGTTTGATGTAGATGTCATGCAGGTTTGGGAGGGAGGTGGTCCTGATGGTTCTCTCAGCTGAGCGGACCACCCTCCTAAGAGCCAAGTGATCCCGCTTGGTGCCGTTTTCCATCCTTGTGGTGATAGTATGGCAACCTGTCCAGTGTGTACCCCGCTGGATTGATGGATGGATGGATGGATTGTAACGGCTCACCTACTGTGAAACTGTCAAGAGAGTTCTGAGAGGAGAAATGGTATTCATGGAAAATCTTGAATATTTTTGGCAGAATGTGGAAAGTATGTAAAGTAAGCAAGTTTTCACTATATAAGATACAACATAGATATTAACACGCTTCAGTAAGACTCCACAGAAACTGAAACTGATGAAGGCTAATTTATGTACACATTGTGTATTTGTGTCTACATTGTATCTGGGAATGCACATGTGAGACCATTCTGGCTCAGAGTTATGGAAGAGTTGTTGGTTTGGCTCAGAAATCCCTTTGACCCGTTTTATGTTTATTCGGGAACAGTTCTCAAATACCAAATATATCAAAAGGTGCATTTTTATGTCTTTTTATGGGTATCAGTACAGCTTCCAGAATTATTTTTTAGGAATTGGAAAACAGCTAAAGCTCGAGACTCAAAAGATTGGGTAAATGCAGTGGTAGAGATTGCATGCGTTGTTCAGAAGACGAGACTTCCTCATATGCAGTCATTTATCAATCATGTGGCTCGTGTGGTCATTACATTTTTACTTTCTTTAATAGGAAAGCGTTTTTGAATAATTAATATGATGCTGGCTTCTATCATCCCTCTCTGGCCGTTTTATTCTGCTTTTTTTTTTTAAATTGATCCCCAGATGTTTCTTGTTTTTATGATCCCTCTGTTATTTGTATTTTATTATTTTTGCTGATTTATTGTTTTTTGCTGTTTTTTTGTTTTAGTTTTTTTCTGAACAGCACTTTCTAACCTTGTTTAGAAAAGTGCTATATAAATAAAGTTTATTCTTATTATTATTATTATAAGATCCTGATGGGCGGGTTGGCACCTTGTATGGCAGCCTCTGCCATCAGTGTATGAATGTGTGTGTGAATGGGTGAATGCTGACATGTAGTGTAAAGCCCTTTGAGTAAAGCGCTTTATAAGTGCAAGTCCAATTTACCATTTACCACTGGCAGTTAGATCCTCATTCATTATTTTTCATTAAGTAATCATTAATTAATCATTACCTACTCTATACAATTTGAGTGGAAGTTACCCATCAACTAATGGTTCATTAGCATTTAATTCCTCATTTCTTTTTTAATTTAGTAATCATTAACTAATCATTACCTACTCTATAAAATTTGAATTGGAGTTTGTGAACATTGTCAGGTAGAAACTGTAGAGCCGGAGCTCTGTAAGCATTAGGATGCTTAAAACAGGACTGATGACACTGTAGGAGTTAACTAACTCCAGAAGATGGCAGTAAAATGTCAAATGAAGAAATAAATGTGGCATGTGGGCTGCCTTCAAATTGTATATTACAAGTCAAGGATATTCTGAGCAGAATTCCACTGGATTTTTTTGCAAATTGTTATTGTTTTGTCACAGTTTTAACAAGAAAACTCAACAGGTGGCCTTAGGGAATTAGTTCATATTAGATACTTACTTATCCATAGTCAGTGTATTACCTACAGTAGATAACACCCTTGGTTTGGAAGAACAGACAGGAGTACAGGCACAGAGCAAAGTCATATACTGTTGTGGACGGGGGGAGCAGCAAAATGTATTTTAGCCACCTAGAACCATAAACGGAAAATATAAAAGAAAAACGGGATTTTATTTTCAGAACAGTATCAAAAATAAGTAAACCATAGGGAAATAATAAATAAATAATCAATAAAAATAATTGACAAAGATGAAATAAATATATACATACACTAAAATGAAGCAGACATAAATTAAATCTAATTCTAGGAATAGGAACGTTTCACAGATCTGTCTTATCTAGCTAACCCTCTCCTGTTTCCTTGTCCCTTCTTTGATACTAACTTATAACACTAATAACGTAGCCGCCAGCAAAAAACCTCCATTAATATTTAATTCATGTTGTATTTTATAACCACAGTGGTCAAAACAAGGGACTAATAGCCTTTTTGGAAATTAACCATGTTACTTCGGCCTGGGTGTGGTTTCAGGCACTTAACTAATTATAACTAATTAGAGAAAATACATGGGTGTGCCCCAAAACAGTAAGCAGGCATATAGGACAGGTTGTACAGTAGTTAAATGCTACGTGTACCAACTGTTTTGTGAACAATATATAATGACGCATTAGAGAGGATAACATACCTCTTATATTTTAGTTGACAGGTTGACATCACCTTTACAACAGTCGCTCTCTGTCTGGACGTCCCCCTCCCCTTTGTGTGGGGGTGGGGGGTATTTGTATATGTACTAGGGCTATCAATCGATTAAAATATTTAATCGCAAGATTGTCCATAGTTAATCGTGATTAATCGCAAATTAATCACGCATTTTCTTCCATCCATCCATCCATTATCTGTAACCACTTAACCCATAGAGACAGACAGCCATTAACGCTCACATTCACACCTACGGGCAATTTAGAGTGAACAGTTAACCTAGCCTGCATGTCTTTGGACTGTGGGAGGAAGCCATAGAACCTGGAGAGCACCAATGCTAACACGGGGAGAACATGCAAACTCCACATAGAAGCCCCCAAGCCGGATTCGAACATACGACCCTCTAGCTGTGAGGCAGGTAAAGGTGCTAACCACTGCACCACAGTGCAGCCCCACACATTTTTTGTATCTGTTCAAAATGTACCTTAAAGGGAGATTTTTCAAGTATTTAATACTCTTATCAACATGGGAGCAAATATGCTGCTTTATGCACATATATGTATTTATGTATTACTGGAAATCAATTAACAACACAAAACAATGAGAGTTATTGTCCAGAAACCCTCACAGGTACTGCATTTAGCATAAAAAAATATGCTCAAATCATAACATGGCAAACTGCAGCCCAACAGGCAACAACAGCTGTCAGTGTGTCAGTGTGCTGACTTGACTATGACTTGCTCCAAACTGCATGTGATAATCATAAAGTGGGCATGTATGTAAAGGGGAGACTCGTGGGTACCCATAGAACCCATTTACATTCACATATCTGGAGGTCAGAGGTCAAGGGACCCCTTTGAAAATGGGCATGACAGTTTTTCCTTGCCAAAATTGTGCGCAAGTTTGGAGCGTTATTTAGCCTCCTTCGCGACAAGCTAGTATGACATGGTTGGTACCAATGGATTCCTTAGGTTCTAGTTTCATATGATAGCAGTATTTTCACTCTAGCTTTAAAACCCGCTACAACCTCCGAGAGATCGATTACGTTTCAAGAATCTCTGTTGTGGTACTCTCTAAAGAAACTTGTCATGTATTTGCATCGGACCCAGAAGCCTCCTACGGAGCCGCTTGAACAAGAATGGGACCTGCGACCAGATGTGACCCTGGGATATCACTTCAATTATATTCTTGGTGAACTGTACCTTTATCTTCTGAAGGTTGGGGAGATGATGCCATGCTGAGGTGCAAGTTGACATCAAATGACTGGGCTGTAATGACTCTCGTGTCTCGTGTGAACAATGAGTATAATAGGAAAGCGTTTTTTAATAATTAATATGATGCTGGCTTTTATCATCCCTCTCTGGCCGTTTTATTCTGCTTTTTAAAAATCTATTTTATCCTCAGATGTTTCTTGTTTTTATGATCCCTCTGAATTTTGTATTTTATTATTTTTGCTGATTTATTGTTTTTTGCTGTTTTTTTGTTTTAGTTTTTTGTTCTGAAAAGCACTTTGTAACCTTGTTTAGAAAAGTGCTATATAAATAAAGTTTATTCTTATTATTATTATTATAAGATCCTGATGGGCAGGTTGGTACCTTGATGGCAGCCTCTGCCATCAGTGTATGAATGTGTGTGTGAATGGGTGAATGCTGACATGTAGTGTAAAGCCCTTTGAGTAAAGCGCTTATAACTGCAAGTAGCTTTTCTAGTGTAGCTTTTCTAGTCTTCCGACCACTCAAAAGGCTCTACCCTTTGAGTGGTCGGAAGACTAGAAAAGCGCTTTATAAGTGCAAGTCCAATTTACCATTTACCACTGGCAGTTAGATCCTCATTCATTATTTTTCATTAAGTAATCATTAATTAATCATTACCTACTCTATAAAATGTGAGTGGAATCAACTCATCAACTAATGGTTCATTAGCATTTAAATCCTCATTTCTTTTTTAATTTAGTAATCATTAACTAATCATTACCTACTCTATAAAATTTGAATTGGAGTTTGTGAACATTGTCAGGTAGAAACTGTAGAGCCGGAGCTCTGTAAGCATTAGGATGCTTGGTCAGAACAGGACTGATGACACTGTAGGAGTTAACTAACGCCAGAAGATGGCAGTAAAATGTCAAATGAAGAAATGAATGAGGCATGTGGGCTTCCTGCAGATTACAATGGGCGACTTTCCTTATAAATTTCTCCAAAACGGCACAGTAAAATGGCTTTAAATTCCATATGGTCATAGTCAGTGCCACATTTTAGCAAATCTATTAAAAAAAATGTCATATATAACAAAATTGTCCAAGTGCTATATTGTATTTTGACTTTGGATGTGAATTAATTTCCTCCAAAACGGTTCAGGAGAATAACTTCAGATTTTATAAGGTCATAGTCAGGGTCACGCTGGACAATTTATTTAGACTTTTCCTTTAATGTTCTCCAAAACTGTACATTATTATGCTTTCAAATTGTATATTACAAGTCTAGGATATTCTGAGCAGAATTCCACTGGATTTTTTTGCAAATTGTTATTGTTTTGTCACAGTTTTAACAAGAAAACTCCACAGGTGGCCTTAGGGAATTAGTTCATATTAGATACTTACTTATCCATAGTCAGTGTATTACCTACAGTAGATAACGCCCCTGCTTTGGAGGAACAGACAGGAGTACAGGCACAGAGGAAAGTCATATACTGTTGTGGACGGGTGCAGCAGCAAAACGTATTTTAGCCACCTAGAAGAAAGGCCCACCTAAAAAAAATCAATATCAGTTTAAGTGTACGCTATATTTAGAATATTTTCACAGCTTTACCTTTCCGTCAAACAGCCCTTTCCGACAGGGAACTGAAGCCTTTATCTATGCTCTCACAGTGCGCTCTGTGAAGGCCATCCAGCATGGACAGCATATTCTTATCTGCCGAGCATCCTTCCACCTTCTGCAGCCGAGTCCCCTGCAGCACCAGTTCACCAGACTGGTGGTCCCTCAGCCTGAAGACCTCATCACTGTAGAGGAGCTTATTAATCTTTTTCTCATGTAAAGCTGCTAAGATTATTCGATTTATTGATTAGCCAGTCGACAGAAAATGAATGAAACTATTTTTTATTATCGATTAATCATTGTAGTGATTTTTCAAGCAAATATGCCAAAAAAGCTTCTCAAATGTGATGATTTGCTGCGTTTATCTGTCGTATCTGACTGAATATTTTGGGGTTCTATATTTTCTGACTTTTAATAGACAAAAAGATTAGTTGAGAATAAAATAATTATTTTATTAGTGACAAAGCAACATGAACAAGGGACTTGAATAGACACAAACAATACCTGCAGAACAAGGCCGACATGTAATTTGTATACTCAGTCGGTTAGATTAGAGGGCTACATTAGAAGCTAGTATACTAGGGTGACATAAAAACACAGTACAATTACAGAAGTATGCATATATTTATTCACATAAATCACAAAAAGTAACATATTTTCCCACTTACCTCTAGTGGTTTCATGCCATGTAGTTAGTTTTGGGGTTTTTTCCTGCAGAGGATTTAAGGCATCAGTCTCTTAGATTTCTGCCATCACCCAAATAAAATAGAGGTCAATTGAAAATCACACTTCATGTCCCAGTTACTACTGATAACCCACAGACTCCACATGAAGATCATAAATCTCTGTGCTCTGGTGCCATCCTATGTGGCTTTGACTCAAGTACAGTTTGTAGCACTAACTCATCTCTGTATATTTCTGAATATTGTTTATTTGTTGTATGCTACTGTTGTGGCTTATCGCCAATTAATCATTTCAGTCATCTTTGTCAAAAGCTTGGACACAGTAACACTTTTCTGCATTCTGCTGTAAACCCAACATGTGTTTTGTGTTGTGTCCTACAGGGGGCAGCAGGGGACTAGTTCAAGGCTGACTGTGGAGAAGAGACCTTAGGGAGTCCTGAGAGTCCTCAGAGCCCAGCAAACTATAAGCACATTCATAAGATGTATTTTAATTGTATTTATTTGTAACTCTAATCATGATCATGATAAAACATTTTGACCTAAAATGTAAAATATAATACTCAATAATTGTTTTATTAAGAACACACAAAAATGTGAATTAATGTAATTTAATTTCCAGTTGATAAAAATTAAAGGGACTGTTTGTAAGAATCAGAAATGCTTGTTAACAGAGACACCAGACACGGGAAACCTCTGTTGGTCTGGAGGAGTTGCAGCATTTATTTCTGTACAAACATCCACTGTACATTCACTAGATATTCTCAGAGCTACTAACTCTCCTGCAGTGTGTAGTATGCACGCATAAACATGAGAGTGGAGCGAAATAGCGTGAACGAGCGCAGTGTGTGAGTGAAGGCAAGCAGAGGAGCAGAGGAGCAGAGTACAGCAGAGACTCCGGCCCTGGAGACCAAAGCTACGGTCTCCCCCGCGTCCACCGACCACGGCCAACACTGTTTAACAGACGGGTTTCACTAGATATAACTGATATAACGGTTTTGGTGCTTCCGTGTAGTTTGTGTTGGAGTCGGAGTCTGAACAGTGTAGCCACACACGAGTGAGTGCGCATGGGACACCGACACGGATAGATTTATACGTTTAAGAAGTTACAAACAGTCCCTTTAAAAAGGTTAGGATGGGTGAATGTTTGCCATTTGTTAGATGAGAGGTGATAACATGTTTCTCACGGCCAAATGTTGCACAGAATTGATTCCACTGCTTTGCATGTTACCTCATGCTCAATTGTGAACGTAAACAATGTCAGGACCAAATTCAACTGCAAGGTATCGGCTGTAATATTTGAAGTACCACAGTTCTCACAGGTCCAACTATTTTTAAATGTCTGGAATTTCCACAAAGTAGAAACTTGGATGGTATAACATGTGTTTGCCTGTCTAGCACATGCAGCTGCCAGCAGCTTTCCCATTGGTTGCTTAAAGGCATGTAAAGATCTGCCTGTTAAGAGGATAAAGCAGGTGAATGGAGTCAAGGAAATGTCCAGCCTGATCCACCAATAGAAAATGAAATAGGTGTAATCATTGTAGAGCAAGACAGCCTGGAAAATAAGCCTGAGAAATGATTGTGGAGCAGGACAGGATGTAAATTGTTCCACCTGCAATAGTACTTTTAAATCTGTTCACAAATAGGTTTGTTAGGAGGCAGCAGACCTGAAGTGCATAATGCATTAAAGGTTGTGCACAACATGTCTTTTGCACTGACTTATTGTACAGTATGTCTGATTTTGAGGGTTTGTAGGTTCTCATTACACGGCTACAGATTAAATGAGGATAACATAAAGCTACATGTAAAGAATAGTACTATACAGTGTAATGTGTGCAGTGTCTGGGCCAAAGTTTTGACAGGTCACTTTTCTGCACACACCGTTTTTATTTAATTCCGAGGGATTCCACCGGAAGTCGAAAACCTGTGTCTCCTTGAGCTACGGTGACCGACGTGAAAACGGGAATGACCCTCTCTAGAGCCAGTTGTAGGTCATTTGGAGCAGAGCCAGTGTGTAGAGTGTGTGTGTATGTGGGACGTGAGAGAGAGAGAGAGAGAGAGAGAGAGAGAGAGAGAGAGAGAGAGTAACATTATTGACTCAAGCAGGAAACGTTAACAGTGTTTGGTTTGTCCTTTCTGCGCTACTATAGAAACATGGCGGTGCAACATGGCGGACTCCGTGGAGAGGGGACCCGCTCCCTATGTAGATATAAACAGCTCATTCTAAGCTAACGAAAACACAGCGATTACTATTATCAGGTGATTATACACTAAAGAAAACATACTTATTAATATCATATTCAATTTCTACCAATTGATCCACTTAACTATTACACACTGGTCCTTTAAGTTATAGTAACTTGTGTTTGATCAGAATCAGAATCACATTTATTTACTTACATGTGCACATTCAAGGAATTTGACGCTGTTTTTTTTGGGTTGTTTTTTGCATCTCTCTCAATGTACTTACACAAAAATAGAAAATATATAAAAAACACCAGTGACAAACAATAAAATTGGAAATAAAACATCTTTATACAAGTCAAGTGAAGTAAGTTGTAAACAATACAAATGGATGATTATGTACAGTATGAACATGTCTATTTTACAGCGTGTAGGATTAACATTGACAGTGACAGACGATAGGTACATATTAAAACATTTTTACATTAAAGACTGTAATATTATAGTCTATAACAACAGCAGTGAATATTTTGGTGTTGTGTATGACTGATTGTGTTCATCAGAGTGACGGCCTGCGGAAAGAAACTGGGGGCAGTGTAGGGGGTCTCCTCCTGAAGTCCACTGTCATCTCCACACTTTTAAGAGCAATTGTGATTGATTATGTGAGGGACAGATTAAACCTCACTAAACCCAAATATTATAAAGGTATGTAGGATTTGGCTGCATCTAGTGGTGTGGTTGCAGATTGCAACCAACTGAGTACCCCTCTGCAGTGGACGTGTCTAGAAGGTAACCCGCAAATTGCAAAAACTTGCAAAAACTCTCACAAGACTCTCTGCCCGACAGCAAGTCCTAACCTTAACTATTTAAGGTCAATGCCTAACCTTAACTATTCAAGGTCAATGCCTAAACTTAACTATTCAATGTCAATGCCTAACATTACCTATTGAAGGTCAATGCCTAATCTTAACTATTCGAGGTCAATGCCTAACCTTAACTATTCAAGGTCAATACCTAACCTTAACTATTCAAGGTCAATACCTAATCTTAACTATTCAAGGTCAATGCCTAACCTTAACTATTCAAGATCAATACCTAATTTTAACTTTTCAATGTCAATACCTAATCTTAACTATTCAATGTCAATACCTAACCTTAACTATTCAATGTCAATACCTAACCTTAACCATCTTGTGAGAGTTTTGCAATTGTGTGTTACCTCCTTGACATGACCCTCTGCAGCTCACGTTACCGCCGTTTCACAAGCGTGTTGGACAACTATTGTGGCCTTCAGGTACTTGACTTGACTGCAGACTCCGAGTCCGAAATGGAAACAGCAGCTTGATTACTGTGTGACTCAGCGATGGCGATGATGGCAAATGAGATGGCAATCAACAATAAGACTTGCACTTATGTGTAACACACCTAGGCATAAGCATAAGACTGTTAATGCAGTCGTGTTTTCATAAAATTTTAGCGAAGATGCATGCGTTTGGGAAGTAATGAACATACGGCTGGATGAATGACACTTATTATACTGCTCAAGCTGTGTGAGAGTTGTAAACGGATGTTTTGATATAGTTTTGCTGTTCTTAATCACGGCCCCCATTTACTTCAATTCAAGACTTTTCTCCTTTTTTTTGATTCTCAGTTCGTGTTGGAGGCATGCGAGACGAACGTCTAGTTCTCTTCAAGAATTTAAGGTAACACGTTTGTTTTGTGGGTGAAGTATTCCTTTAATACTAATATTTTTGTTATTGTCATTTTATTACACAAATGTGTAAAAGGTAAAATATGAGGGATTATACAAAAGAATGATTCCATTGAATTATTAAATCATACAATATCTGAAAAAAATTATAGTACAGTGTATTTTCTCTATCTGATTATGTCTGTTGTCTGTCATACCCAAAACAAGAATCAATCAATCAGCCTTTGGGCTGTTTTCAGCCTCATCCTATGGCAATTGGTCCAATGCTGACAGTTTTGAGCATAGTTGAGTTGTCAGGAGAGCGATAAGTTCTTCTTCTGCAAAGCTGTGAGGTGAGAGGGGGTAGAATGATTAGACATCTACCCAGTGTTTGGATATAAAGCATTGATTGCATATTGGTTATTTTGATTGAGTGAGAGGATGAGTGTCTGACTCACTGGAAAACAGTTTTGGCTCCTCTTGTCACATAGGCGTAGTCTGCAGTGCATGAAGACGCTTGGGTTGTCACCCTGGAAAGGGAAGAGCAGGGCAGAGAAACGAGCACGGAGGGATAGGCCGTTCTCAACCACTGACACAACACGAGAGTCAGTAGAGCACCTGTCAGAGATGTCAGATCGAATCATTAGGACCATTACACATCACCATAGATTTTACATTTTCCACTCCAGTCCATCTAAATTAGGAGAGACACATACCTGGAATGAATGAGAAAGTATCGCACAGGGTCATCAGGGTTTGAGGAGTTAGTGGTATAGCACTCCTCCAGAACGACTGCGAAGCTTGGATCACTCAGAGGCACAAACACTTGCACATGCAGGGCAGAGCCCACTGGCAGAGAGAGCGGACCCGCTGGGTAGCTGTATGAATAGTTGGAGTCACGGAAAAGATTCATGTAGGCTCTAGCTTTGGTACCTGATCCCTCGAGGCCACCCTGAAGGCTGTTAAGAAAGAAAGACAATTAGAGATGTATTTCACCCCTGCAATAGTAATTATATTATCCAGGGATGTAGGCCCACGACTTTTAAGTGTATTGTATACAGTCAACGAATGAAATAAAAGACTCACAGCTGAGGTTTGATTACAGCATTCAGGCTGGTTTCGGTTTCCAAGGGATAGGCACAGGAGAACGGAATAATCGAAGGTAGAACGAAGGAACCGTTACTTAGAGGGTAGAAAAACAAGCTGTTGCTGTAGATGGCATGGGTGGTGTTGGTCTGAAAGAAAAAGGATGAATGAATGACCCGTCATGTGTATAATCAATCAGTCATCTTGAGTTAAAGTACAAACCAGCGTTAAATCAAGGTCCTCCAGATGAAAGATGGTTTCTTTAATCTCCTATTCGGAGATTAAAGAAACCATCTTTCATCTGGAGGACCTTGATTTAACGCTTTCAAAACCAATTTTAATAGTATCACAGCTGACACTTCTTGATGACTTCCTGATCGAAACCACACTAATTACTTTATCTGCCGAGTTATTTTATAGCTCAACTTACCTCTGACCTCACTGCAGGGAAGTAGGTGAGAACCGTTTTCGTATTAAAATCAATAACCGCTCTTAAGAATTGTGCAGTACTGCAGTATGTAATGAATACAGTAAAAAAAAAATAGTAACTAAAAATAAATACAGTTTAGTGTTGTTCCTGTATACACATATAAATGTGGCACTACGAATTGCTATTTGTGCTCCGTGAGCTTGTTTGCCTGAGAGCCTTACTTCACTATATTCCGTTATATTTTGAATTGTCACCTCCCGCCTGCATTTTGTATTTTCCTTAACATAAATAAAAACAGTGTTCTAGCGCCAACACTGTACTTACAGTAACTGAGGAGGAGGAGCGCTGCTGCGTCCCTGTGTGTGTAACAAGCAGAGTGTACGCGTGTTGTGAACTCGCCTGTGTAGACGCATCCTACTATCTGTATAATGCGCCCTTTGAATACCAGGAAAATACTGCACCAGACTTTAGACCAGGTTTTTGTTGGTCAATGGCGCAATCACTTTTTGCTGCCTCAAGATAGCAATGTGCCAACAATGCGCCTGACCTCACCTAATTTTTAGGCCATGGGCGCACAGATGGGTGTAGGTACATTTGCTACTTGCACAACGTGGGCAGAAAATGAATAAATACAATAGACTTATTAAACAAATAATCGGGTGATAATTAAGTAGTTAATCTCACCATCATTACAGTTCCACAGATGCCAGTCCTACGTTGCACTTGGTACCACAAAGTGTTGTCACGCACTGTGTAGCTGGTACAGTATGGGGCCGCCAGGTGACCAGAGAACGCGTTCAAACCAGCCGACAGCAGACTTTGCAATGGCATACCAACTTCAAGCTGATAAGGGGTGCAAACAAGCTGAGAGTCCTGGATTAGTGGTTGTTGGCCTGAAACCATAAAGAAAAGAAGAGTAAGCGGGAGAGATTTTGATAAATTTTGATTTCACTGTATTATGTCAAAACATTGCAAAAGTAAAACTAGCTAAAATGCAAATTGAGTTGTAAAATATACACATTTACCTGCACAGATGACACCAGCATCTTTTCCATGGTAACAGTTGTGAGAACCAAATCCCCCATGTGCACAATCTGTAATTGATGACTCATTTCCTCTGCACCGAACATTATCTAACCAAATCGGTCCAGTGCCCCATCCAAAATGTGCCCCATGTGGTGCAGCCACAGCCCTGCCACAGCCCAGCTGTCGACAAATCACATGAGCATCATTCAAATCCCAGCTGTCATCACACACCGTCCCCCAACGGCCGTTGTGGAAGATCTCCACTCTGCCAGAGCAGCGACTGTTAGAGTTGACCAGTCTCACTGGAGGACTTGGTGGTGCTGCGGTTGTAGTAGTAGTAGTAGTAGTAGTTGGAGTAGGAGTAGGAGTGGTTGGAGTAGGTGTGCTTGAAGGTGTCGCTGGAGAAGGTGACGTTTGAGTAGATGGCCTTGGAGGAGGTGGGACTGGTTAAAATGAAAGCAAAAATCTCTGTCAACCAACATGACAACTGCAGGTTGCAATTACAGCAGTATTGAGCAAAAGCCCCATTTCTTCGATGTAACGGTATTTGATCATTTATTCCTTGGGCTCCTTTTTTGCTTTGTTTAGAAATAAATGGTCTTAACACAAAGTAATGCCTTAATAGTATATTAGTTTTTTGCAGTGGAAGGGGATGCCTATTCTGTATGGAACAAATTAGACTTCAGACACGTGTTTTAATAGTGAATGTGGCTTATTGTTGTAAAAAAAAAAATCCATTCTGCATGGTATCCAGTATAAGGTGCCTTTTTTAGTTGTATGTGAACAATACCAACTGCAGTGTGCATACTGTTGTGTAAACTTACCTTCACAAATGACACCAGCATCTTCTCCATGGTAACAGTCATGGGACCCTAATCCCCCATGTGCACAGTCTGTTAGTGATGACTCATTTCCGGAACACCCAACATTATCTAACAAAATTGGTCCAAAACCCCATCCAAAAAATGCACTGTGTGGTGCTGCGACCGCTCTGCCACAGCCCAGCTGTCGACAAACCACATGAGCATCATTCAAATCCCAGCTGTCATCACACACCGTCCCCCAATGTCCGTTGTGGAAGATCTCAACTCTGCCAGAGCAGCTGCTGTTAGAGTTGACCAGTCTCACTGGAGGACTTGGTGTTGCTAAGGTTGTAGTAGTAAAAGTTGGAGAAGGTGTGGTTGGAGTAGGAGTAGTTTGAGTAGGTGTGCTTAGAGCAGATGTGGTTGGAGCAGGTGTGGTTGCAGCAGGTGTGGTTGGAGTAGGAGTGGTTGCAGCAGGTGTGGTTGGAGCAGGTGTGTTTGTTGTGGAAATTTCTGTTTGAAGGGAAACCAAAATCTCTGTCAATCCACATGACAACTGCAGTTTGCAATTACAGCAGTATTGAACAAAAGCCCCATTTCTTCAATGTAACTGTACTTGACCATTTAATCCTTGAGCTCTTTTTTTGCTTTGCTTAGAAATAAATGGTCTTAACACAAAGTAATGCCTTAATAGTATATTAGTTTTCTTAGTGGAAGGGGATGCCCATACTGTATGGTACAAATTAGAAATCGGACAATTGTGTTTGAATAGTGAATGTGGCTTATTGTTGTAAAAAAAAAGTCCATTCTGTATGGTATCCAGTATAAGGTGACTCCTTTAGTTGTATGTGAACAATACCAACTGCAGTGTGCCTACTGTTGTGTAAACTTACCTTCACAAATGAGACTAGCATCTTCTCCATGAAAACAGTCATGGGACCCGAATCCCTGATGTGCACATCCTGCTATCGATAACTCGTTTCCTGAACACCGAACTTCATCTAACCAAATATCTCCAGTGCCCCGTCCAAAATGTGCAGCTCCTGGTGCTGCCAAAGCCCTGCCACAGCCCAGCTGTCGACAAACCACCTTAGCATCGATCAAATCCCAGCTGTCGTCACACACCGTCCCCCAAAGGCCGTTGTGGAAGATCTCAACTCTGCCAGAGCAGCGGTTGTTAGAGTTGACCAGTCTCACTGAAGGACTTGGTGGTGCTGTGCTAGGAGTAGGAGTGGTTGGAGCAGGTGTGGTTGGAGTAGGAGTGGTTGGAGCAGGTGTGGTTGGAGTAGGAGTGGTTGGAGCAGGTGTGGTCGGAGTAGGAGTGGTTGGAGCAGGTATGGTTGGAGCAGCTGTGGTTGGAGCAGGTGTGGTTGGAGCAGGTGTGGTTGTCATGGAAATTTCTGTTTGAAGGGAAAGCAAAACATCTGTCAACCTACATGACAACTGCAGGTTGCAATTATAGCAGTATTAAACAAAAGCCCCATTTCTTCAATGTAACTGTACTTGACCATTTAATCCTTGAGCTTTTTTTTTGCTTTGTTTAGAAATAAATGTTCATAACACAAAGTAATGCCTTAATAGTATATTATTTTTTTGCAGTGGAAGGGGATGCCGATTCTGTATGGTACAAATTAGACTTCAGACACGTGTTTTAATAGTGAATGTGGCTTATTGTTGTAAAACAAAAAGTCCATTCTGTATGGTATCCAGTATAAGGTGCCTTCTTTAGTTGTATGTGAACAATACCAACTGCAGTGTGCCTACTGTTGTGTAAACTTACCTTCACAAATGACACCAGCATCTTCTCCATGGTAACAGTCATTGGACTCGAATCCCTGATGTGGACATCCTAGTATCGATAACTCGTTTCCTGAACAGAGAACTTCATCTAACCAAATTGGTCCAGTGCCCTGTCCAAAATGTGCAATTCCTGGTGCTGACAAAGCTCTACCACAGCCCAGCTGTCGACAAACCACCTCAGCATCATTCAAATCCCATCTGTCGTCACACACCGTCCCCCAAAGGCCATTGTGGAAGATCTCTACTCTGCCAGAGCAGTGGTTGTTAGAGTTGACCAGTCTCACTGAAGGTAAAGGTAAAGGTAAAGATGAATGTGTTGTTGGAGTAGGAGTGGTTGGAGCAGGTGTTGTTGGAGCAGGTGTTGTTGGAGAAGGTGTTGTTGGAGTAGGAGTGGTTGGAGCAGGAGTGGTTGGAGCAGGAGTGGTTGGAACAGGTGTTGATGGAGTAGGAGTGGTTGGAGCAGGTGTTGTTGGAGCAGGTGTTGATGGAGTAGGAGTGGTTGGAGCAGGAGTGGTTGGAGCAGGTGTTGTTGGAGAAGGTGTTGATGGAGTAGGAGTGGTTGGAGCAGGTGTTGTTGGAGCATGTGTTGTTGGAGTAGGTGTGGTTGGAGCAGATGTGGTTTGAGCAATTGTGGTTGTTGTGGAAATTTCTGTTTGAAGGGAAAGCAAAATCTCAGTCAACCAACATGACAACTGCAGGTTGCAATTACAGCCATACTGAGCAAAAGCCCCATTTCTTCAATGTAACTGTACTTGAGCATTTAATCTTTGAGCTCCTTTTTTGCTTTGTTTAGAAATAAATGGTCTTAACACAAAGTAATGCTTTAATAGTATATTAGTTTTTCGCAGTGGAAGGGGATGCCCATTCTGTATGGTACAAATTAGAGTTCGGACACTTGTGTTTTAATTGTGAATGTGGCTTATTGTTGTAAAAAATGTCCATGCTGTATGGTATCCAGTATACGGTGCCTTCTTTAGTTGTATGTGCTGAATGATGAGTGCGCTGTTTTTGTTGATTAAAATATCTGGCAACTTCATGATTGTTTCATTTGTGTGGTCATTTAAACATGTATGAATTAAATCAAAACTAAATTGTATTATAATGATATATGACAATGGTCTCACTATGAAGGCAGAATGATTGAGAAGATCTCTTGTATCTCCAGTTTTTTTTTTTTAATATCTGATACAGATAAGCTACACAACAGCAATCGTGTAATGAACTCTTATAATACAGAGAAAATCATGTATAGTGTGAAGGGGAAGATATAAATGATCTGAAAAATGTGGGGTTCTGTGATACGCAATACTCTAGCAATGGATGTAAATTAGGGGTGAAAGTAATAAGACATAAAGAGGTAAAAGGGTATGAAATTAAGTATTAGCTGTGCCAGATGAAGCTGGGTACATGGGGACTAGATACACTGGTTATTGGTTGGGAACAGGATTATGGAGATAACTATTGTTACTATGTCATTGTATTATTTGTTAAATTGAATGAAATTATTGGGTTTTTTTCTCAATTATCCAGTTATATTTGAGCAGAAAAAAATGAAATGGGTAGATTTACACAGTTACCTTGACAGATGACACCAGCGTCCTCGCTGTGAAGACAGTTGTGGAACCCAAACCCTTGATGTAAACAGTGTGTTACTGATGGCTCATTTCCTAAGCAGCGAACATTGTCCAACCAGATTGGTCCTCTACCTTGTCCAAAAAATGCACTTTGCAATGCTGCCACAGCCCTGCCACAGCCCAGCTGTCGACAAACCACCTGAGCATCATTCAATCCCCAGCTGTCGTCACACACCGTCCCCCACTGGCTGTTGTGGAAGATCTCCACTCTACCAGAGCAGCTGCTGTTAGAGTTGACCAGTCTGACGAGAGAACTTAGTGGTGTTACTATTGTTGGAGCAGGTGGGGTTGAAGTACAAATGACACCAGCGTCTTCTCCATGGTTACAGTTGTGGGACCCTAATCCCCCATGTGCACAGTCTGTTACTGATAACTCATTTCCTGAACACTCAACATTATCTAACCAAATTGGTCCTCGGCCCCATCCAAAAAATGCACTGGGTGGTGCTGCCGCAGCCCAGCCACAGCCCAGCTGTCGACAAACCACCTGAGCATCATTCAAATCCCAGCTGTCGTCACACACCGTCCCCCAAAGGCCGTTGTGGAAGATCTCCACTCTGCCAGAGCAGCTGTTGTTAGAGTTGACCAGTCTCAATAGAGAACTTGGTGGTGCTGCTATGGTTGTAGTAGGTGTGGTTGGAGCAGGTGTGGTTGGAGTAGGAGTGGTTGGAGTAGGAGTGGTTGGAGTAGGTGTGGTTGGTGTAGGAATGGGTTGAGTAGGAGTGGTTGGAGTAGAAGTGGTTGGAGCAGGTGTGATTTGAGCAGGTGTGGTTGGAGTAGGAGTGGTTGGAGTACAAATGACACCAGCATCTTCTCCATGGTAACAGTTGTGGTTCCCGAATCCCCCATGTGCACAGCCTGCTATCGATAGCTCATTTCCTGAACACTGAACATCATCTAACCAAATTGGTCCAGTGCCCTGTCCAAAACTGGAACTTCTTGGTGCTGACAGAGCTTGGCCACAGCCCAGCTGTCGACAAACCACTTCAGCATCAATCAAATCCCACCCGTCGTCACACACTGTCCCCCATTGGTTGTTGTTGAAGATCTCAACTCTGCCAGAGCAGCTGCTGTTAGAGTTGACCACTCTCACTGGAGCACTCAATGTTGGACCAGATGTTGTTTGAGAAACTGTGAAAATAAAGACATTATATACCAATGAGATAAATCAGATAATTTGTTTAATCAAGGATTATGTGTTTTGTCAGACAAAACACAGACACATCACCGACAGTATGATAATAATGCATTTTCTGTGCCTAGTCTGATAGTCTGTAGATTATGTAGCCCATAGATAAGATATATTTTAATAAAATAGAGTTGCACCGACAGAATACAGGAGAGCACAGAAGCCGTTTCGATGCAGCGAGGCAGACCAGCGCTCACATCTGCCTGTCTATTCACATGAGGAGACCCGCGGATCGCAGCGGGATGTCAGTTGAGTAGGCAGTCCTTAATGTGGCCGAGGACACATTTGCGTACACACTGCTAAAAGAATGCGGCCATAATATGTGGCCCAGACCACCTGTAAATGTGGGCAGAGCGATCTCAATGTCAGAGGGATCTCAAGGTGTCCTAAATGCGTCTCGAGTGCGTTCACACCTATACTTGTGATCCGATCACTCAGGACGCATGTTAATGCCAGGTCTGAACAGGGCATTTGGTGCTGGGCAAGCAGTGTACAGTGGGTTTATCAGAGGTTTGTCACTGAAAAAAATAAAAAATAAAAAAATAAAAAAAAGGAACTGCCTACTGAGGCTGGAAACAAGGTCATTGAGAGCGCCGTGAGTGAAATTAAATAATAAAGTCGCTGGCTGTAATACCAAAACAATAAGCAGAAAGGCGCTGAAATGTTCCATAGAGCTGGAGGGGACTGCAGAGTGAGGTGGTAATAAAACTAATGTTTAGAACAGCTTTAAGTTAAGAAGAATTTGAGCTTAATGTGTACTAATATGTCAGACACTTTACCTGTCCATCCTGTTAAAGTCTGCATCAGCAGGAGCAACAGCATACCCCGAGTTATCCCCATTATGGTCCACATCCAGGAGATAAGACACACACTTACTGAAAAGGACAAAAGAGACATGTTTGACAAACTGCAGACTCTGTAAGCTGCTTGCTCAATAATGGATATAAATGCAAATACAAATTCACAAAATGATCAAAATATGCTACCATTCACAAATATCAAGGGCAGAAATTAGATTTGATTAGATTCAAATACAGTTGATTTCCAGCATCCTTACTCTCCTTGAAGTGGCTGTTTGCTAATCCAACAGTAGCCGTGCTTCCATTCATTTGTCAAGCGAATTTTAAGCAAACTTTTGAAATGACTCAAGAAAGAAATGCAAATTTGGCACATTTCCATCAACTGGTTTGGAGCAAATAAAATCTGCCACAGCGTAGTTTCATCAGAAGTTGGCGCTGTAGGCTTTGCATGGCTGTAATCCGCCAGTAAACAGAGTAGATGAAGTTGAGGTTGTGAACTGGAAACAAAACAAGGCGCCTTGGCCATCTAACCCATGTACGATTGAAAAATGGAGAGAGGTCTTCATGAATTTGTTTGATTGTTTATGTCAGCTACATTGTTTCTTTGGTAGGTTTTCAGTTTTGTTTTTTATTTCTTTGTTTTTAAACTAGCAGGTACATTGTAAGTTTGTAAAATTAAGAAACTAACTTTCCCTGTTGAGAGCTTCTTTTACCACCAAGTAGCAGTGTAGCGAGACCAAACGCTATATGTGTCGGAACCAGAGGGCAATGGAATTACTACATTGAACTACTTTATTTGGTGAACCACTTTCACCAATATTTGTCTGAAAGCTTCCTGAAGCATGTACTACTAAGCAATTTCAACATACTTTTTGTTATCTGGCTAACCTAAAGTGACGCCAAGGGTAATTATAGTGGTTTTGATGCCAAAACCTAAAGGGACGCCAAGGGGCGTGACAAAGTGGCTGTACAGCATGTGACGAGTTGGGATGAGAAAGTGAAGGGTTTTCTCAATCTAGCCGTGAGCGTGGTCACATACAAGGGGTGGTGTTTGCAGCATATGACCAATCGCAAACATAGACCTACTGTCAGCAGAGCGGCTTATTTTACAAACAAAGAGCAAATATAATATTAGACAAATACGAAGAAGTTAAACACATAATCCAGACTAAAAACAACACAGTTGAAGCTCTAAAATGAAATGCCAATCCTCTCACACGCCTACTCATTTCCAGGGTGTGGCCCATCCTTAAATGTTTTCAAGGAGTTGCAGGGGTTGAATTTGTTTGCTAATACCATCCAAACTGTTCTGAAATGAATATGGTGGTATTGCTAGCTTTGAGCGTTAGCATGTTCTCCTCATTAGCCGAATGGTTTATTTCTCAACCTTCTCTGTCTGGGTTTCTTCAGTTCTGTATTGCCTTTGAAATTCCGCTCATTATCAATGGTGCTGGGTCTTTCTGCATTTAATTCTCGAGTTTTGGCGGAGTTAGTTGTGTTGTGTGAACTCTCAACTCAAGCTTTACCATCCCCCAAAAGACTATTCTGTTTTTTTAGAGGTGTATGATTCTTTTCTAACAATTAATACATGTTAAACATTTCATGGAATTATAGGGAGATTTATTTTAAAATGACCGTAACAAAGATTTTTTTTTACAGTTTATGCAAGTTGTTTTATCTGACGATACTTTTATGTTCTTCAACAGGCATTTTGCGCCCCCCCCCTGCTGCCAGAAAATGTATTTACGACAAGCATTCGCATATTATGGGAATATCTGGGAAGAAGCTGACTGCAGAAACAGCTGATCAGTTATGTTTGCTAGGTCAGAACTTATTAGGCAAAGGCGTTTCCATATCCCATTTAACGTATTAACGTAGCATTCTTTTTTGACAAAGGCAAAAACCACTTCAAGCGGGCGTAAAAACGTTTTGCGCAATTGATAAAATGTTATGAAATTTTGCCATTTTCACACAGCTTTTCTATTGCGAAACAATGGAAACAGCTTATAGTGATCACGTCTGTCCGGGTCAAATTGATTACTATAAGCAGATGATTATTATAACCAAATTTTTGTTGTTGTGCATCATTTGTAATGCAGATTACTATCTAATTGACAGTTTTATATTTTTTACATGAATACAAAGTAATGAAACAGACGGCTTCGCTATTAACTGACTCGCTGCTCTCTTGCATTTTCCCTCACCAAGGGTGAGGCATTTCCGTTTTTGGCCAGCTCTTCAGCGCAAGCATGCATGCAGAAAGACGCCCTTTTGCCGGGGCTCCTCGTTCTCTCAACCGGTAGAAGCATGGAGGGAGAACAGAGCCGGTCTGCATGAGCTGCATGAGCTGCCGGTGCTGCAGTGCCGAGGAGCCGGTCGGCAGAGTGTCACTTTTGGGACATTACGTGACGAGGCATTGTCAATCCACTTGATGAGGGTGGCTTCACCCACAGGTGTTTTCCCCGTGCACATTAATTTTTTTATTCAGAGAATTTTTTTTCTTTTTCCCATTATGATATCAATGTGCACGCAGCATCAGCCACATGTATCAATCCCAAAGCATCAAGAAAGTATCAAGGAAGTAAAGTAAAAAATAAATTCATGTATGAAAATAACCCAAAAAGAACACTGTAAGTGGACTACTCGATTACTATAAGCAAATTATTTAAACAGCATTTGTATAGGAATGATTCTGTCCTAAGCTTTTTGATCCATATAAGCGGTTGATCAATGTACTTAAAAATGTCCATAAAAATATGTGAATGGAAACACGTCTAGTGAGTGAAAGAGCTTGTTAAAGAATCCACCTGTGAGAATGGGACTATGTATAGAAGCCAGTGTTGGCGTCCAGAGATGTATGACATTATTAGTCACTTGTAACCCTCAAAACGTAACTCGGATTGTAAAGATAAACACAATGCCAGGGTGCAAATTTGCCAGTTATTTGCCAATATCATAAAATATACTGTATTGTGTACTATATACTGTTAATCACCACCACCACCACTGCCCACATCATGGTTGTCATCATCATTTACTCACCTTTTCCAGGTGTGAGACAGGCAGTTGTCCTTGGAGGCTGACTGGCAGTGCTTCGTCGTCGCTTGGGAAGAGAGTTTCTGTGAGCTACATGCCTGTTCTGCCTCGCTCTGTGCACTGGATATTATATAAAGTCAGAGACAGATGAGGTGGTACAATTATGCCTTGAAGAAGTTTAAGAATGTTGACTATCTAGACAGACAATCAAGTTAATTGCTTGACTTTGCCAGACAAGTTAGGCAAGGTCAAGTTATGTGTTTGTGTCATGTATGTTAATGTTATTATGTAACCTTGCACGGCAGCAGATTCTTGCAATGCCACGAGATCACACACAAATCGCAGGATCAAATGTCACTCGAAAATCCATCTCGTCAGGCTTCAAGTAATGCTTTTTTGTCCGGCAAGCCAGATCACGGACCATTCAACTTAGGTTAGGTATGTGAGACCCGGTGAGACCATAGTGAGAGACGACACGGAGAGCGACTGTTCAACAATGGCGGTAAGCATAGATGCTGCAATAGCATCAGTTACATCAGAACTGGAGAATAATTCTTCATTGAAAGAAAAGCAAATTGCGGCGATGTTTTCACCTTCAGTCAGTTTAGCTTTCGTTAGTTTGAGTGACAGATGGTTCATCCAATCTGTACCTGCCCTTTTCCAGTCTCCCATTAAGGCTTCTCAGATTGTTCTGTGTAACAACCCATCTGACGGGTCAGGTTAGTTATTATGTCCACTCATTTACAAACTAACAAATCATTTCAGTATAAGAAAACCTAATTGGAGCTGCCTCTGTGCTATTGAAAGTTGGAACATTAGAAGTTTACAGTATTTTACAATATTTCCACTAAGTTGCAGTAAATGAAAGATTATCCTTACATTATGGGAAAACTTTCTAAGATCAAAAATCCATTAGTCTTCTGCCTGAAGCAGAACCAGGTCACAGTCTTTAACATCGGTGGGTGTTTGATCAATTGTATAGCACATCATTTTAATTCTGTCAACTGGCAACTGGGAGTCCACAAACCAATGAGTGATGTCACGGTGACTAGTACGTCCACTTCTTATATAGAGTTCATGCATTTCGGCCAATGCATTCTGCCTCTTTTGCTCTCCACATGGACTGTTTACCTGGATGCAACCAAAGCCCGGTCAAACGTGATTGTTCAATACTACTCGGACTACAAACAGAAACCAGAAAGTTTCCGATACCAAAATCTTGTCATGATGCCTGAAGATTCTGAGAAAACCACGGCGGCAGTAGGGATTTTTCTGAGAAGCTACAGTAGCAACTCCAGGTTTATTGTTTGTGGTGGGTGTGATCGCAAATTTTCTTGCAGTTGGGACTATTGGCAGGCTAAACTTAATTAGGTCAATTGGATTGCAGAAAGTGTTGCAAGAATTTTTCTGAGGTTTTGAATCATCTTACATTATTTTTTTTTAACCAGGAAAGTCATTAAGAACAAATTCTTATTAACAATGACCTAATTAAATGCAAAGCACACACCCATTACCGGCATACAATCATGACGAGCATTACATAACAAGCATTACATAAAAGATATGCAGACAGGTACGCAACTCAACATGGGCAGTAGCAGACAAAAGCATCAGGCAATACAAGTCAAAGTCAAGTCAAATTTAATTTTTTATAGCACGTTTAAAAACAACCGCAGTGGACCAAAGTGCTGAACATGTACATAATAAAAATGAATACAAAGCAAACAACAATAAGAACAGAGTAAAAACAATAAACATAATAACAGCAGTGAAAGAGTTGCAGCACAACAGAAAATAAAATTAATCAAACACCAGTGAGAAGAGATGAGTCTTCAGCAGCGACTTAAATGATTCTAAGGTCTGAGCTGTTTTAATATGAAAAGGTAAGCTGTTCCAGAGGTTCGGGGCGGCCACCGCAAAGGCTCGGTCGCCTCTGTTTTTGACTCTAGTTCTGGGGACATCAAGGATCATTTGATTGGTCAACCTCAGTGCTCTAACTGGAGTATGAAAGTGCAATAGTTCTGACAAGTAAGGTGATGCCAGCCCGTTTAAAACCTTAAAACAAGCAATAAAATCTTAAAAGCCTCACATAAAAGACATGCAGACTAGCATTAAGACAATGATAATCTAAAAACGTTAAGACTTTAAGACAACTGATAACTTAAAAAACTTTATTTTTATCACAATCGCACAACAGCACAGCGTATTGAAATTCAACCTCTGCATTTAACGCATCCTAGCATTAGGAGCAATGGGCTGCTGTAAAGTGCCATGGGAGCCACTTGGGGTTTAGACAGGAGGAGCCGGGGATCAAACCGCCAACCTTGTGAACCTTGTCTGAAGTCCTGGGGCCAGATGTATAAACAATGTGTCCACACAAATACCATGTGTACGCCTTTTCCCACACTTAAACTGGTGTTCATAAAGGAAAAATGTGCGATGAGAACGTGCACACCTCAGGTATACTTTAGACCAACGGTGCACACGGTTTTAGCTGAGATAGAAGGAGGAGATTGAATATAAAATTGAGAGACGTGTAACATTGTTACCAGCCGTGACAGCGGCGCTGGTATTGTTTTCACCTTGTGAGTCTGTGTGTGAGTCATCATCGCTACACCTACTGTAGCGGGAACTTCCACAGAAGCAGTTTTGCCAGGTGTTTATATTTGGTTTCATCCGTCTGTTGACAGATTTTGTCACTAAAAAAGTGTCGCTGAGATCAAATGAAGGTCTGAGGAAGTAGGGGGTAGGAAGTGGGGAAGGGCATTTACAGCACAGTCAAATGTGATGAGAGTACCCCGTTCCGCAGACGTCGCTCCGCCAACTTGTTTGACTCCCTTTCTGGCCACAATTTTTTTTCAGGATCTTGGACAGTGGTGATTCCTGTCTCGTCCATAGTCCAGATGTCTTGTGCACCAAATTTGTGTTAGGTCAAGACAGCAGACATGTAAAAAAAAAAAAACTTGTGGACATTTGTTTTTCAAAAAAGCTGTAAACCAGTCAGCTCCAGATATCCCTTTCTCTGCCAAGGTGTCAGGATAGTTGCACTTCTAGGCCTTTGCTAAATGGAAGGAACGGAAGAGGATGAAGTACTCAGATCTGGCTGCTGAGTGCAGGGAGGCGGGCTGGAGGACTACCATGTACCCCGTGGAGGTGGGGTGCCGGGGCTTTGTCAGCACATCAACCTCACGGCTACTCCGCGTAGGGGAGTAACAGGGGCGAAACTCCGGCGGGCGTTATACGAACTGGCAGAGGAGGCAGAGAAGGGCAGTTTTTGGCTGTGGGTAAGGAGGAAAGATAGGAGTTGGGGTACTGGTTAACCCGAAGGCCAGTTGCAGGGAGTGGGAGGTAGACGTCCCTCCCACTGCTCCGCCACCAAGAGACGTACCGGATGTAAAGGAGCGAAACCTCGATGATTGGTGGTTTCCCCGGCTGATGACCCTGCAGCTGGCCCAAGGGCACCGTTGGAGGTGCGGCAGGCAGTAATGTCCAGCAGGTAGCAACACCCACCTGTATTTCTAATGAAGCAAACTTCAGCACCTGAAATGAATAAATTGTTGTGAACATAATAAATCTATATATAGCCTGGACTACTCCTCCTTTGGGCTCAACCCATGTGATACCATTTAGCTGCCTGCATCAGGTAGTTTCTCAGAAGGATTTCCTGTTTTGTTGGAGAAAACCTTCTTGGGGGTCCAGGGCTATACTTTGGGATCCTTGGCACTCCAGCCTCTGCCTCTTTTTGTGAAAATGGTACAAGATCGCATTGCAAATTTTCTCTTTCTGATATTTGGCATGCTGTAAACAAACACATATGTTTCTACTGACTATTAGCATGCAATTGATTATCATTAACTTTGCTTGTAATCTAGTTTCGGTACACCTTTTGGTTTTTAAAAAATAAGTGGAAGTACTTGGTTCAGGGATGGTTGTGTCCCAGTATCACCAGCCATGTTTTCACCTCATGTGAATTACCTGATTGCTAGTTTGACAGATTAGTCATTTCTATTGTTAGCTTACAAAACAATTATTCTAATGATCCTTGTTTGGTTTCCTACACATCTGATCTCAGGGTAGTATCCAAAAAAATAGATCTGATAGAAAAGTTAAATTTAAAAACACTTTTGCTGGTAACTTTCTCTGGGATTTCAAATGTGGCTCCTGTCCCTGGTCTCCCCATGACAGCTGCTCTGGCACCAAGAACCTCGCCGATGCGAGACAATTGGTGAAATTGCACTTTCTTGCCGTAGGCTATTTCTCATTGACAGGTCTAATGTGGAGCTGGCACATATGCAAATGCATGTTAAGAGCGTTTCAAGATCCATTTATGAATAATTGTTGCTGTGGAAATGAGGCTTGTGCGCGAGCGGCCAGTTTCACAATGATTGTGATTAAGAAAACAGAATCAAGCAACGTGCAGCTTTATAAATCTGACTACTGTTGTTATATTTTTTAAAAGGTTGACCTCCACACAGATGTGAAGGAATGTAACATAATACTTACACACATATTTAATGTGTATTTAACTGTTCTACTTGTGCAAGAATTTCTGCAAGAGAGTCTGACTATCCAATATTGCTGTTGCATCCTATCTAGGTCACCTAATGAGATAATGTTGTGTGGCAAAATGTATTTCCTTGTAAAAGCTATTTTGTTATGCCATTTAAAGAGTGAATCGTCAGCAGGTGAAGCCAAATTCACAACCAGTGACGTACAAATATTACACAAGTAGCAGTCTGTATCCACCCAGTCATTAAACTAATTACAGAAATGAATGGGTGTGCCGCGGAACAAGTTGAGTTTGTACGGGAAATGGCATGTGGGAGAGCTTGTGATGAGATGTGTCCAAAGATGACATAAAAGTTAAACCTCAATGATATCCGCATAAACAATGAGTTGACCTACTTAATATGTTGACATGTGTGATATTTCCTGTTTTTTTGTCGCACTTAAGTAGGTCTACAAGTAACTGATTACAAGTACAACATTTTCTGCTGAACTACCTGCAGCCACATGAGAACACGCATGTGGGAGGCCTTCAGTTTGAATATACCTGTCAATTGAGCATACGTGCATAATGACTTGTACATTCCTATGGTTCCCTATGACACACACTGAAAGTGCCTTTCTCCCTCTAACGCACAATCTTCTACTGAAGAACTAGTTCCTATGAAAAACCTTGATACTAGAAAGACTATATTCAAGTTTTTACAGATGGATTGAAGGATCCACAGGTTCTGCAGTGAGAGTTCTAGCCATAGACGTGAGATATGCAGGTAAACTTCTAATTGCCTAAGTGTATGTTGAGCTGTACAACATTTTGATGGCTTTAGAATGAGCTGAACAAAACAAATCAAAGTCCTAGTCCGAAGTGACTCAGTCTCTGCTCTGTACAGTCTCTATGTCAGGTGCGTCCAGTAATAATCCGGATTTACTTTACTAATAAAACAATGCACTGAGGTCACATTAATTTGGGTTCTTGCTCATATGGGCATTCTCAGTGGTGAAAGAGTGGACAAACTAGCCAAAAAAAACATAGACACACATATTAGACTCTTAAAATAAGAGGGCAAGGCAAGTTTATTTATACAGTACATTTCAGCAACAATTCAAAGCGCTTTACATGAAACATAAAACATAAAACTACATTTATTTATTGACGGACTGCACACACTATGTTCACCCATTCACTCTGTATCTTTTATATCTCTACTATTGTTTTTATAATTTTTGTATACCTTTATCTCTCCTGTGTTTTACTCTGTTTGCTCATGTTGATGCTTTGACACCTGAATTTCCCTCCAGGGATTAATAAAGGTTCATCTTATTTTATCTTATCTTATTCTAGCTTTTATTTTTAGCTTGTTTTTATTTTCTAATATTTAATGTTTATAACTGTTTTAATTATGTCTTAATGTTCTTTTGCACTTTGTCGCAATGTTCTTGAATGTTTATGTAAAGCACTTTGAATTGCCCTGTTGCTGAAATGTGCTCTACAAATAAAGTTGCCTTGCCTTGCACATAACACCTTGTCCAAATAATCACTACACTTTAAATGTTAAAATGTTGGCCTCTTTTATTTCTTAACATTAAGCGTTAAATAAATAAATAAATAAATACATTTTTATAATTTTTGTATACCTTTACCTCTCCTGTGTTTCACTCTGTTTGCTGATGTTGCTGCTTTGACACCTGAATTTCCCTCCGGGGATTAATAAAGGTTCATCTTATCTTATCTTATCTTATTATGGCAATAGTGCAATACTGAGTAGAGATAATTATATTTATTTATTTATTTATTTATTTATTTATTTATTTATTTATTTATTTATTTATTTATTATTTTATTTTACTTTATTTTTATTTATTTTCAATTATTAGTATTTTTCTGCCAATCTACTGCTCCACACTCCAGTCCAGTAGGTGGCAGTAATGCACCTCCAAGCTGGTTTGCCAATAAACACCAAAGAAGGGAGGAAGAAGAACCATGGAGGAGGAAGAAGTTGGTGCCAGCAGCAGCAGCGACTCAACCAATAATTGTGATGTTTCAGGCGGTTCTGTGTCACAGAAACCACCTGAAGGTGACAGCTCAGAGAGTGCAGCATCTCAGCTTGACCAGGACCTCAAAAGCGTCCTGGTCACCAGCGTGTTAAACCTGGAGACGCTCGACGTAGACCTGTACAGGTGAGTCTGTTTCTCCTACTGCAAGAAGCCTTCAAGTCAAACTCGGATATTTTTTAAAAGATCTAATATATCCGACAAGTCCCTGAAAATCAAACACATATGGATGCTTCACTTGAGCCAAAGACCGTCGTTTAATGTAGTTGAACCCTAATTTCATGGTGTTGTATTGTCAAAGCACCGTCTTGTTGACATGGATGGAATTTCCCACCGTCCCGTAGGACGTGAACGCAGCATAACTATTTTGATTCAGTGCATTTAGTTACTGAATAAATGCAAATTAATGTGGCTCTGAATGATTTGTTTTTGACAAAATGCAATTATATTGTGATGTCACCAAAGTGTCCTAATGTGTCTGCAGGTTTCCTAAAGATCACAATGGGGGACTTTTCCTTAAATGCTCTCCAAAACTGTTCAGTAGAATAACTTCAGATTTTATAAGGTCATAGTCAAGGTCACTTTGAACAATTTATTATTTAGTCTTTTCCTTTAATGTTCTCCAAAACTGTACATTAGAATAACTTCAGATTGTATATCACAAGTCAAGGATATTCTGAGCAGAATTAAACTGGATGCAAACCTATTATGGAAATGGTTTGTCATGTTTTTTACAAAAAAAACTATTCTAAACTCATGACTGTTAAATACTTTGATCAGCCTCGCTGTATGAGCATCAATGAGTACGGCTGCATGATTTTGAAAAAAATATTAAATTGCGAATATTTTAACGATATTATCATCATTATTTTCATTTTAATTTAAAAACCTATTAAAATGACTAGTGTGGTTTTTTTTGCGGGGAACTGTACCAAACAAAGATATTTTCTTAAATAGAATATGATGTGTAGGCCAGGAGATCTCTGGAGCACCACAATATTTCATTTTAAATGGTATTTTGTTAATCATTTCGCCTTGAACAAATATTATGCCTCCTGTGATTTGAAAATTGCAGTAGGCCATATTGCGATTTTTATAACATTTTTGATTAATTGTACAGCCCTATCATCAAGTGAGACTACATTACTTATATTTCAATTATTTCTCTTGTTTTTCCCCAGAGGGACACACCACTGGGTGCCCCGCAGTCAGCGTTTGTTTGGGGGTCAAATAGTCGGTCAGGCCCTTGTAGCTGCTGCCAAATCTGTCAGCGATAATCTCTATGCCCATTCTCTCCACTGCTACTTTGTACGAGCAGGTAAGATGTAGCATAATTCTAAAGGTGTTGGCCAGCGATAGTGCAACCCAAATATTAAAGCGGAGGTATAAGGAAGTTACCGCTTTTATTGTTGTAGTCTGAGTAACGTGACGTCATATCCGTTCCATATCTGTCAACCAAAACAAACTGCAGCCGACCGCAGCGAGCTGAAACAAGAAAGTATAAAACGGCAGAGGGTCTGCGTGGATACGACCTGCACCCTCACATTTTAAATCCAGCGTGGTAAACACTACACATCCAGTAAAGGATGGAAACACTTTGGGTTTCACACATTGACAGGAAAAGCAGAGCTAGACATCACGGCTAAAGCTGCATGCTAACTCTGTCATGGACAGGAAATGTTATCGTATCGCAGTAACGTGCGGTCGAGCCGTCACTCTAATCTCTGAGGTCAAATGGGCCGACGCTACGACTGTAGAGCACCAATATACTGACATTTATGTTAAATGCATTCAAACGGCCCGATGGAGCTGACCATGGATGGATAAAGAGAACGGAGCTGACGGGAGAGCTAGAGACCACCTTGGAGAAATTAGAGGAAATATACACGTGTCCGGTTTTCAAAATAAGGTGTTAACAAAGGGAACTGAATATACAAAATATATATATATGGAAATAAGATTGATTGATTATATTCACCAGAAGTATAAAACATTACATGTCTAAACATAAATTAAAAAGAAAAAACCACTAAGTCCCTACAAGTGTATGATTCAACTTTTTCCCATGGTCTAGTGTTAAATAAGTTAACAAAATCATAATATCGAATCGCAATACATACCGAATCGGCACCCAAGTATCGTGATCGTATTGAATCGGGAGATGGGCGTATCGTCCCAGCCCTAATGGTTTAATGCAAATTGTCTTTTATAGAATGAATGAAACCACAGAAGACTAGAACAGTAGTTACAGTTACAGTGACTCTATCCTGTCATAATCAGTGGTGATCTGGTAAATTGGCTTCAGTCAGTCCCAGTTACTGTTTCCCCACAGCTGTCTTCTGGGTGTTTTTCAGGGGATCCTAAGGTTCCAGTGCTGTACCAGGTGGACCGCACAAGAGATGGTCGCAGTTTCGCAGTGCGCTCTGTGAAGGCCATCCAGCATGGACAGCCTATTCTCATCTGCCAAGCGTCCTTCCACATGCTGCAGCCGAGTCCCCTGCAGCACCAGTTCACCATGCCGGTGGTGCCTCCGCCTGAAGACCTCCTCACTGTAGAGGAGCTCATTCATCATTATCTCAGGTAAAGCTGCTAAGATTAGTCAATTTATTGATTAGCCAGTCGACAGAAAATGTATTAATTAAGCTATTCGATTAATCGTTGCAGTAATTTTTCTGGCAAAAATTCCAAATTTTTTCTGGTTAAAGCTTCTCAAATGTGATGATTTTCTGTGTTTCTCTGTCATATCTGACTGAATATTTTGGGGTTTTGGACACAAAACAAACAATTTGAATTCATCACCTTTCTCTATTTTCTGACATTTAATAGACAAAAAGATTAATTGAGGAAATAATGAGCAGATTAATTGATTAAGACAGTAAATGTTAACTGCAACCCTGATCTCAAGTGGAATAACTATTTATTTTATTAGTGACAAAGCAACATGAACGAGGGACTTGGATAGACACCAACACACCTGCAGAACAAGGCCGACATGTAGTCTGTATACTCAGTAGGTTAGATTAGAGAACTGCATTAGAAGCTAGTACATTTGAGTGACATAAAAACACAGTACAATTTAAAGAAGTATGTACAGTATTTATTTGTTAAATGGTCAGGTTACACGAATCCAAAAAAAGATAATATATTTTCCCACTTACCTCCATGCCATGCAGGTAGTTTTTTTTTCTGCAATCACCCAAATGAAATACAGGTGAATGGAAAATCCCATTTTAGTGTCCCAGTACTCTGATAATCCAAACAAACCGTTAAAACCTCTTCAGCTTGTGTAACCACAGACCTTATTTCAGGCATCTAACTAAAAACCCATTCAAAAAACCCATTGACTTCCAGACGAGGAACCGGATGTGTTAAAATGCTAACTCATTTCAGGGTTTTAGGACTCATTCCTGTAGCACTTTATACAGTCCTCAGGTGTGGGAACCAGCTCACAGGTTCATTAGAATAAACAAATGATGGATTGACTCCAGTTATAAAATAAAATATGCAATGTTTTAGTTTGCCATGAATGACCATTGAGCACTTTGCAGATGGAGGTCCTCAATCGTTGATTTGTATTTCTTTCTATTGTTTCACAGTAAACCAGACCTGGCAGAGAAATCAAAACAAGGCCTTAACAAACTGCTGGCTAATGAGGTCCCCATCGAGATAAAGCCAGTCAACCCACCACACTTCTACAGAGTTGTTGCAAGTGAGCCGAAGAAGCTGTTCTGGGTGCGAGCACGAGGATATATTGGTAAACAATTGACTCTATTTGCTCCATTCTGGAGTGTAAATGAAACAGTAAGCTGAGAATCTTTGGGGACATGAAATGACTGCAGCAGACATGAGAGGATACAGCATATAACACAATGACATATACTCGGGATGTAAGCAAAATATACCATGTATACAACCCTGTCTCCCACAAAGTGACGTTGCCGTACAACTAAAGTGCATAACCAAAATACATTTTGAGGGAAACATATTTTCTCCTGGATTACAATCGCAGTTTTAAACACGGGATTAACGTTGTAAATGGAAACAAAACAAAAAGAAAACACAACAAAACTCCTAAGTTAGGTTCAGGCCACAAAACTACTTAGTTTTAGGCTACAACACTACTTGGTTAGGTTTTGTAAAAATGGTTTGACTTAAAATGACTAGGAGAGTGAAACAAAACCAAACAAAACTACTTAGTTAGGTTTAGGCAACAAAACTACTGGGTTAGGCTTAATAAAAAAAACATCATGGTTTGGCTTTAAATTATTTACTGGAAAAACAAAAACGCAAGAAATTACTGTTTCACACGGGACACAAACATCTCTTGGGGGAAAGTCTGGTGTTTGTTGGACCCATCCACCTGCCCGCCAGTAGTGGACTTTCTCACTTGTTATGCCCATTATTATTCAATAACGTTTTTATTCACGGTTGCTTGATATACTGCGTCACCTGCTCTGAGCGTCGCTCCTTGTTCTACGTCAGTCGCTGCAGCCATCTGCAGATTTCTGCAGGTATTTGTGATACATAAAAGACAAATGTAATCCGCAAAAAAATATATTCCCTTCCAAATGTAATTGAGAATGCAGTTTAGTTGTATAGATTTTTTTAGGAGACAAGGCTACATGTATAGTGCAATCAAAGCAGGGTTTGTTTATGCATTTTATTTGTGTATTTATGTAGGTGAAGGCAACATGAAGCTGCATTGCTGCGTTGCTGCTTATGTATCAGACTTTGCGTTCCTGGGCACAGCGCTGCTGCCTTATCCCAACTACAGGGCCCTGTTCTCAGCCTCCCTGGACCACGCCATGTGGTTCCACAGCACTTTCCGCAGTGATGAGTGGATGCTGTACGAGTGTGAGAGCCCATGGGCAGGTCAGTATGTTGTTCACTTTATCTCCGCTGTACTTCATTTGTTCTGTCTTCTGTCTTGCACCACAGGGTCTTAAAGACTCATGTCTAGAGTGATTTGTTAGTTTAAGATTTTACATTTAAAATGAGAATATTAATACATGTTTTAATACCAGTTCACTAATATAATTAATGTGGTTTGTGTTGTGTCCGACAGGCGGTAGCAGGGGACTGGTTCAAGGCCGACTGTGGAGAAGAGACGGGGTGCTGGCTGCCTCGTGTTCCCAGGAGGGAGTCCTGAGAGTGAAACCAGTCCCAGAGTCCAGCAAACTATAAGCACATTCATAACATTTCTTTTATTTAAATGTATTTATAATCATATTAATGTTATTAGATTTTTAGACTAATGTTCAAAATGTTTAATATAATAATGAAGGATTGTTTTATTGAGAACATGCTAAATTAAATTAGTGAGTGTGAAAAAAGTGGAATTATTGTGGATTAGGACAGTCAAGGAAATGCACAGCCTGATCCACCAACAGAAAATGAAATAAGTGCAATCATCGTAGAGCAACACAGCCTGATCCTCCAGGAGAGACTAAACAAGGGAAATGATAGTGGACAGGACGAAACTGTAAATTGTTCCAGCTACAATAGTACCATGAAATCTGTTCACAAATACGTTTGTTAAGATTGAGCAGACCTGAAGTGCATAATGCATTAAAGGTTGTACACAACATGTCTTTTGCACTGATTTATTGTACAGTATGGCTGATTTTGAGGGCCTGTAGGTTTTCCTTACACAGCCATAGATTAAATGACAGTGTGAAGATCAGATAACCTTACATGTAAAGATGAGTATCAGATACACAGTGCTGCAGATCTGTGACAAAGTTTAGTTCACTTTTGTGCACACGACGCTTTTATTCTGAAGGATCCATCCGGAAGTGGAAAACCCGTGTATCCTTCGCCAATCTGTGGTTCAACACAAGTTGTATTTTAACTTGTAGAGAAGTATTGTTTAATATCATCGGATATGGCGCTTATTTATGTGAACACGAGCAGCTACACTTCTGTGAACGTTGAGTTTTATTTTGAAATGATTTACCGGAAGTGTGAAAATGTGCATTGACGCAGTTTTTTTTTTTCGACTTCTGGCGAACTTTGTTACACAATTTTTACCTCGAAGTACAACGTTTCTTAAATTAATATTCTGAAAAACCAAGCAATTGGGAGTCCAGTTTAGGAGACGTTTTTAAAGAGCGTGTGATTCCGTCGCCCCTGTGACCGTTGAAAGTTTTATTTTGAAATGCTGTACCGGAAGTGTAAATATAGTACAACGTCTGCAGTGACGCTACTTTTACTAATTTAGCAGTTCCTTGCTGTCACCACTAGAGGGCAGCAGACAGTCTTGATTTTAAATACAGAGATCAACATCTATCAACATACAGAGGGAGACTATGGATAATGAAGGAGATAAATAAATAAATGACTCGATAAATAAAAAACTGTAGCAAAAATATTATAAATAAATATAGACATTAATTATTTGATCAAATTTATAAATGTATTAAATAATTATATTTTATTTATTGAATTATGTTTGCACTTGTTTTTATCTTATATTTATTTTTAAATATACGTATTTATTTATTTATTTATGCATGCATGCACGCATGCATGATTTTACTTTTGCATTTCACCCCTTATTTATTTCCCCAAACTTATTTATTTTCTATTGGAAGTTTTATTTTGAAATACTTTACCGGAAGTGCTCATATGCTATATTGTCTGCATTGACGCTAATTTACTAATTTAGTAGTTCATCGCTGCCACCACTAGAGGGCAGCAAACACTCGTGATTTTAAATACACTAATCAACATCTCCTCGCAGCAACATAGAGGGAGACTCAGGATTAATGAATAAATAAATAAATTATTAGATAAATAAAAAACTGTCAAAAATTATATTACAATTATATGTATTCATTAATTAATTGATGAAATGTGATATAAATTGTTATTTCTGTTTTAATTTGCTTCTTTATCTTTTTATTAATTCCCTTATTTATTATTTTTCTGTTTAATTGTCACTTTTATTTATTCAAGCAACTATGTTTATTAATTTTTAAATGTATTTATTTATTTCTGCATTAATTAATTTTTTTATTATTTTTTTTATATTTATTCATTTACTTTTTCATTTATTTTTTTATTTATTCATTTTGTTTGCACTTATTTTTATTTTATATTTATTTTTAAATGTTTGTATGCATTTATTTATGCATCATTTTCCTTTTGCATTTCACCCCTTATTTATTTCTCCAAATTATTTATTTCTCTATTATTTTCTTTATACATTTCTTTACACATTTCTTTATGCATTTCTGCCTTATTATGTAAATGAGGGGACTGTCAATAAATGCATAAATATATCATTAAATGCATACATTTAAAAATAAATATAAAAAATAAGTGCAAGAATGAATGAATGGATAAATAAATACATTTAAAAGTAATAATAATAATAATAATAATAATAATAATAATAATAATAATAATAATAAAGGATTTAATGCAAAGATAAATAAATAAAAAAGCAAATTTAAACAGAAATTTCAATTTATGTCCCATTTGATCAATAAATTAATGGCTACATTTATTTTTAATATTATTTTTTGTTAAATTCAATGACATATTTATTTATTCATAGAGTCATTTATTTATTTATCTATTCATTTTACATTTTGGCCCACACTTTGCAGACAATAATACAGTTATCAATACAGATTATATTCTTTACAGGTATCAATAAGACATTTATATGTTCATAATAGTATCTGTATTTCTCATGAACACTTTGTTATAAACAATATAAAGCCTGCATCATGTAATGTGCTGAGAAACTATATTTCCCAGAAGTATGTTACAATGTTGTAAAATACAAAGGAAAACACTATTGGGATGTTGTGCTTCTTTTCCTTTATGTGTTCAAATAATCCCTAAAAATACTCTGTATAACATTAAATAATTACATTAAATATTGTGTATTTGTTATGTTATTATAGCTTATGGCAAATCATTGCCATGACTCTATACTGCCCTCCTGTGGTGACCACGAGTAACTACATCTCGTTTTATGTTTTATTTTGAAATCGTTTACCGAAAGTGTGAGTACGCTATAACGTCTGCATTGACGTTACTTTTACTAATTTAGCAGTTCCTCGCTGTCACCACTAGAGGGAAGCAAACACGTGATTTTAAATACACAGATCAACATTTCCTCGCATCAACATAGAACTAATTAATTAATAAATAAATAACTCGATAAATAAAAAACTATAAATATAAATGTAGCAAAAACAATATTAGAAATATATGTATTCATTAATTAATTAATAAAATGTGACATAAATTGTTATTTCTGTTTTAATTTTCTTCTTTATCTTTTTATTAATTCCCTTATGTATTACTCTTCTGTTTAATTGTTCTAAACACGTATTTTTATTTTATATTTATTTTTAAATGTTTGTATTAATTTATTTATGCATAATTTTCCTTTTGCATTTCACCCCTTATTTATTTCTCCAGATTATTTATTTCTGTATTACTTTCTTTTTACATTGTTTTATGCTTTTCTGCCTTATTATGCAAATGAAGGGACTCTCAATAAATGCATAAATACATAAATAAATACCTACATTTCAAAACAAATATAAAAAAATAAGTACAAGAATGAATGAATGAATAAATAAATAAATTTAAAAAAAATAAATAAATAAATAATAATAATAATAATAATAATAATAATAATAAAGGATTTAATACAACGATAAATAAATAAAGAAGCAAAGTTAAACAGAAATTTCAATTTATGTCACATTTGATCAATTAAATACACAGATCAACGTAGAGGGTGAATCAGGAACTGCTAAAGCTTAAAATGCTTAAATTATATGCATGCATGATTTTCCTTTTGCATTTCACCCCTTATTTATTTATTTCCCCAAACTTATTCTTATTTTCCTTTATGTGTTCAAAATAATCCCTAAAAATACTCAGTATAACATTAAATAATTACATTAAATATTGTGTATTTGTTATGTTATTATAGCTCATGGACAATCATTGCGTTGACTCTACACTGCCCTCCTGTGGTGACCACGACTAACTACACCTCTCTGTACGTTGGAAGTTTTATTTTGAAATGATGTACCGGAAGTGTGAGTATGCTATAACGTCTGCATTGACGCTACTTTTACTAATTTAGCAGTTCCTTGCTGTCACCACTAGAGGGCAGCAAACACTCGTGATTTTAAACATACAGATCAAATGTAGCAAAAATAATATTAAAAATAAATATAGCTATTAATTATATGATCAAATTTATAAATTTATTAAATAATTATATTTAATTTATTCATTTATTTTTGCACTTATTTTTATTTTATATTTATTTTTAAATATACGTATTTATTTATTTATTTATTTATTTATTCATTCATTTATTTATTTATGATAGTAATGATTAGTATATTATATATTATATATATATATTATTTTAGTATATAGTATATTACAAATACTTTGAATTTCAGCCCTTATTTATTTCCCCAAACTTATTTATTTTCTGTATTTCTTTATACATTTCTTTGTGCATTTCTGCCTCATTATGCAAATGATTCTTGGTTGCTATGTGGGTTAAGCGCCCTTGGTTACCACTTTTCTCCCATCATGCATCACTGCGAGGAGAGCTGGTGAGGTAACTAAGGCAACGACAACCCGTTAATATCAATACACCCATGTTAATATGAGACTACACAGCGTTACAGCGGGAAACTAAGGTTATATCGACAACAACCGGAGAGAAAAGAAACACGTTAGTAGCTAACAGCGGACGCTAATGTGAGGTAACGACGTCTAGCTGCTAGCTACATGCTAACTTAGCTTAAAACTAGCTAGCTGTGTTAGCTCTGTGTGCTAACAGCATGCTAGCTGTGTTAGCTCTGTTTGCTAACAGCATGCTAGCTGTGTTAGCTCTGTGTGCTAACAGCATGCTAGCTGTGTTAGCTCTGTTTGCTAACAGCATGCTAGCTGTGTTAGCTCTGTTTGCTAACAGCATGCTAGCTGTGTTAGCTCTGTTTGCTAACAGCATGCTAGCTGTGTTAGCTCTGTTTGCTAACAGCATGCTAGCTGTGTTAGCTCTGTTCAAGATTCAAGAGTTTTATTTATTTGTTTTTTGCACCTATTATATAAGTACATTGTAATTCTGAGCAGTTTACACCGAGTCAGCTTTAAGAAAAGAAAAAAAGGTAGAAAAGGCACAAGGTAATTACAGTACAAAATAAGTAGCACATTCAACTACAACACAATAAATAAATAAATTATTAAAATATAAAACGCGTTGTCAGTGTAGTCAATAAATAAACTAAACTACCGTTTGCATAAGAACTATACCCCCAGAATACAAATATACAGTAAATAAATAAATACTTCCAAAAATGAATACAAAATAATTGCAAAAATAAATAAATTCAAAAATAAATAAGTACATTTAAATATTTATAAAAATAAATACACAAAGAAATAAGAGGGCAAATTAAACAGAAACACAAATAGATAAAGGATTAAATTATTAATTAATTAATGGCTAAATTAATTTTTAATATTTTTGCTACATTTAATGATATTTATTTATTTATTATGTTATGTTATGTTTGGTGTTGGCAGGTTGTTTTGAAGTGAGGTTGTATGAGGTACTTATTGTATTACCTACAGCAGATGGAGTTTGAAGAAACAGACAGGAGCACCATCATGTCATTAAATGTAGCAAAAATAATATTAGAAATAAATGTAGCCATTAATTAAATCTTTTTTATTTATTCTCTTATTTATTACTCGTCTGTTTAATGTTCCCTTTTATTTATTTATGCAATTATTTGTATTAATTTTTAAATATATTTATTTGTTTTTGCATTTATTTTTATTCATTAATTTATTTCTTATTTATTCATTAATTTTTCCACTTATTTTTATTTTATATCCATTTTTAAATGTACGTATGCATTTATTTATACATGATTTTCCCCTTTGCATTTCACCCCTTATTTATTTACTAATACAATTTTTGCAAGTTAATATTAGCCAAGTATTCCCGTGAATGTCACTTCTAGCCGGTGAATAATCTTGCTATCTCAGTTCATAGTTAGCTCAGATAGTATTTAACGTATTTAAGACGGTTCCTAGTTAATCAGAGCGGATGTGTTTCTAGGTGTTTCTTGGTGTTTCTAGGTGGATGGATGCAGAGAACTTCGCTGAGTGAATCTAATGAAGGATGGAGAAGGAACAGCACAACATTGTCGTCTTCAACGTCTCGAAAAGAGAGCTGTTTACTACGAATAATGGCTACAAATCCATGCAGAAAAGACTAAGAGCTCAATGGAAAATCCAAAGGTAAGGTGCTTGTAGTGTAACACGAACCATCTCTGCTGTCTACGGTTACTTCATTTAAACTACAAAATGTTCCATAGTATTGCAGTAACTAATCTGGAGAAAACCCTCAAAATAAATGTTGTCTCCCCTAGTATGAAGGAAGAGCTGTCGTTGGAGAAGCTGAAGGGCGTCAAGTTGTGGATAACTGCAGGACCAAGAGAGAAGTTCACAGCTTCAGAGGTGATGAAAAACACTAGCAAAAATCGAGTTTAAATAAAGTAAACATCTAGAATAATAAATCAAACAATACTACCTATTATTAGAAAAACAACAAATAAATACTAACAACAAATAAATAGCTCCTACAGCAAGTTAAGTTTACAAACATTTTACCCCAGTACTCCTCAATGTGGATACATGACCACATACAGTACCCATAACTTCCCACCTCCACTTAACATTTCGAGCACATTTCTGTGAAACTTGGATTCATCCTGTGCTACTTTTAAATTCTGCACACACAAGCATGTTTTCACAGTGTCGTCCCTTTGCATTTCAGCTGGAGGTACTGAAGCACTACCTGGACGGAGGAGGAAATGTCCTGGTAATGCTTGGTGAAGGAGGAGAAATGAAATATGACACTAATATCAACTTTCTCCTGGAGGAGTTTGGAATAATGGTCAACAATGGTGCATATTTAAATTTGTTGAAATGACAGTTGACATCATCTAAGTAGTTCTATGTATTTTTGTGACAATGGTATTGAATTCTGTGGTTTCTTGTTTTCTTTCTCTGCATCACTGCTGCAGATGCTGTTGTGAGGAATGTGTATTACAAATACTTCCATCCTAAGGAGGCGCTTGTGTCCAATGGTGTATTGAACAGGTTTGTCGTTGGAGCATATATTTTTCTCAAAACACACAAACACACCCATTTTATACTGTATATTCCAATAGAGGGCTCCAGGGATGACGTATTTTATAGGTCAACCAGGAAGTTAGCATCACCCTGGGTTCCCTCGAAAAAAAGCCAATGGGATTGTTTCATTGGATTTTGGATTATTATAGAAAATAAGCTCTGTGACAAACAAACGTTTGATATTTACACCTTTTGTTCAGCAAGATAATCTTCACAAATGAACACCTCCTTTATGATTTTAAAGCGTAAATGCAATCGCCAGAAGTAAAAAGTTAGCGTTTAATTATCTTAAGCTTGTGTTAACCACAGAACTTATTTCAGGCATCTAAAAACCCATTGACTTCCAGACGAGGGAACAGGAAGTGCTAAAATGCTAACCCACGTCCAGGTTTTAGGACTAATTCCTGTAGCACTCAGTAACTCCCAGACTTTTAATAGCCTGTACATATGTATCCACATTTAGTTGTAATAAATGTACTACTCTTAAACAGATTAGTTTCTTAGCTAATTTTATGTCTTTTTCTTGTTTAGAGAGATTAGTCGGGCTGCTGGCAAAGTGGTCACAGGCGTCATCGAAGATGAAAATGTTGGAAATAATGCACAGTAAGTTGTTTACTTTTATACTCCTATCTTCTTCATTAAGTACTGCATTTAGTGTTTTGGTGGGTTATTTAACGCAAAGCTCTTCTGTCTTTATTTGTGTAGGGCTCTGACATTTGTGTACCCATATGGTGCCACTCTGAGTGTGATGAAGCCTGCTGTGGCTGTTCTTTCTACTGGCTCCGTCTGCTTCCCCCTAAACAGGCCTGTCCTGGCCTTCCATCAAGGAAAGGTCAGATGTAGTTTTCACACTCATTCCCAGACCATATAACACTTGGTTGTACTTGAGATGATGTTGAAAGATATCCTATGTCTCATGAAGGAGGCTGGCAAGCTGGCAGTGTTGGGTTCCTGCCACATGTTCAGTGACAAGTACATAGACAAAGAGGAGAACAGTAAAATCATGGTGAGTCCAGTTGACATTTAAAGATTTTTTTTTTATCAACTAACACATCAGAAGAGTAGAAGAGTATTCTGCTCTCTTGTGGAATTTTTGTTAAGCATCAATGTTTGTGCACAACAGCCTGTCTTGCTTTTTCATTGCAGGATGTTGTGCTCCAGTGGCTCATGGCTGATAATATTCAGCTGAATCAGATTGATGCGGAAGACCCAGAGGTGAGGAGGTATACTTGACAGGAGAATGGCTTCACTTATATTGTCTTCTAAATTAGCCAAAGATCCCATGTTGTCCATTTGTCCCCTAGATCACAGATTACACCATGTTGCCAGACACAGGGTGCCTGTCAGAACATCTCAGAGTATGCTTACAAGAGGGTGATGAAAACCCCAGGGACTTCACCTCGCTCTTTGATATGTCTTTGTTCAATTTGTCAATGGACACTTTACCCCAAGTCATCAGGTGAGAATTCAAAATACGCCCGAGAAGGCTGTCCTTGCATCACTGCCGTTTTTTCAGCTGACTGCATTAGCGGATGTGAGCTTCCCTCCATCCAGTACATTTACAACGATTGGTGTGTCAGTAAGGCCTGTAGGATCATCAGAGACCACGGCCACTCCAACCACAGACTGTTTCGACTGCTGCCATCTGGCAAACTGTACCGCAGCCTTAAGGCCTGGACAAGCTTCTTCTATCAGGCAACCAGGCTCATATACAAAGGACACTAAAACTCTGTCTGTCTGAGACACACACAGACACACATATAACTGTGCAAACACACAACATGTAAATATAGGGCATACACATTTGCACACTACACATTATTTATATTATTTTATTATATTGTATTTCATTTTACTGTATTGTTACCTTTTAATGTCTCTTACTGTTAATTGTGTTATGTTGCTAGGTCAAGGAGCTTAAACAAAGATTTTTACTCTCTCATACCTGTATATTGAGATATAACAATAAAGGAATCTTGAATCTTCTTTATAGCTAAAAAATGTTAAATGTTTTCTGCAGTGCTTACAAGCAGCTTAATGTCAAAGACGAGCCACTTCAGCTAATCACACCACAGTTTGAGACTCCTCTGCCTCAGCTCCAACCCGCTGTAAGTGTCTGTCCTGCATTCCTGTCCCAGACAATGTTTTTCCATACATACAATTAATTTACCGTAAATTCTAGTCTAGTCATCTACAATTGAAATGTTATGGAAAAGAAAATTTGCTTTAAGCCCCACAAGTTTAAACCCAGAAGTGGGTGTTGTCTTGTCTTTTCTTTTAGGTCTTTCCACCCGCCTTAAGCGATCTGCCTCCGCCCATGCTGGACCTGTTCGATCTAGATGAAACATTCTCTTCAGAGAAAGTGCGCCTTGCACAGCTCACCAATAAATGTAAGTTCAATGTTTTTCTAAACCAAAATGATTAACTGGTAAGGTTTAGGACTGTTAGGGATAGTTCAGAGGTTTTTAAGTAGGGTTGTATGAGGTTCCTATCCATAGTCAGTGTGTTACCTACAGTAGATCACAGTCAGCGCGCCCCTAGTTTGGAAAAGCAGGCAGGAGTACCGGCACCGAAGCTAAGCAATGTACTGCTGTAGACCGGGGCAGCAGCAAAATATATTTTAGACACCTAAAAGGAAAAATTATAGTTACATTTGGAATATTTTCACCACTTTAACTTGCCATCAGACAGCCTTTTCCAACGGGTAACTGAAACCGCTATCTAGGGGGGGGGTAAAATGTGTTGCTGCTGCCCCCGTCCACAGCAGCACATTATTTTGCGCCTGCAGGTTTCTCCAAACTGGGGGCATACCGACCATCGTCTACTGTAGGCAATACACCGACTATGGATAAATACCTCATACAACCCCACTTAAAAAAAAATCTCAACTACCCCTTTAGGTACTATTATTATATTTCATCATTGTTTATTTAATTTTAACCAGTTCCGTTCTTAAAAATTAATAGGTACAGACGATGATCTTGAATTCTACGTGCGGAAATGTGGTGAAATTCTGGGGGTGACTCCAAAGTTGGATAAAGAGCAGAGGGATGCCAAGCACATCTTGGAACACATTTTCTTCCAGGTTGTAGAGTTCAAGAAACTTAATCAGGTGAGAACCTTTAAAAAAAATCTTTACAAGAAAAATTATGCATTGAAGGCCTGGTCTAAAAAAATAATTTCCCCCTCCCTGCAGGAGCACGAGACGGACACAGAGGCACCATTCACGCTGTTGTGATTGGATTCAAGAAACATGTTAATTATATTCAGCTGCCTTTTCAACACACTGTAATGTGACCAAGCAGATGAGTGTATTCTTTAGTAAAGGAGGTAAAGCTGTTGTGTTTTAGAAACTGTATATACACAAGATATTTATCTTTATACCTTTGTATTATATTGTATTTCATTTTGGAAAAAAAATGTACAGTGCACTTGAGCAAATAAAGTCATTGATTACTTTTATTTAAATCTTTCAAATCTTTTAAAAACATTGTTAAAAAAAAGGCATACAGAACTCTGCATGAATCCTCACACATGGATCCTGTAAAATCAAAACAATTTTTGTTAGTTGCAGATCTTTGCCAGAGACAAATATTAAAAATGATTAAGTAAACCAAGCAGCTTACATTCACATTTTTTAAAATCCATTTTGATTCATCTTTGATGCTTGGTGGATGCAGAGGCGGACACAATCATGTACAGTTGAAAATTCCATCCAAGTCTCTTAAAATTTCTCCATGCTAAGTGTGTAATTAGAGGAACATTCATGGTCACCTCAGGGAGAAACTTCAGCTTGTGATTGTTGTGTGCACTGGGGTTTTGGACTACATGTTGCCTCCAGGGCACTAAACTCCATGCAGGATTTGGGGCTGTTTTCGGACTTAATCAACGACACATCCCATGACATATGAGAGACAGTGAGATCACTGTACATCTGGTCAACACAAGCAGCCTTTTTTTGCTTTTTAAGTAACATGTAGGGAGTGGAGGACATTCCCTGCAAAGGCACAGCCAGGAGACAATTGTCAGTCTCTTGAGCGTTTAAGCTGTTCACTGAAAATGCCTGAGAGGGAGAAATGGGATCCGATGATAGGCAGAGAGAAGCCAGAATGGACGGTCTGGTGTCGGATCCATCAGCCATTGTGTCATTTGACGCTCTTGATGTGGACAGTTGTTCCAGCAACAGAGCAGACGGCAAACTCTGTTCCCCCAAAAATTTCCTGTCAAGCTCCGATGGAGATGAACACTCAAAGCGTTTCATATCTAGGAGGTAAAACATTAGAGCCCACTTAGAATCACATCATCTAATCAGACATAAATGAATATATCTATCTTATGAATAAAACCAGTTGTCTTACCTTTAATCACAAAAGCTTTCTCCATTGTTTCCTGGGGCCAGTGAGTGTCAACTGAGCACCAGGTGGGTTTTAAACTGTTGAAGCTGCTTGTTAATTGACCCAGCTGGAGGCATAGCAGGTCATCAGTCTGGAGGAGGTGGGGGAGCATTCATATTTTTATATATATATATATTTATATATGTAAATAAAATGTTATTTTAATTATGTATATTTTGTTATTTAAATCATTTTTTTTCTAAAGAAGAAAAATGTTTAGAAAAAATTTGGGTTTTTTTATTTCCTGAGCACTTCCTTTTGGACAAATATATAAAATAGAGCTCCAAATAAGAATAATTTATCTCATATATACATGTATTGATTATTTTCTCCAATTAATTGTTTAATTTGTCTATAGAAAATAGTCATAAATGCCCTGCACAATATCTCAGAGCCTAAGATGACAACTTTCAAAATTGGTTATTTTGAACCACCAAAGGTCCAAAAAAAAAGCAAAGAATCAACAAAGAGAGAAGCAGCAAATTTTCACATTTGAGAAGTTGGAATCAGAGAATATTCAGTATTTTTGATTAATAATTAACTTAAGTGAATGAATTTTTTGTCATTTGATTAATTGGCCGATGATTTACAATCACCTCAAAATATTGCGATTATTGTTGTTTTAAAAAAAAAAATTAGAATAAATATAACAATGACCTGTTTTTGTTTGTCGCTTAATATTTTTTATTATAAATGATTTAATAATTTATATACAACAATGTAAAGGATTTTGCTTGTCACTATATTGTAAAAAAATATGTGGAGGTAATTCAAGATTCAAGATGTTTATTGTCACGCCGGTTATACAGGTACAATCGTGTGAAATACTTTTTGCTGGGAAGCTCCATTAAAAATAATAAGTTATAATACAATTATAAAAGGAAATACTTTGTACAAGGGCATATTAATAACATATACATATCAGGAAGTATATATATATATTTATTGTGAAGGGCATTTTTGACTATTTTCTAGAAGTGCTCAGAAAATTGAAAAGAAAAATCACCTTTTTCTAAACATTTTTCTTCTTTAGAACAAAGACGATTTAATACACAAAATATACATAATTAAAATAACATTTTATTTACATATATTTATATTTATATATATATATATATATACATGTATGCTCCCTCACCTCCTCCAGACTGATGACCTGCTATGCCTCCAGCTGGGTCAATAACTCTGTCTGATTAGTCTAAGCTTATTGCTATTTGATTATTTCTTTGGGGGGAAACCCACTGTTTTTAAAATTTTATTTTGAAACTCCCACAGGAAGTTTTTCGATCTGACTGCTCGGACCCTAGGCGCACATCTACTGCGCATCTACGTCACCATCCGGTTTCTACGATTGAGAAGAGCGCGAGATAGAAATCCAGGAGCGCGGACAACCTCTGCTCTGCTCTCCAGCTGGCTAAAGGCTGCCTGCAACCATCACCATCCAACACAACACAGCACCGAGCCTCCACCACCACCGCTGACTAACTCTTGAAGACAACAAAACACGCGGAATACAACCATATTACACCAAATACAGACGCACATGACGTGCAAAGGCTGCAGGACAAATAACAACAGAGACAGAAACAGAGGGAAATGTCCTGGTGGCCGCGCGGGTGAGATGTTGATCTTTACTGCATTAACAGTATTAATTTAATCACAGATGGATTTAATGTTACCATATAACGTTACAATATTAATTTCATTCCAGTGGACTGTGGTAAATGTTTGCTTTTTGACCTTTTACTTGTTGTGAGTGCTTCACGGACTCGTCTGTCTGTGCCGCCCTTTTCCTGGAGAATCACTAAAGAGTGTTCAGTATTTAATTTAAGAGTACATTTTTACAAAGTATGGAGCCCCTTTTTTTTTTTTTTGAGAAACCCACTACAGTAATTTCTGAGTAGCCAGTAGTAGTATCTTCTTTTTCCTTTTTTTTTTTTATTTCATTTATTCATTATTATTTGTATTATTATTATTATTATTATTATTATTATTATTATTATTTATTTATTTTTTCTATTTTTATTTATATGTATTTATGTGTATGTATGTATGTATATGTCATTTCTGAGTAGCCATTAGTATAATCTTCTTTTTCCTTTTTTTTTAATTATTTAATTTTATTTATTTATTCATTATTATTTGTATTATTATTATTATTATTATTTATTTATTTTTTCTATTTTTATTTATATGTATGTATGTGTTTGTATGTATATCTGTGTATGTAGGTATATATATTAAATTACTATTATTATTATTATTTTTTTCTATTTTTATTTATATTTATGTATGTGTGTGTGTAGGTATGTATATGTGTATATATATAATATATTTTACATTTTTATTTTAATTTTTTTCTCTTCTTATTTCATGACTTATTTGCGAATACTCTCCCTGTGTTGTATTTTCTACCATTTTTATTTTATGTATCCATGATTGAACGTCAGCCACTCTATTAAATCACAGCAATCAAATAATAATCTAATACTGTTCTGACAGTATACTTACAAACACTAGTTAATGCTCATGAGATCGCCGCCATGTCCCAGTTAGCTATAGAAACAAACCTGATAATCAAGTATTCCTTGCTACACCATAAGGGCGGGTCACAGTGGCTCGTTTGTTGCTTTCACTGTCAGCTTTATTGTTGTACATCACATCTTTTGTTTGTTTCTCAGTGAGGATGGAGAGGAGGCCATGCATCAAGACACCGATTCTGATGTGGCAGAGCAGAGAGACGGTGGGAAAGTGAAGGTGAAATGGACACAAGAGGAGGTGATTGTCTTGACATGTCCCAGCAATTTGCATGTTGTCTCAAATGACTTCTGACCCTGTCAAAGTAAATAATGGCTCTGTAGGACTAGGGAACATAAACATGCTTATTTGTTTATGTTAACAGGATGACAAACTGAAGGCGCTGGTTCAGAAGCTGGGACCAAATGACTGGAAATACATTGCCAACTACATACCAGTGAGTTTGATTATCCTTTTTGTTATTAACCCTTCTGAGACCGACAATAGACTCATTTTTGTCTTCTTTATGGGGGGATAGCAGGTCAACCGTAGATGTCACATAGAAGTGGTGCACATCATCTGAAAGCTGGGAAGCTGAAGATTAATTTGAGATGCAGCTCAGCACTGTGTGTCAAGTTGTTCTAGTCATAATTCAGAAATAAACATGATTTTTATTAATTAATTATTTAAAATAAATTATGATTGGACAATGTGATGGCCATTCTCATGTTCACTTATGTCTCATAAGTTGTTGCAGCAATATTTTGGGTTGAAACCATTTGTTACACAGATTTGGTGCTGAAGTTAACAATTTTTTTACCAATTAAGAATTGATAAAGATGATAAAAAATACCACATTAAGACACCAAGACCTTGAGGAACACCATAGAAAAAGCCATGCTGTGATTTGGTTTCAAAAACTTTTGACATTTGGAGATTTCTGCAAGAATTGCATTTTTTGGTTGTTGTATGGCGAGCACTTCTGTTGTGTAAACTGCTCAGAAACCCCCTTATTGTCAATCTAGATAGGAAAGCCATCCATCCTCTGAATGCTCTAGGTCTCTAGTTTGTGGCTGTAAAGTTTCATGAGGCTGTGTTTATCCTAGAGGTCACCACAGGTCATTTTATACAGCGAGGTCACGTTTTAAAAATGGTCTCAATATGATGAAATGGCTACTATGCGGACTAACATCATCACATATGAATACAATTGGGCTCTTTGGATCCACAAGAGTCTCAGCTTTACAGTGATCCCCAATTTACGTAATTCCAAGACGATTTAGGGACCCCAGTATGCAGAAATATTCAAACATATCATTTTAGAATAGGTGAAAAAAACACATTTATACTGCATGCAAAAAACTGCACGTTTTTTTCCAAAACTGCATGTGATTATCATAAAGTGGGCATGTCTGTAAAGGGAAGACTCGTGGGTACCCATAGAACCCATTTACATTCACATATCTGGAGGTCAGAGGTCAAGGGACACCTTTGAAAATGGTCATGCCAGTTTTTCCTCGCCAAAATTTTGCCTAACTTTGCATTATTTAGCTTCCTTCCCAACAAGCTACCTTCTCTCTAGCTTTAAAACTGAACCTGCTACAGCCTCTGAAAGACAGTAAAGTTGGTCGGAATCGCCCACAATTCTGCAGGTCTCAGAGGGTTAATAGTTAGCTTTAGGGCCTCCTTAGCTGATCTCATATCATTCAGTGTTTTGAAGCTTCTTCTGCTTGTTTTGTTTTGCGTAGAGTCACACTGAACACCAGTGTCAGCACCGTTGGATTAAGGTGTTGGATCCAGAATTGGTTAAAGGCCCTTGGACTAAAGAGGAGGATGAGAAGGTGAGTGCTTCGTTAGGTAGCAGTGCAGAAGTTTACAATTTGACTCCCTACACAAGTATGTCCGGTATGATGAGTAATTGCATACCCCTCATTCCTCAGGTTTTAGAGCTTGTAAATCTCTACGGCAACAAACAGTGGGCAATGGTGGCCAAGCATCTGAAGGGCAGACTGGGGAAGCAGTGCAGAGAGCGTTGGCACAACCACCTCAATCCCAACGTGAAGAAGTCATCATGGACCGCAGAAGAGGACCTCATCATCTACAAGGCTCACTGCCTGATCGGAAACCGCTGGGCTGAGATTGCCAAGCTGCTCCCTGGAAGGTAAATACTCTCCATCTTCGGCAGCTGATTTGATAGTTGATATGGTATGATGCGTGGAAATAAACCCACTCCAAAGGACTCATGTTATAATATTTATTCACAGAACGGATAATGCAGTGAAGAATCACTGGAATTCAACCATCAAACGCAAATTAGAGATGGGCTTCTATGCCGGCGAGGTCTTTAGGCCAGAGGAACTTGAAGAGCTGTTGGCCCGTGTTAATAAAGATGTGCAGGTGGGCTGTCTTTCCATCCTCTCCTCTAATTTGGATGTAGTATTGAACTGTGCGGACAGTAGTGACAGTTTTTTGATTATACAGATGCCCAGTTGCTCTCAAGATGGCGCAGAAAACGAACCAGAGCAGAAAGCGAATCCTTCGGTAAGCAACCAGTCACATCGATTTGAAAATCAGAATTTATATACAGTTTGGCTTTGAGTAATTTAATCTCTGTCAGTAGATTGAAAGAATATCTGTATTGTGTTTCCAATGTCAGTATTATTATAGATGTCTACATTTTCCACCAGTTGCAGGAAACGCCTGTCTCAGCCTCGGATAAAGCCGGTCCCAGCGAAGCAGGGCCATCAAAGGCTGTGTCCCCTCCAAAGGACAGTTTAAGCCCCAAAAGTGAAGCAGACACCACAGGAGAGATGAACGCTACCAGCTGGGTGGTGGACAGCTCTGGCTTTCTCTCCCCTACTGGCCCAGCACTGAAGGAGGTGCTGGACATGGTGGATGGGGTAAGTATCCCCAGTAACCAACAAAATAGACACATCGCATAGCATTTAATTCAAACATATCCAACAGATGATACTTCCATCTTGGCTGCTGCTTGGCAACCTCTTTTTTTCTACCAATGACAAATAATGCGATTGAATATAAAGTTCAGTTATGTGCAGATAAAAAAAAAAGTAGGCTGTCAAAGTTAACACGATAATAACGTGTTAACACAAATTAATTTTAACAATCACTGATTTATTTGATGCATTAACACAACTTGCGATTTTTAGGTGGTAGTGGGCTCAGTTTTAAAGGTAGAGTGAAGCTACTGGCATCATACGCTAAATTTTGGCGAGGAAAAACTCATGGCCATTTTCAAAGGGGTCCCTTGACCTCTGACCTCAAGATATGAAAATGGGTTCTATGGGTACCCACGAGTCTCCCCATTACAGACATGCCCACTTTATGATAATCACATGCAGTTTGGGGCAAGTCATAGTCAAGTCAGCACACTGACATACTGACAGCTGCCTTTTGGGCTGCAGTTTACCATGTTATGATTTGAACATATTTATGATGCTAAATGCAGTACCTGTGAGGGTTTCTTTACAATAATTTGTATTGTTTTGTGTTCTAAATTCATATCCAATAATAAAAGTATACATACATTTGCATAAAGCAAGCACATTTGTCCACTCCCATGTTGATAAGAGTATTAAATACTTGACAAATCTCCCTTTAAAGTAAATTTTGAACACATAAAAAAAATGTGTGATTAAATATTTTAATCGATTGACAGCCCTAAAAAAAGATTGCCAGATAATTTGTGTTGTTTAAATATGTATATTGTTATTGTACTTCTATAAAAGATGTACGCTTCCTTTGACTAGTTAACATGAATTATTTTATTTTTAACTTTTATGACCTTTTACCATTTTACACCGCCATAGTTAAACAAACGCAGAAAAAGCTTTAAAAAGCGTAGCTGTAATATTTTAGAATAGTGACTAGATGTCCAACTAACAAGTTAATTGTCTCTTCTGCTATCAGGACCTCGATGGCTGGTGCAACCTAGAAGCCTTTGACCTGCCTGAGGACAGTCCGAGTCCAGAGCGCCACCGGTTTCGTCTGGAGGGCAGCGCCTTGCAGGAGTTAAGCAAAAGCTGCAAGGGGGAACTCATCCCTATCTCTCCTGGAGGGATCACGCCGCCCTCCATACTGAGCCACCGAAGCCGGAGACGCATCGCCTTGTCTCCTGATACCAGTAGCTCCATGACTCCCAAGAGCACTCCTGTTAAAATCTTGCCCTTTTCTCCATCTCAAGTAAGTTATTAAATCAATGCACAACTGACTTTTGGCGCTGCTCACAATGTCGCATGAGATGGTCCGTTAACTAACAAGTGTTGTTCCAGTTCCTCAACATGTGGACCAAGCAGGACACTCATGACCTGGAGAACCCGTCCCTCACATCCACGCCAGTGTGCAGCCAGAAAGCCCTTGTTACTACACCGCTACAGCGTGACAAGACCCCCCTCACCCAGAAGGAAAACTCAGCGTGAGTGGTCTCTAACTAGTGATGGCTTCTAATAGCTGGTTCCATTTTGGATTTCAGGTTGACCAAATACCTGGATTCTTTAAAGGGACAGTTCACCCCAAAATCAAAAACACATATTATTCCTCTTACCTGTAGTGCTATTTATCCATCTAGATTGGTTTGGTGTGAGTGTTGGAGATATCGGCTGTAGAGATGTCTGCCTTCTCTCCAATATAATGGATGGCATTTGGCTTGCACCAAAAAAATACATTTGAAAAACTCAACAGCGATGTCTCTTTCCAGAAATCGTGACCCGGTTACTCAAGATAATCCACAGACCTTGTTATGAGCAGTTTCATGTAGGAACTATTTTCTTTCTACCGAACTACACCCGCCAACCGTATCACCGCGCAGAAGGAAAAGTGCACCAACTCATGGACGAGAGGCTCGTGCTTGTGACAGCGTGAGATGTAAACGTGAATGGCGTCCTCCTCGGCTGAGCTGTAATGTCAGCTAACTCACACCGGAGCAGACAGGCCACGGCTCCAACATTTTGATTTGTACTGCTTTTACCTATTTTAAACGCTCGCTGTCAGTACTACATATTGCTCCTTTAATAATAATAATAATTTGAATGTCAACATTATGAATGAAGCTTCGAACTATTCGGTACAACCCTAATTACATATGCGTATAGCGCTCACAAAAGACACAACTTTCATAGTTAGACAAAAAGTCTGATTATTTTTGCTTTCATTTCTGGTATTTTACCCATATATGATGAATACTGTGTGCCTACATACCTTAGTGTGATTATAAGTGCATGGGAGTGAATATTGGCGTGCGACTTCAGTTACTTCAGTATTTGAAGTATGTTGCTTGTGCTGTACAGTAGGCTACAGCTGCTCATTGAATGTGTCCAGTACATTTAATAAACCTTTTTTATATATTAAAGGGACTATTTGTAACTTTCAGAAATGCTTCTTAACAGTGACACCTGTGGCCGTGAAATCAACGAAAGTCAGCGTCGGGCTCGTGCTTGTGCTCGCGCTACGTAGACATAAACGAGCATCGCTCAACACAGTGAGGCGACACACGTCAGCTAAAACCACAATATCACTCTATATTTCAGCTGCTTGGCAGTAATGTTAGCTGACCAAACGAAGGTCTCTCCATGAATCACTGCTGATACTGTGTTTGCTTCTCCTGCCTCATAGCAGGCTTCAGCAGCGGGGCTCCGCAGCGAGAAACTCGTCTCCCTCCGCCCGCAGCCGGAGTGAACAGGGAGACACCGGCACCCGGTCGGTAACGAGATGACAACGTTTCTCGCTGGAGAGCCCCGTCACATCACAAGACACGGGGAAACCTATGTTGGTCTGGAGGAGCTGCAGCATTTATTTCTGCACAAACGTCCACTGTACATTCACTAGATATTGTCAGAGATAAACTAACTCTTCTGCAGTGTGGAGTGAGCGCGCGTTCACGTCTAGAGGTGGAGCGAGTACGCGAGAACGCGCGCGCTGTCTGAGTGAAGGCAAGCAGGCAGAGGAGGAGAGGCAGCAGCCACACGCGAGCGCGCATGTGTCCCGACCCGGTACATTTATACACTTAGAAAGTTACAAACAGTCCCTTTAAGCTGCTCATCTCATTTTTAGGTTTTAGGGTACTGGTTGTGAACATGAATTAGACTGCCACTAAATCTGTTTCTGCTTTCTCAGCCAACTAAAGGTGATAGACATCTTTGAGTCATTTTAGCCTTTAGTTACTTGCAAATGTGGAAACGTAAGCCTAATGAGTATCGATGAGGGATTCAAAAGGATTTGGATTTGATACTGGATTCAAGTTTGATTTGTTCACATTTTGTTTTCATGCAGATTTGTTACACCCAACCACAAGTCCGACCTCTGTACGACCCCACGAACTCCGACTCCGTTCAAAAATGCCATGGAGAAGTACGGACCTCTGCAGCCACTGGTGAGTGTCTGATTGTCAGTGAAAAGCAATGAGTTCCCCTTATGGTTTTTATCAACGCTGCTTTAACACTATTTTTCTGCTGTGTGATCTTAGCCTCAGACTCCCAATCTCGAAGACGACATAAACGAGGTCATCCTAAGAGACGGTGGGATTGACTTGGTTGTTGTACGTACGACAACGCCTGAGCAAAGACGCAAAACGATGGTAAATGAGTCAACTTTAATACTTAACACCTATTTTAATCCTTTAACCCCTGTTAAAGGTATACCGTAACATTTATACATATTAGTACAGATCATATAGAGCCAGCATGATATAAAATATTAGAGACATTTGTAATAAAGCAAGTTAGTAAAATCAACACAACCTTGCCCAACAGTACAGCATTTAGTTCATTCTGTATGTCCAGGTAAGGATGCTAAATAATAATAGTAAAAAGTAATATTGTTGTTTGTTTTATATATCTGTTTTTAGTTTTGTTTTTTATAAAAAAAAATAAAACTAATGAAAACCGTCTTGGTTGCTCTATCCACTCTTCCAACAATCACCAGTTTGGTCGAAATAATCCCATAATTCACAGAGTTAGATGTGAAAAGAAACAGCCATTATATGCGCTTCTCAAAGCTACCAGACTCCATTGACAGAAACATTAATTTTACCTCACCGATCGTTGTAAAACACACTTTATTCAACTCGACAGAAACTAAACAAAACTAATAAAAAAAACATCTTTGTTAGTTCTCACCAACTCTGGTTTGAGAGGTTGAAAGAGAGAATGAATAAGTAACATATTTTCAGTTTGCTAACCCTGTTTTCCAGCGCATTTGTGACATTGAATGTGACACAACAGGGAAAAAAACAGAAATGCTACTACTGGCAATCTCCTATTATTTTGTGTTTTAAAAAACAGCATATACACGCTAATTTTTGTGGAAAAGGGGTATAAGATAGTGAAGAGAAGGGATAAGCGTTTATATGATGGTTTGTGCTTATGATCAAGTACCGACTCGAGTGTATGTCTGTTAAACTATAACTGTAGATTGTCTGTAGAAGGTGAATCTTGGGTAACATCCACACTATTACGTTTTCATTTTAAAACAGCGTTTTAATGTTCCGCCGCTGAGCCGGGATCAGAGGTGGAATCTCTGTGTGAAAGGGGCTACTGACAGTCTTCCACTGTTGTTCAGCAGACAACTGCACAGCAGCGACTGAGTGTGAAGTCCCTTGTTCATTCACTTCCCCCAACCAGATATTTCTAGGCTTCTACTGCCACAGCCATTCAAGAATGCTTTCAACTAATATGTTTTAGCTTCCACACTGGAACTTTTAGTCCCTGGAACTACTTTTTAAGAAACTAAAAGGTTCTTCAGCCCAATGTTGTCTATGTTTCCACCGCAGTTTAAAGACCTGAGAAGACTTGGGCGAATGAAAAAGCAACATGTCATGGGACAAGGGCTGCCTAACTTTACTTTTAGTGTTATCAAACAAAGAGAAATGGAACCCAAAAGTTTGGGTACTTACAGAAACTACTCTCCCAATCAGGGCATTTTTTGGGAGGTAAATTGTCCCCAGAACTTAATCTAGACCCTGGTCCCTGTGGTCGAAACGGAAAGAGTTCCTCAAAAGGTTCTTAGTTCCAGGGGGGAAGTTCCTCTGGTGGAAATGGGGCTATAGAAACAGTATATAAACAGCTCAATGCTGAACTCTTTTCCGTTTTTGCCTGGACAAAATTGTATTGATTTTATTTTAGACAGATTGTACTTCATCATTGACTTTTGTGCTGAAGCTATTTACACATATCTGCATTTTTTTATTCCCAGCATCGGCCTCCGATGAAGAAAGTACGGAAATCATTGGCCCTAGATGCCGTGGACTGCCACGTGACGCCTATGTCGAAACGCAAATCCATGAAAACTGAAATCAAACACACCATCAAGGTAAAAAAAAAGTCTAAATGTGTTATTAACCTGTCTGTAGATTTGACGCATCCTAATTCTTTTTGTACTCCTTTTTCAACAACAGGAAGAACCAGAGATAGTTTCTATCAACTCCTCATCATTTTGCAATAAGCAGCATGAAAATATTTTGGATCAGGGCTTCCTATTGGGACCCAGTGACAGTGCCATATTTCCCAGCACGGTGCCCCCAGTTCTGGTAAGTTATTACATTTTAACCTTAAAAGGAATGGATATCCTCATCAATGGAGAAAAAATATTTTAACATAGCTTTTCTACTTAGACCTAATATGATGTTTTTTTCTCTCTCTTCAGATGTCAAAAGAATGGGAGACGGTTGTTTGTGGACAAACTAAAGACCAACTCATTATGACGGAGAAAGCAAGACGCTACCTTCGCTCACTAAAATCCCACGCTCCCAACCGGGCTCTGATTCTGTCCTGAGACATGTCTCGTCTTTACACCAACATGTTACACATGCAGAACTTAATGTTGCTGTTTTCCCCCCTATACTTTTTGCTGTTGTAATTTATGGTGGAGAAAATGAACATGCCATGTGTAGGTTTAGTACAGTTTTTGAACAAGTCATTAGCAATCAAAACACTGACAATATGTAGCCCTATCAATATTTTGAGAGGGAACGGTTTTAGATTTATTCTCACTCCAATGGCCTTGTGCAAGGCTTGAGTGTATTGTCACTTAAACATGAAAAGAACAATGAATGTAAAATTGAAAAATCACGGCCATATACTTTTGCTATCACTGAAAAGACACGGTTTTACATTGCATAATGTGAATGTAATTTAACCGTTTTTTAAAGTTGTGAAGAGTACAAAGAAGACTCGGGCTGCACCTCCATATCTTAAATTCTGTTATATATGGAGTAAAATTCAGACAGGTTGATCAGTAATGCATTTAGAGATGAAGGGTCCATGTTGAAAATGTTAAATGAACATTGTCTTGTTGTAAAAATCAGTTTAGCATGTGTCTAGACTTATAATATACATCTCAATACACATATTAATAGTGAGGACCTCAGGGGGAAAATTAGATGTCTGCTGGACAATGACTTGTGATGTAAAGGAGGCATGGGAGCTGTACCACCGTCGACAGCAAGAGTATTATGTTATTTGGCACTGTTTGTAAATATTTAGAGTTGTATGTTTTTACTTTTGTCATACAGCATTTTGTTGAGAAATTTAATAAAATGCAAATATAATATGTCCTATACACACTTTCCTCCTTGATTATGCTGCTACTGTGCAAAGCAGCATATCTAATGTAAACCTGGCATTTAACATTTGCCTAGTTGTGGTTTTACGATATGTTCAGTTGAACCGGATTCACATTTAAAACAGTACAGCTAAATGAAATGATGTGCTCAACGCAGGTGATCGGTACGGTTTCACATTTGATCTTAGCAAATGGTAATGTTTTGATTATTCATTGGTCTGCTGTTTCAGTACTTTGAAACAAGTCAAAGGACTATGTTAGAGTAGGTTTTATAAGTTCTTGGCCACCTGTAGCCTACTTTAGATAATAATTATCAGGCTCTATGATTCATTGAAGTTCAGAACCTTCTTATTGGGAGCATTTTTTTATACATGCAAATGTGACACAATGTCTACATGTTTGAATTATAAATCTTGTAAATACACCAGTTTATGAAATAAAACTCACTATTTATAAATTGACATTAAAGGTTTTATTGATAACATTTTTATGTAGACAAATATTTTTTTTGAATTAGTACATCAACAGAGCCTTTAGAAAGGTGCCGAATAAAAGTATGGCTCTTCCCGAAAAAAATTATGATTGTGTATAAATAATTGAAAAAATGTTGGCGGGTCCAGAAGGAATGTTTTGTTTATATCTGTGGAAGATGTTTACATTCCATTCCCACTTCTTACAAGGTTCGTGAGTCAATAGTAAAACGACGTCGGTATCTCTGGGTCGTCAGTTAGTGTGTAAAAAACTGATAAATGACTGAGATTGGCGGTAAGTGCCCGGCAACGACTTGTTGTGAAGTAAATGCAATGGGAACAGGGGAGGGCGAATGCAACATCTAGTGGCTGAATGTTATCAATAGCAAATTTAAACCTGCAGTAGGCAGAATGTTTTTGCCATCATTGGGCAAAGAAATCCATAACATCTTTTCAGCATATGTAATTCAAGTGCTCTGACAGAAAACTAAACTTCTGCACCTGTTCTAGCTCTCTTCAGGCTTTGCCACTGCAGCTTTAAATATGGCAATAAATTGGTAATACAATTGTAATAACATTATTATTCTTATTAAAGGGCGCATAACCTGAATGTATTCAACGTCACGTGTACTAATGAAACAATCATGATTATCGTTAAATTATGTTTGCGGTGTATGTATGTGTATATGTGTATGTATATGTATATATATATAGTATATGTATGTATATGTGTATGTGTATATATGTATATATTGCAGGTTGTATTACATGTGCATATTGTATATTACAAAACTGTATATTGTAAATAATAATTTGCGCATATAAGAAAAGATAACAAATAGTCAATATGATTAAGATAAATATGTAAGTAATGAATTGGTATTGTGATTAAGTTATATTATCAGTAATGAATTGGTATTCTGGATTGATAACAAATGTATATTTTGATAAGGATAATTATATCAGTAATTAATTTATATTTCTGTATGATAGAGATAAAAGGTAATAATTATAGTTAGAGTAATTATAAATAATAATTATAGTTAGACAAATTTAGGAACATTTAATTAGAGTATATGTATGGCTCAATAAGGAAGCTGGTTAATAATTAATAATTGACTTATGGAGAAGAGGTGGGATTAAACAAGTTTATACTTCTTCTGGTGATGGGTTGAAGGGGGAGCACAAATATAAATCAATTTAAAAAGCTATACAAGAAAGATATTTTTGGGAGGTATATGGTTGAAGAAGAGTTGTGTTAAAGGTTGGTTATATACTTTTTAACTCCGGATGTATTTGTGGGTTGTAAATAAACTTGGGATGCTGTTCATATATTCAACTTGGGATGTAAATAAATCTGGGATAGTTTTTATATTATATTATATTATCATTCTATGATATATGAGTTATTAGAGGAGAAGTGAGAAAGGGGTAGGGTAATATAAGTTTTTCTTCTACCTACTCCTTTTCGGACACTATAACTCTTGTTTTGTTTGTTATTATTTTGTATCTGTTTTTATTTATTATATGTTCGAAATAAAGTCTTTCAAAGTCAAAAGTCAAAGTCAATCTTTTTTGAATTATGTAAATCAAGGCATCAAGTGTTGACAATTAATTTTTCTTACGCTTTTCATTTTATGTAAATACTACTTGTTTCTGACTGTCCACATGTTGGTATGATCTTTTTTTTTGTATTTTACATGTTCGAAATACATTTTGAAATGAAAAATTAAATAAATGGCACTTCACAGCTGGGATTTACTCGACGTGTACTTACCGTGGCTTTTATTTTGAAACGTCGAACGCACCGCCGGATATTGTACCTTTTGGTGACAGCTCACTCTCTGAGAAACCGGAAGCTCTCGTCCGTTTTGGTGACGCTGCATTAGACTCTCAAGACATGGACCGGTCTAGTAAGTGAATTAATTCAAACAGTTTGAATATAACGTTAGATACGGGAGGTTTTTTGTGTTATTTACATTTTGAATGCTGTTATGGAGTCGCTAGTTATATGATAGTTGTATAAAAAGCCCTCTGGTTGATGCAGTGTGTTGCTTCCTGCTGATGCTAACGTTAGCTAACCTCGTAGCTTCAACCTGCAATGGACGTTTATCTCAATGAATGAAGACACAAGAGATAGTACATGATAAGAATGTGTTGTCTCCTCTCCACGGTGGTAAACCGGTGCATACACCTTCCGACCAGCCAGCAGGTTAACATCTGTCCTCTCTCTGTGTCTGCAGGGCTGTTCGGGTTGGTTTTCCTCAGCCTTGCTCTCGCTGGAGCTCAGGCGCTCACACCGGCGCACCACCTCTCCCTGTCCGATGTGGCCCGGCTGCAGAACCTCCTGAGCCAACAATTCACCGATCTGGACTCTGCATACTACTCTGTTGTTGGTCTGACCAAGCTTGGAGCAACTGTTCCTGATCACGAGGTAAGAAAATATATATTCTGATATAGAAAACAGTCATATTTCAATTATCTGGATAGTAGAGATATGACATGAAATGTTGATTGTTTTTGTTTTGTAGGAAGTATGCCAGTTTATCAAATCCCAGCTGGATCCCACTAGCGTTGACTCTCTCTTCTTTGCTGCGGAGACCAGTCAAGCCATTTCAGGATGTGAGGTATGCATGCATGCCTCGGCCTTCTTATCTGTCCTACTGCTTTTCATTATATGCAAATGCATTTTTTTTTTGGAGTAGATAAATGTGTAGTTGGGCTGCACAATATAGGAAAAAATATATTTCACAATGTTAAGAAGATCCTCTTCTCATAACAAATCACCGTATTTGATTTGATTTGGGGAGCACAAAACTGCTAATAGTACAAAAAAATCCAAACTATGGCTGTTCATTACAATCATGCAGGACATGGGAGTCCCTCTTCCCTGAAAGCAATTGCCCTCGAAGTCATACCTAATCATATAAGAGCTGGCGATAGACTAAGAAAACTCCTCCAACAAGCAACTAATATCCCCTGACCTTCTAAACATCATGTACATTTAAAGTCCAGTGACTATCGTTTAATCATATTTACAATGTTTTTGCATATCAACATTTTTACCACCACTTATCTGGGCATTATGCAATACTCCTCAACCTGACAAATTGGCATATGCCGATTTATTCCTTAATAATGCCAATTTTGTAATTAAAATATAGTAGTATTTGCTTTGATTATCTGGTTATTGAGTTTTGTCCTGTTTGGGGAAATGTCTCCATCTTGCAGAAGTATTATATTTCACTGCGGTATTGCAGGTAGTACTGGTACATATATATTTAATTGTTTGCCTATCTCCTTGTATATACTTATTACTGAAATTCATTGAAAGGTATGTAGAGTTCGCTACATATATTTGAGGTATGGATATTTATTTTGTTAGTTTATTTGATATTGTTTTCAGTTTTCTGAACATTCCTTATTAGTATTCGTTGGGTATTTTCAGGATTTTTTCCACCTTATGTAAATTATGTATTATGCTTTTTCTCTCCTTATATCTCTTTGACATACTATATGCTTGCATGCGGCCCTTGATAACGCTTTAGCGCCTTCTATTGTTTATATACATGGCTTTATGACTGCCACCCACGGCTAGTATATAATCCTGACTGATCAGTTGTTTGTCAGACCCTGATGAAGATCTAGAGTCAATACGCGTCGGCCTGTTTTATTGCCTATGCTCAGAAAATAAAATTACTATATATTTTTTCACCTGAAGTATTTTTTTCCATGGTTGTCTGCACTACTTGAGGATTATTTATCCAGCAAGCAAGACTTCCTGTATTCTGTTTCATGTACTTTTACCTGCCTTACTAAAGAGCAGTGCTTCTTTCCTCTGTTTTAAACTCACTGTATTTGTTTGGGTATTTGAAATCCACATCATTGCTTCATGATCATTGACATGGCAAAGTGGACGATGCTCTACTATAATGCAATCCCATAAGAACCAACTATTTATATGAGATTTTTGTTCACTTCATAGATCCCTGTGTCCAATGAAACCCGCGACATCCTCCTGGCAGCAGTTAGTGAGGATTCGACCATGACTCAGATCCACAGAGCCGTGAGCGCACTCAGCTCTCTGGGGCTTCCTCTGGCTTCCCAGGAAGTTGTAGGTGCCTTGACAGGTCGCATCAACAAAGAGGACAACGTTATGGCGTAAGTGTTACCTGTGTGGGTTTGGGAGTGCAGTATCATTCTTTGTCATTCTTGCAGTGCTCATGAGCAAATGATCGGAGCAATTTAATTCACAACAAATGTATGTTCTCTCTGAACAGTATCACTTCAGCTCTGCAGACCGCCGCCCGCCTTTCCCAGCAGGCAGAACTTGGAGGAATACTGGAGGAAATTGAGGTGAGCTCTTTAACTTCCACCAGGTGGTGCTGTGTCACTGTGATTTTACTTGGCGCAAGACACACTGGACACTTAATTTTGCAGGTTTTAGTTTTTTTAACAGAAAACACTTTTTTTGCTTTTTTCCTCTCAGGATTTGACCGCTCGTTTGGATGACCTTGGTGGCATCTACCTCCAGTTTGAAGAGGGACTTGAGGCGACTGCCATGTTTGTGACCGCTGCTTATTCCCTGTCAGATCATGTGGACATGGAGCCCCCTCTGAAGGAGGTATGATTTCTGTCTGTCAGGTGTTGGCTTTTCTCTGCATGGGTTTTTCCTCTCTGAAACTGATGTTAGACATGTTCTCCCCACAGGACCAGGTCATCCAGCTGGTGAACTCCATCTTCAGCAAGAAATCCTGGGACTCTCTGGCTGAGGCCTTCAGCGTGGCAAGTGCCGCCGCTGCTCTCTCCAACAACCGCTTCCATGTGCCTGTCATTGTCAGTGCTCAGGGCCCAGCCACAGTGTCCCACAGCCAGCCAACCCTGCAGGTACAGATGTTGGATCTCAACCGAGCTACAGTCCCTCTTGGTGGTTTTCAATCCGCTCATAGTGACGCTGTTTCTCTGTCTGATTCACAGCTCCTAGTTACTGATGTCATGTCTCAACCTCTGGCCATGGCCAACGTGCTGGTGGAATCTGCGTACGCTGTGGCCTCCAAAAGCGTCATTCTCAGCCAAGCTCCATTCACACTTAATGAGTATGTATCATTAGAGAGACAAGTTTACCCAGGTTCCCCTCTACTTGAAAATTATACCAAAAGCTGGAAGAAATAAACACACACATGTCCTTTCATTACCTCATTACTCAGCCCAAAAAACTTTCCTAGTGTTGACAGAAATGCAGTTTGAATGATGACGCAAATAATAACATCACACAAATGTAATTGATCTTTTCCATTGACTGTGTAGATTATGTTTAACTCAGCACATTCAGTTTCTTTACAAGATTTAAGTACTGCCTGGTTTTGGTAGAACATACACCGTATTATTATTTTTTTTCTTCTGATTTTCAGTGGCATCTTTGAACTGAACTTCATGTCCACCCAGCCAGCCAGTGGATATTACCAGTTTACCGTTGCAGTGACCGGGGATACCCGGCTTGTTGCCAACCATGTTGAGGTGAGGTGGCGGTCAGAATTGGAGTCATTTAACTATAGTGGAATGGATTAGCCAATTTTTATGCATGTAGTTAGGCTGGACAATATGGCTTATGAATAATATCTTGATATTTTTTAGGCTATACCGCGATATACGATATATATCTTGATATTTTAATATTTTATCTAAAATAACATAACTGTTTGATTTAACCCTCTGGTGCATATGATCATTCTCGCAAACTAATCTGAACCCTCTGAGGTGGTATACTGTCATATTGAAGTCAGATTGGTCTTGAAATTTGACTGATTATTTACACAGTTGAAATTTCATTTTTCTCTATAATACAGTTTGCAGGCAGTAGTTTTAAATCATTTATTTTACTTAATATTTATCCATTTTGTTTGATTTATTTATTTATTATTTTACAGACTGACTGATTTATTGAATAAATATGAGATTACCAATCACATTTACCTGAAAGGTCACTTTTATTTTCTTACACGCTCTTACCATAATGCCATAATGCCTATACACCTTCCGCAAAACAACGTTAGAGCTAACTTTGACCATCTTTTTCAAAGTGGAGACTGGCATCTTCCATCAACGTTTCCAATCTCAACATGTATAAAATCGCTTTGGTGCTTTACTTCTTTTGCTCTCTCCAGGCTCTTTCCCTGTTCCCTCTAGATACAAAAACGCACGCCCACTGACACTCGCCCTGAGGAGTGTGAGAGGGAGAGAGCCGTGGGAGAAGCGAAACGAACGAGAACGAGTCTCATGCGGCGGCTTAAAAAAAAAAATGTGACAATTTGTCCTCTATGTTTGCGATATAGTCATTTACTACATCCCATGTAGAACAAGCCACAATACATTAAGTATATTTGATATATCGCCCACCCCTACATGTAGTCATAGATTTGAATGTTTTATATGTTTTTGGCTTTAATTGCCTTGGTGGAGAAAGTGATGCAAATGAGAATGTGCTGTTGAGTCAGAGAGGGGAGGTTGTGGCTGCAGCCTGTCCCACGTTGGCGGCCCATCTGAATATGATTGTAGTCATTCTTTGTTTAGGGATTAGTATGCTGCTCTCAAGCCCTTACTTGACTAACTTTGTGTCGTGACTGTCCACTTGTAGCTTAAAGTGAAGGTGTCCACTGAGGTGTCTGTCACTAGCATGGACCTCTCTGTGGTGGATAAGGACCAGAGCATTGGCACAAAGACCACCAGGTAAGGAAACAGAGTTTGATAAGTAAAGCCCTTTTTGCTGACCCTTAGTATCATGACAATAGGATACTATATGCTTTTCTTTTTTTTAAATGTCTCAGGGTGGACTATCCTTCCAAAGCTAAAATCTCCTTCACAGCAGACAGCCACCAAAACTTTGCTATGGCCTTCCAGCTGGTTGATGTCAACACTGGAGTGGAGCTTACCCCTCACCAGGTAAGTAACCAGAGTGTGGGACATGAACAGCAAACTGCTGGCATTACCATACAACCATTATATAGTTGGCCAAAACAATCATGAAAACAGCCAACTACTGCCACCAGAAAAATGTAGCTCTCAGTCTTGTTCAAGATTAAGACAATTTATTTTCTCTGTCGCAGACTTTTGTCCGGCTGCACAATCAGAAAACTAGCCAAGAGGTTGTGTTTGTGGCTGAACCCGACAGCAAGAATCTGTACAAGTTTGAGTTGGACACAGCAGAGCGGAAATCAGAGTTTGACTCCATGTCTGGTACCTATTCCCTCCACCTCATCGTTGGAGATGCTACTTTGGAGAATCCCATCTTGTGGAATGTGGTGAGTGTCTGTTCAGACTTGTTGGTGGCAATGAGGATTATTTACTGATGTAACAAGCCAGTGAGAAGTTGATATTGAATTCTAAAGTTGTAATCTTTTGAAAGGCCGATGTTATCCTGAAGTTTGTGGATGAGGAGGCCCCAGTGGTCATTCAGCCCAAGAATCTTTATGTGCCTAAACCAGAGATCCAGGTAATACTTATCCTACTCTTTATTTATATCAGCTTCACTGCCAGATGATGGAAAATGAAGCAGCATCAGTCCAGCTGTTCAAAATCTCCTCTTGTCTCTGCAGCACTTATTCAGGGAACCAGAGAAGAAGCCTCCCACAGTGGTTTCCAATACCTTCACTGCACTCATCTTGTCCCCCTTCCTACTTCTGCTCATCCTGGTAATATTTAAAACTAAAACGTTTTGCTCTGTTATTATTTTTGCCATCAGCTTAAAGGGATGGTTAGGATTTTTTTTTTTTGCTTTAAAAACAGCATAGATGGATATATCGGTTTCAGTTTCCCGTCAGAAAAGGTTGTCTGATGGCAAAGTAAAGCAGTGAAAGTATTCCTACAACTATCCTTTTAACTGTAGAGCAACTTGCATATGAAAATAATTTAGAAACCATTTGTCTTATTCAAAGGCCCGCCTAGAAACAAACCTACTTCCATTATTAATCAAAACCTTTCTTAATAGAGCATTCAGCTTTGTTATTATTGTTGTATGCACGGTGGTCTAGTTTCTTTCCCCAGAAAAGCTCTTCAGTAGGAAGCCTTCATAAACAGTGAATGAGGCTCCAGTAGTGCATGAATATAATGCTTGTTTTAATTTGAAATCACAAAAGCTATGGTGTATTTTTACCTGGCATTTGCAGTGCTGAGTAATAGTTATTGTTGCAGTGGATCAGTGCATTGTGTGTTAGGTGGTAAACAATTTTTCAGCCCCTTTGTTTGCAGCTCTTGCAGGGGATGAAACTCACATTGTCTTTTATTCCCCCTCTTGTCTGTAGTGGTTTAAGCTCGGAGCCAACATCTCCAACTTCAGCTTCACTCCCAGCACCATTCTGTTCCATGTAGGACACGCAGGTTAGTCGCAATCTTTGTTTATCGCAGATCTGATTGTTTTACAGCCTCTTCATCTACTATTCATCTGCTGTTGTTCAAGATGATAAGTGAATTGCAGTAATGACTGTGTGTGACATTGTGTATTATCATAATTAATTTCAGCGATGCATTATTCACGACATTCCACACACAAAATCTCGACATGAAACATCCCCCCCACCCCACCCACAACATCTCTAGAACATTAAGTCAGGTTTGTGTATGTCACAGCCAAGGTTCCATCCAAAGTTAGATAAAATTGTAATTTAATTTCCTTTCCATTCTGACAAAGCACAAACAATTTGGGTGTTCTGGTATTAAAAACATTACTCAAAGGTATAAAAATATTCCCAGAAGCTCATCCCATTAGGGCATTCGTAATGCGTGTAAAGGCAAATGTCAGTATTCTCATCAAAATGTTTGTCGTGGTATCAGTTTCTGGAATATGTGTCTTTATCAGAATATAAAAATAGGATGTAACAAAGAACTTGGGGTTGTTGTAATTTTTATTATATATTTCTGTAACAAACAAGAGTGGTTCCCAAACTTTTTTTAAACCATGACAGCCCTTAGAGACTTTTTTTCATGGACTTTGATCTGTTTTTTTTTATTTACCTCTCTTGTCACTTGAAGTTTTTAATATCTTTGCTGGCTAGAGGGTGACTTTTTTTTCCAGAGATGTCCCTTTAGTTTACTTTAATTGGCGCAATTGACAGTTTTTCCCTGCAGGTGAGCCATATATATGAGACAGCTAACTTACTAACTCACTCCATGAAAAGCTATAAGCCAAGTAGTTTTTACCGTACAGTGTGATTCCTTGTGGCCGGTGTTGCACCAAAATCTGTGACCATCGAAATCTGTGACCGCAGAGGAGCCAGCAACATATGAGGTCATCAATTCTGACGGCTGTCATCAGGAAATGTGACCCCACTGTTACCTGTGTAATGTTATACATTCAAGACAGAAAACACACAAAACTACATTGTTAATTTTTCAAGATTATTTCAATATTTTTACTTCAAAGATATATTCACAAAACTCTAAAAGAAAAGCAAAAGATAGTTACAGTGGAGTCACATTTTCTGACGACAGTCGTCAGAAATGGTGACCTCATTAGGCTGACTCCTCCGTGGTCACAGATTTCAGTGCAATACCGGCTTAGACCAGGTTGAGCACAATTGCCAAAAAGCCTGTTATGTTACTATGATAACCGTGCAACCGTAGACTGTTGTCACCAGTTTTAGCTGTGGCATAACTGCATATTTTAAATAATTTCATTTAAAAGGTTTATTTTAATATGGTGATTTCAGTCTGTTTTTTTTTTTGTTTGGTTGTTTTTTGGCCTATATTATAGAGGACGGAACCTGCCAAAATAAATAAATAAATTACGAGATAAATAAATAAATATGTCATTAAATGTTGCAAATATAATTATATTAAAAATAAATGTAGCCATTAATTGATAAAATGTGACATAAATTGATATTTCTGTTTCAATTTGCCCATTTATTTATTAATTTATTAATTCCCTTGTTTATTTTCTCTACTAATTATTTTTGCATTTGTATTTATTTATATATTTTTGCATTTATTTAGAAATGTAAATAACTCTTGCAGCACCCTTGGCCTCTCCTTAAAGCACCCAAGCCACTTGGGGATCCACTGATACACAGCCATTTAATTTGAATGTTAATGTTCCAACTCTGTTGTTTCATTTCAGCCATGCTGGGCCTGATGTACGTCTACTGGACTCATCTGAACATGTTCCAGACTCTGAAGTACCTGGCGATTATCGGCGGTGTAACCTTCCTCGCCGGGAACCGCATGCTGGCCCAGAAAGCAGTGAAGAGGTACGTCTCCTGATGGTGCCTGGGACAAATGGTTCCTAGAGAGTCCTTAGTCCCAGAGAGAAAGCCTTGCCCCCTTTCAGATGATGAGGACTCATTGTAGTTCTTAGCCTTAAACCTGAGGAAAAGTGCCTGTTCCATATCGTAGCTCCTCAGTTGGTCCCTAGAGGCTGATACCAGTGCCAGGCTCTCTGCCAGAAGGAGAGCTCGTGCCTACTTGGACCAGGAGAGAAGCGTAGCAGCAAGATCTGCAAGAGTGATGATCTAAGTGGGCAATTTCCTCACCATCAATATGTAGAGCCCTCAAAGGGCCAGAGTGAGCAATTTGTAGCCTGTGTCTTTGACAAAAAAAACGTCACTCTGTAATTGTTCACTTTTACTTCTTGCTGTTACGAAAGCCCATTTAACCTTTTTAAGCAAGTAGAATTTTGCAATGAATGATTTCACAAATGTCATATTTCCAGGGAGGACTTTGTTTTCCCCTTTTCTTTCCTGCTAGTCTCTGTCTCCTTGGAGCTGGTGCTTGTCTTTTTAACCCCTCTATCCACACCTCGCTGTCTCTGTACTCCTTTTTCAGGATTGCCGCAGAGCAAAGTAGTAGGTTGGCAAAGTATAGGAGCCTACGATAAAGCCCTGCCATTTGTAACAAATGAGTCGGTCGTGCTTCCAGGCTGAAGTAAGGGCATTCCTCATAGACTGCATCCTCAGTGCATTTCCATAATGGCTGGCCAGCGTGCATGGCTGTGTGGTGCTCGATCATTCTAACTCCCGAGTGTTCACATGTACTTGCCGCCCCTCCTCTTTGTTTGCCTCTCACTCATCCCACCATGATCATTACAACCATAGCCATACCGGCACTTTGGTAACCCCTCCATTGTGGTTCTGGTTGTGCCATTACATTTGAGTGACATGTTTTGTGTTCGTGTGCCAAGGTATGCATTGTCCAGATCTTAAGACATTTGTCATGACAATTTCTCTGTGGTCTTTGCCAAAATACATTGTTTGTTGTGCATTAAAACGCATGATCCAGCCTTTACATGACTTCGTCAAAGATCAGGCATTAAATAAAACCACAAAGTATTTCATTCATCTTCATGTTTGTAATAACTAACGTTTGCTTATTTTCTCTTTCTTTCACAGAATTGAGAAAAAATAAGAGCAAGAAAATTAAAAAGAAGACACTGACGAAGCTCATTTTTTGTGTCCAAGGAGTCATTCAACGATGCATCAAATCAGACTTTAAACATGGCGTGGCAGTTCAAGAATCCAATCAACAGTTTAAACATGCAGTTTGTCTGTGTTGCCAAATGGAAGAAATTGAGAAATCACAGCATCTCCGAGGACAAACGCTCACTGACAGATACTCTTACTGAGGACTGTAAAGCTACTGATCATTGCACTTCATCTTCCTGTGAGATTTGTTTTCTTGTTGTCCAACATGCGAGTCTTTTATAAGTGAGCTGGGGGGTTTTATTTGTGGTTTCTTGATGGATTTTGGGTTGATTTGTGTTTTTTTTTTTTTTTTTGTACATTCCTCTTTTTTTTGTTCAATGCCCATTTCACCTTGTAACAGAAGCTGTAAGTCAATTTGTTTCAGCTGATTGTAAAACCCATTGGCAGTCGCACTGATACGTTGAACGTTACTATCTATGCCAGTGTGTTTGCATGTTTGGTGCTTCCGATGGGTAGGAGGAGCGTTGGTCCACTATTTGATACACAGTTGGCGTCCCCCTAGAAAAAATGTTGATAATGAAATATGGGCAATTTGAGGAAGTGATGTTTTTGTAATGAAGAAGAGGAAATAAAGAATTTGAGGTGAGTCTAAGTTTCTTTCTTTCTTTCTTTCTTTAGTAGAAGGAAAATGGGAATCAAGACTGATTACATCTTAAGTATTTCTTTCGAATGGATTGAAAGAGTGAAGGTTGAGTGTAAAGAGGAGAAGCTGGGGAGACTTAGAGGAGTATTCAGATTCTTAATATCAATAACAGTAGTACTAGAAATCATTTTAGTTTTATTAGCATTAAATTCCCTCTGTGTTTCGTTAAAAGTGTTTCAAGAATGGATTGCATTTTTGTTGTGTCCCCATTTCTTAATCGCATGAGGAAGAAATCTCTAAGTATGGAGCGGCATGGAATGACAATTGTCCGTACATGTAAGTGGTATTAACAGACTTTTAAGGGCCTGCACACCCACACTTTTGTCCTGGCGGATTAGACTTAGAAATTGAGAAAATTATGATGTCACTTAGGGCTGGGCAATATGGAGAAAATCAAATGTCACAATATTTTTGATCAAATACCTCGATATCAATATTGCAACGATGTTAAAGGATTGACTATTTATGCTTTTACAAAATATTTACACTGAGATTTTTGATAAATAATCCTCAGTAATGTTGATATAATGACTAAGTGGGTAAAGGCAAATAATAAAACAGCGAGAACAGTCTGGTAAGTTAAGAAAATTACTAAATATATAATTGTGATTAATGTCATGATTGTCCATAGTTAATCACGATTAATCGCAAATTCATCACACATTTTTTATCTGTTCAAAATATACCTTAAAGGGAGATTTGCCAAGTATTTAATACTATGCTTGCTTTATGCAAATGTGTGTATTTATTTATCATTGGAAATCTATTAACAACACAAAACAATTACAAATATAGTCCAGAAACCCTCACAGGTACTGCATTTAGCATAAAAAATATGCTTAAATCATAACATGGCAAACTGCAGCCCAACAGGCAACAACAGCTGTCAGTGTGTCAGTGTGCTGACTTGACAATGACTTGCCCCCAAACTGCATGTGGTTATCATAAAGTGGGCATGTCTGTAAAGGGGAGACTCGTGGGTACCCATAGAACCTATTTTCATTCACATATCTTGAGGTCAGAGGTCAAGGGACCCCTTTGAAAATGGCCATGACAGTTTTTCCTTGCCAAAATGTTGCGTACATTTTGAGCGTTATTTAGCCACATTCCCAACAAGCTAGTATGACATGGTTGGTACCAATAGATTCCCTAGATTTTCTACTTTCATATGATTTCAGTATCTTCACTCTAGCTTTAAAGCTGAGCCAGCTACAACCTAAATATTGCAGATTCGTTAATGCGTTAAAAAAATTAGCGGTGTATAAATTAATTTGTGTTAACGCATTATTATCACTTTAACTTTGACAGCCTTAAACAATATATCACGTTACTGTAATGCAGCCTTTAAAACCAGGAAAAGACAGCACTTATGCCATATTACGATATCACGATATCCAAAATCTAAGACAATATCTAGTCTCATATCACAATAATGATATAATATCGATATATTGCCTGTGGACTGTATTGGACTGTAACTTTGCTAAACGGCCACTGTGGCCGCAAGTGACAATTACATGAAGTTAAAGCTTGGGTTGGTAATATTCTTCAAAAACATTGTTACAATGCAAATGCAATATTTTTCTCTAAAAGGTGGCAATGTAGAAGTATATAATACTCAAGTATAGTACGAATACCTCAGAACTGTATTTTTCACCACCGCCTAGTTCAGCATGACCACATAAATTATATGATGAGTCTTGACTCTTGAAAAAAGATAATGTTCAAGATTTCAGTAATATCATTAGTCCTTATTAGTATTTCAGTTAAACAATGTTACATCCTAGTATTTCTGCTAAAACAAGAGTTCACAACTTAAAGTTCCTCAGTGCCATTTATTCCACAGTCATGAGCCGGTCCGTAGTTTTTATTTTGTCACAGCTTTAATGGGAATAAAAAAATTACAATATAATTTTCATCTGTAAAGAACAGGTTGGAGGAAGAATAAGAAAACAAGCAGTGATGGTTATGAAAAGTGCCGCTGGTGAGGAGTACTGGCAGCCTTCAATCTGTCCAATCCACCAATCTCAACTCAGCAGTCTATAACGAGGACAGAATCAGGTTATTGACAGACTAACATGTCATTATGTGTTTATTAGAGTGTGTATTAGGCTTTAATGGTATTTATTTACCTGGGCCTCATGACATTCCCGTGCACTCCTCTGTATCTCTGATTGCTCTGGATGGATGTAAGATCTTCTTTATAGGTTCCTTCATAGATATCTGACTGACGTTTCACGTAACTCTCACTTCCATCTCTGTAGAAAAAAACAGTTAATGTTTCATTGTGTGTTTCTGTTGGCAACCTGTCCTGAAAACACAGCGTTGCTCCTGCTGTATTTGCACAGATTGAAGTGACATCATTCCTCCAGTGCTACACCTACCCCAGCCGTTTGCCCATGATTGTCTGAAGGAACTTCCTGGCAGAGATTTGGCCCAGGACTTTCCTGTAGCTGTTTGTAAAGATGGCGTCAGCGTGGCGTCCTGAGCTAAAAACAGAAAGAGGACAATTTACATCACTTCAGTTTTTACACAACAGTATTCTGGAATAGCTTTCAGAGAAAAAAATTAACTGCAGTGCAATGAAGCAGAAACAAAAATGCAGATAAAGGATGTATCTGTCCATTCACTATTGCCCAGCTTGAAGGGTCAGTTCACCTGAATTACAGAAAAAAGTACATTTTAAGATTCAAGTTTTTTATTATCATATGCACAACAATTACAGAGAAGAGATCATTGGCAATGAAAAATAACAATAACCAACAATGCTCATTAAATATGTTTATTTATTATTATAATATAATTTATTTTAATTTATGTTTAAAATAATTAATGCAAATAAATAATAAAAAGCATGCAAGTAAAAGCAAAATGAGTATTTTGGTTATATATATATATATATGTATATACATTTATATATTATATATAAATAATATCTCAGTTGTTGGCAATTAAAATCTTGGATCTCAGTTTCCCTCCTACAATGCTCATTAAATATGTATAAACAAAAAAAATGAAATAAAAAAAGCATGCAAGTAAAAGCAAAATGAGAATCTAAGACATAAAATAGTTAAAATATAGGGCTAAAATATAAACATGAACAAAATATAAAATAACGTTATATAAATTTGTGGTAGACAGTATTGCAAATTAATAAACTGATGTAAACAGGAATGTATAAATGTATATGCATAATGAGAAGTAATATATATATATATATATATATATATACATACACACACACACACACACACAGAGAGGTGTAAACAGTTTGTAAAACAGTAAAGTATAATATTTGCCCAGATTTTGAGATACTATTCTATCTGGCCTTAATAGTTCATACAAAAACTGATCACAGTGAGGTCTGTACATTATCCAGAGTAACTGGTACACCTTTTCTAAAAGGACATGCTGATGTTGAATTCTTTGTAAATTTCCACTGCTGTGAGCACCACAAAAGCAACTCCATTCACCTCTATTCTACTGGGGGGTGGAGGAAGAAATCTTAGAGGCAGATATCCAAAAAAAAGCTATCTGCATTGGTAGATACCACTAGAGGTAAGTGAGAAAAAAAATGTTTTATTTGTAATTTTGGTAAACCGACCCTTTAAGCCATATTTTAATTCAGCCACTCAGTCCATGTTAACAAACTGACCGTAACTCCGCTTGCTCCCTGGGAGGACTCGTGTCTTCCTTCATCTGCTCTGCTGGATTCTTTATAGAAGATGTCATCAGGATGGCTGTATCCCTCTGGCCGAACCTGAGAAATATCCGTTAACTTAATGAATGTAGAACATTGTATTCAAATATCTCCACAAACATTATACCATACTGATATGTAAATGTATTCAAAGTTTTGATGGTGAGGATGGATTTTAGACAAAGAAAAATAGCCTCAATCTGACAGCAAAACGCTCTAGCTCTTGTTAAATTATATATTCTGCTGCTTCAGCACAGGACACTGTAATTAAAGTGCTGTGTGAATGTAACGTGGTGACTAATCCAGACATCTTGACCCTTTTTAGCATAACAAGTGCAGAGGGCACAACTATGACATGCAAAGTAACCAGAGAAAGGTTTAAAACATCATACGCTTTGTGCATGGATATGGCTATATTCTTTTAGCCCTGACACTGTGATCAAGTCATCATCTATCAACCTGGAGCCCAAATTAGTGTTAATGTACGTTGTGTATCTTGTTTTATCTTGTATTTTCTGCTTTTAAATATTAAGATGTTTTCTATTTCCACTTGGTAAAGCTTTCTAAACACATCAGCTCTCTGAAGCTTAGAAACAGTTAATGATACAGATGATTGTATTTTTGTGGTGTTGTAATTTGTCAGAATTCTATTAAAAAATATATTTTATTCAGAGTAATAATCCTCAACCTCTTTTCAGTATTTCTGCCATCGATATGCATCTACAAAAATGAACAGCTGAGTTGAGCACTCATTAAAGATTTGAATAACTTTAAAAAACAAAACAAAAAAAAACACTCTACTAAAACACTAAAACTCAGTAATGGAAAGTAAGATTTCAGTAAATCTGTCAGGACTTACCTAATGGATGGGTAGAGTGGGGAGCCTGATAAAGACATGACCAGGCAACAAAACAGCAGCAGTGCAGCTTTCTCCATCCTCACAGCTAGTCCTGGAGAAGAATGGACAGCTAGAATAAATGACAGGAGTAGAAATTACATTAGAAAAAATGCTGAAACCACAGTTTCCCTCAACCAGCCTCATCGCTCTGCAGAAGGCACTGAAGTTGCCACATGCAGAGATGTATTATGGAAAACATTTACATTTAATCTAAAATGTTGAAAATTGTCAAAACAGAACAATTACACATATAATATACACATTACATTTACACATATGGTGGAAGAGTTACCTTGTTTTGTGTCAATTCTGAGCGTCCCTGCGGTTCCTCTTTACTTGGTGCCCGCCACTCTCATCATCTCTCACTGCCAGGAATCACTGGAACAGGACTGTTTGTTATCCCTGCATCCATGGTCAGTTTATACTGAACCTGTAGCTCCCAGTCACTCCCACGTCACACATGATCTCTCTTTCTCTCTCTCTCTCACTGAGCTGAGTTGTGAGGCATGCTCTCTCTTTCTTTTTATCCTTCTCTCCTTTCTCAAATTCAAATTTGCTTGAATTAAATACAGAAATGACAAAGCGTGTTGTACAAGGTTTACAATATAAGTATGATAATTCAGAATGTAGGGGAAAAACGACAACAAATTGTTGCAAACAAATAATTAAAAACAAATAAAAACATAAGACTATTTATGATAGAATGAGATATGGTTTATGTAGAAAATAAAATGCAATGATCATTTTGACAGCCATTACATTATCTTATACATACATTCTGCAAATTGTTCCCTAAAATAAAGTGTCTACAACTATCGCCTGTCAAGGAAATACAAATGCATCTATAGACCTTCATTTCAGAGGATTTTGTGCAAAGGATCCTGAAGGGGGCAACAAAAAAAACAAAAACAGAAACACGTTTTAAAAGTGTCTATGTTATTGGACATGATGAAAAACATCAAAAACATATGGACTAGAAGACATTTGAATAAACAGCTCTCTGATACAATTTTGAATAGATGACGTTATGTTTTTACATACTATTATTTATTGCAAGGCTACAGACTGCATTATTTCTAAGCTTTATTTTGTGCATGCCTGGTATTTAACAGTTGGTGCTACAGATGGATAGCATACCTATGGACAGAGTTTCTTCTGATAAATAGACAATGGTACATTCTGTCACTAGCTGGGATAATGTCTATGAGAAAAAGTTAATAAAAATTAACTTTTTATTATTATTATTATTATAATTATTATTATCATCATCATCATCATCATCATAATCATTATTATTATTATTATTATTGTTATTGTTATTATTATTACTACTATTATATTATTTTATATTATATGATATTGTATTGTATTGTATTGTATTGTATTGTATTATATTATATTATATTATATTATATTGTATTGTATTGTATTGTATTGTATTGTATTTTATTATATTAAACTGTATTGTATTGTATTGTATTGTATTGTATTATATTATATTGTATTATATTATATTATATTGTATTGTATTGTATTGTGTTGTATTGTATTGTATTATATTATATTATATTATATTATATTATTATTATTATTTGGACGCTACCCCACTCTTCCCCTTCCCCTCACTCTTGGGGCCGATTTTGGGACCATAACGTGAAAAACAATTGTGAACTGTATAAGTGTTCAGCTTTTAAGACTGATTCAAGATGTTGGTGATTTATTAAAAGCTCACTTCGAAGCTTTCGCCGACGTCCGGAACGTTGGTTTACGTCAATAAGTCTTTAGACGGACCGTGAAACTGGACGGACCCGGGGACATCTTTGGCTAACGGATTGTTTGATACAAGATAGTTCTCTGTCGTCTACTTCCGTTTTTGCCGAGCAAGAAACCGTTACATCTTTTATTTTCCTGTCATGGCTTTCAGGATTTAAGGAACAGTGTAGTAATAATAATATACCTGAGCTAATATAAGGTAGAGTTGCTGCACTGTTCCCAAAACTAATTATTATTATTTAATAACCTTCTAATTTATGACAGCTCAATGCCTTTTCCGGGTTTTAGATTCATTTTTATTTGGAGACAAGAGTGTTTCCATTTTTTTTTAAAGTGTACACATACCATAAACATTGTAAGGGAAAGAAAAAAGAAAAAAGAAAAAATCAATCAAATCAGGATCGCATTTAGCTGCGCACAATGTCTAAATAATGGGGGAAAAATAAAATAAATAAATAAGTTAAATATATACATACAAACATACAAACATACCTGCATATACACACAAATATATATATATATACACATATATACATATACACATACATTCAGTACATACACATACATACTGTACATATCCATACAAACACATGTCTACATACATACATAATCATAACATATTCCCGAGAACCCTACATATACATTTGGGGTGCCAAATAGTAATTCTATTAAATAAACAAATATACATGTATATATGCATACACACACTCATATACCCACATGTTCATGCCCATACATACACGTATATATTGCATATATATATACACACATACATATACCCACATTCAAGTTCAAGTTCAAGTTCATCTGTATTGTCATTTGTCCTCATACTAAGTACAGGGTTAAAATGAAATGTCGTTGCTCACGGACCAAGGTGCAAACACAGACATACAAAAACAGCCACAAACATAGAACATAACACAGTGAACAAAGTGTGATGGTGCAGCACAATAAAAAGTGGATGACAGGATATTAACAGAGTAAAGCAGTATAAAGGCAATCAGGTCTTTAAAAGTGCTATATATAAAAAAACGAATGACTCTCCAGTAGTTCTCCCTGTATAAATACCTAATAAATAGATAAATAGATGTGTCAGTGCAAATAGTGTCAGTGCAAATAGTAGTCGCATTCATGCACTGTACATATAAATAAGATAAAGTGGGTAAAATAAAACAAAGTAAATAAGTCAGGATGATAGTTAGACTGTAATGTAAGTTGAAGTCTACGAGGTTGAGTGTCCTAATTTGATTGGAGCTGCTAAAGGGTGTCAGGCATTGTTTTCCGGGTTTTAGGGAGATACTCCTCTTGATGTTAAGACATCTTTGGCTCCACATGATATGACATTAGCCCAACGTTGCTAAAGTTAGCAGCTACACAGTCATTTAAGATAAACAATGGACATCATGTTAAGTTATGAAGTAACCTTAGTGATAGAAGTAGCTAACTAAAGTACATGTTTGTTCAGTCAGAGAGGTAGTTACAGAGCCTTTGCTCCTGTAAGCTAACTAGCTAACTAAGCATGGAATACCTCAGGAAACCTTTGTTTACCTTTCCACAACTCTGGATACCTCTCAGGTGTATTCAACCCAGATATTGTTCTAAATTAACCAACAGTAGTGTGACTTCAAGAGAGAGGAAGACAACAGTAAAGTTCAAGAGTCAGATATCTTCTGGTCCAAGTTTTCAGGATTTCATTAAAGGAGTTTCAGTCAATAAGACTTATGTTGAAGATGAAGATGAAGAGTACTCTGACAAACATAGTTATCTTTCTGAGGACTTGGAGATGGGGAATTCAAGGAAAGGTTAGTCTGCATCACTGAAAGAACATTAAGTTAAAGGTCCCATATTGTAAAAAGTGAGATTTTCATGTCTTTTATATCATAAAGCAGGTTTAAGTGATATATAAATATTGTGAAAGTATAAAAACGCTGAATCCACAGAGAAACACACACACAGCCGTATTCAGAAACTGTGCGTTTGAAACAAGCCGTTACGATTTCTGTCCATTTGTGATGTCACAAATATAAAATATTTAGACAATTTTACAGTTTTAAACATAAACATCCTAAATGTGTCCCAGTTTATTTCCTGTTGCAGTGTATGTGAATGACATCAGCTGACAGGAAGTAAACGTGGACCCAAGCTGTCCTAGCAACGCAATTCCGTTGCCATTCCGTTGAAATGCGCTAAAACGGAGCGTTTCAGACAGAGGGTGAATACAGATATATTTAGACAGACATGATGAGAAAAATAAAGTGTTGTTTGAACATCAAAGCATCTAAACATGTTTTAGTAGAAACCCAAAATACAAGTATGAACCTGAAAATGAGCATGATATGGGACCTTTAAGTTTGATTGTTTGGGACAAATTGCTAATCTTGTGTTTTGTGTTAATATTACAGTGTATTTTGAAACCTATGGATGTCAAATGAATGTAAACGACACAGAGATAGCCTGGTCCATACTACAGAGGAAGGGATATCTACGCACAGTTGATTTAAGTCAGGTAAAGAAGAGCTCTAAACAATTATAACATCATTTATGTCAAAACAGTTAACGAAAAAAATCTTTTCGCCTACAGGCAGACGTTGTTCTTCTGGTAACATGCTCCATAAGGTAAGACAATGTTATGTTCTCAGGATGATTTATTAATTTATTATTAATTATGAGTGACAATTGTTTAACTCAACTCACTAAAATTGGCATTACAAGGCTTCTATGAGACCACACAAATTAAATCTGATGCACCAACTAATGGACAGACTTGTCTCTTAACAGAGAAAAAGCTGAACAAACTATTTGGAACAGACTACCGCAACTAACAGCTATGAAGAAGAAGCGGTTAAAGTCCCACACACCAATGAAAATTGGGATTTTAGGTAAGTTAGTCCATTAATGTACAGACATTTGACTGTCTTATAGAGGCTAGAAGATGTATTAATCATTTTGTTTGTCCAGGATGCATGGCAGAGAGGCTAAAGACAGAGATTTTGGAGCGGGAAAAGCTTGTAGATGTTCTTGCTGGTCCAGACGCCTACCGAGACCTTCCCCGCCTCTTGACTGTAGCTGACGGAGGTCATCAGGCGAGCAACGTGCTGCTGTCATTAGAGGAGACCTACGCAGACATCATGCCTGTCCACCACGCTCCTCAGGGATACAGTGCTTTTGTGTAAGTGTGCAAATTGTTTACTGTCATTTTCTACAGCAGCATTGTGTCTTTATAGTTTAACCTCTGATGATTTTGTGTGCGTCTTTTGTGCTGGCAGGTCCATCATGCGAGGCTGTGACAACATGTGTAGCTACTGCATCGTTCCCTTCACCCGAGGGAGAGAGAGGAGTCGACCCGTCAGCTCTATACTAGAGGAAGTTCGTATGCTCTCTGACCAGGCAAGTTATAACCTCAACACTGACGTGTATCAGTTTAAAGTCTGTGCTGTACAGTAATGTATATATTAGCGGATAAAACTCTCCCTGACTAGTATGTGTGAGGTGTATGGTTTTTGTTCCAGGGTGTGAAGGAGGTGACTTTGCTGGGTCAGAACGTGAACAGCTACAGAGACACGTCAGAAGAACAGTTCTGTGGCTCAGACCTGACCAAGCTCAGCCAGGGGTTTAAGACCGTCTACAGAACGAAACAGGGAGGTCTGCGCTTCTCCGACCTGCTGGAGCGAGTGTCAAACATCGATCCAGACATGAGGATCAGATTCACCTCCCCTCATCCCAAGGATTTTCCTGATGAGGTACATGATACTACAGAAGCCCTTAGAGGCAAGTGAGAAAAACAAAACTTCTGGTGATTGATTTTCTAAGTCTGATCTAAACTGTTTATGACTTAAGAACAGGTGAAAAAAAAAGGTTTTGCCAGGATAATCTTTCTAATTTTTTTTTTCATATGAGAAACAGGTGGGAAAAAAGTTTTGGCTTTTAGTTTTAGTTTTTTAATTTCTCCATGCACTCTAAACACAATGTACATATATTGTGTGTTAGCAAGTTATGCAAATTAAAACTCACCTGGAAGAAAACATGAATGCTTCTAGTCGTATTTAGAATATGGGGTAGTGGTGCACTTCAGCCTCCTGTGGCCAAAATGAGTATTACAACTGCTAACAATACCATACGACTGGTTGTTGCTTCACTGCATTATTGGAGCGCTGAAAAAGAGACAAGCTTAACCTTATTTGTAGCCCATCACGCCGTCACGTTTTTTCTCACTTGCCTCTCAGAGCTGCCATATGATACACTTAACTCGCTGAATACACATTCTCAAAAGCACTAAATCTCATCACAACCCAGTGTAAATAAAGATGTTCAACAAAGCCTTCGCCTTTTTTCCTGTGTGATTACATTTTGCAACAATACCCTGCCACTTTCTGTGGAGAATTCACTGTATTAACTTGGCTGCTTGAGGCTTCCTGACCTCCTCTGTGTGCTGGTGTTTACAGGTTTTGCATCTGATAGCGGAGCGAGGGAACATTTGTCAGCAGGTCCATCTTCCAGCCCAGAGTGGCAGCAGCAAGGTCCTACAAGCAATGCGCCGTGGGTAAGACACCACTATGTTTCTTTTTCCCAAACTAAATTGTCAAAGCAATTCTGTTTGTAAAGTTGTTGGTAAAGTCTGGTGAAGTGTTCTAATATCATGTCTTTTCTGACAAAATGTACAGCTACACGAGAGAGGCCTACATTGATCTTGTGAAGAACATCAAGAGAATTATCCCGGGTAAGATACAAAAAGTCAGGTTTAATTTTTTTCCTTTAATTTGCAGTGACGGCCAGACTATTAGAATATATTAAAAGCATTGTTACTTCATTGAAATTTACGCACGTGCTTGTGTGCAAGAACTCGTGTCCAAACCAACAATAACTGACTGAGAAACATTTCTGTTTTACTGCATTTCCATTGTTGCAGTTAGTTCCTTTTTTGCCAGTCTGAGTTTCCGTTGACAAAACAATGATCCAAGTATTAGCACATGAACCACATGATTAATTATGTGTTTGTGTGTCAGGGGTGAGTCTCAGCAGTGACTTCATCTCAGGCTTCTGTGGTGAAACAGACGACGACCACCAGCAGACTCTGTCTCTGATCAGAGAGGTGGGCTACAACGTGGGATTCCTGTTTGCCTACAGTATGAGAAAGGTGAGCTCTTGTGGGCTTATAATGTACAAATCTGTATTTTTTTAATTCTGTATCTGAAGTGTTCTCTTCAGTCACCCATAAATGATCTAGTTTTACATTCTTTTTGCAACTTCAGAAAACCCACGCCTTCCATCGGCTACAAGATGACGTGCCAGCTAAGGTGAAGCAGCAGAGGCTGGAGGAGTGTATCCGTGTATTCAGAGAGGAAGCCGCGAGGGTCAACGCTGCTCTCATTGGCAGCACACAGCTGATCCTGGTGGAGGGGGTGAGTACTGAGCACATGACTGGCACATCCTTCAAAGGATACGCATGAATGGATATTATACCTAAGTGTATTACCCTAAACATGAGAATGGGAAGTTTGCTTTTATTAATTTGCCTCTCAAAATAACAACAAAGATGCTGCTGCCTCTCTAAAGATAGCTTAGATTGAGATGGCACTGGCTAATCTTTGAGGAAAGAGTAATGGAAGATCATAGTTTCATTGTTTTTAGCCATGCTAGTGGCGTTGCTCTAGGGATGGCTTGATCAATGTGGGTCTGTTGGTCGGTCAACCACTTTGGTTCAGACTGAAATATCTCAACAACTATTAGATGGATTGCCACAAACATTCATGATTCCCAAAGGATGAATCCAAGTGATCCCCTGACTTTTCCTCTGTGGTTTTAAGTGAAATGTTTCAACAACTATTGGATGACTTGCAATGAAATTTGGTACAGACAATCATGTCCACCTCAGGATGAATTGTAATAAATGCAGCAACCCCTTAACTCATTTAGCACCATCATCAAGTCTAAATTTAAGATTTTCCAAAACTCTGGTTCATGACCAAATACCTGCAACGCTAATTACATTCCCATCATCCTCTGCACTTTGTGTTTTGTTATAATTAGTATATAGTAGCATGCTAACATGCTAAACTAAGATTGTGAACATGGGAAACATTACACTTGCTCAGCATCACCATGTTAGCATGGTATCAATAGTACTTAGCTCAAAGCATCGCTGTGCCTAAGTGTGGCCTCACAGAGCTACTAGCATGGCTCTAGAGACTCTTAGGCGTGTTGATACTTTAAACTCATTCCAATATGTGGGGGAGAAGATTGATTGTCTCCTATAGAAATACAGAAATTGAATTCGTAATGTGTAACACCGTGGATGAAAGTTGTAGTCCTTTACCACTGTATTGGTTTGTCATAACCTATTACCAGGTAACACTGCTCATCTCTGGTTTCCATTTTTATGCAGGAAAGTAAAAGATCTGCCAAGGACCTGTGTGGGAGAACTGATGGCAATACCAAAGTGATTTTCCCCAAAGAGGATGTTCCTGCTCAGCCGGCAGAATCCAACACTGCATCGGTCAATGCTGGAGACTATGTCCTGGTGGAGGTACATACACATAGTACATCTTTAAAGACTCATCACATTTTTACAATTTCTTCAAAATGGAGCATAGCTGATATGGCCGATATAATTAGTAGATATTTACAGATATATTGGTATATGTTGGCTGATAAATAAAGAAAAAAAAGTTGCAGTACAGAAATGTTTAAAAAAAAACATTGTCACTGTTGCATAGTATTTCCATCAGAGAGCACTGACATATTTATTTTTCAACGTAAGTGTCCCACTCACTGTCAGTACATATCTTTTTCATTCTTTAATAACCAAATTTAAACTGAAAACAGTGATGAAGTGGGAAAAAAATAAGTGCTAGTACTGTCTTATTCACATGTTGGCGTGTGCATCGGCCAGTATCAGCAACCTCTTGCGACTTATTCCTGGTTATGTTTATTCATTATTTCTTTATGCATGCTATACTCTGTCAGTCTTAATCAGTTGTGATTTTATTGCTATATTATTATAATAGGGCTATGCATCTTCTATAGAAGGCCTATAATATTTCAATAATAATCCAAGTGGAACATTATAGGATGTGTTTGTATATTATTTAGTGTTAATAGATTGTGTGCTGTCCTGTGTTATTTGTAGCCTATAGTCGGGTATCATTCAGGTTTTAGGAGCAGTGTCCCAGTCAGGATGCTCCTACATATTATGCAGCAGGATGATGAAACACATTCTGAATTTCTACGGGAAATAAAAGATACTAGGAGATATATAAGGTTTTTGACCTAAACTGTGCAATTTTACATAATTTTGTACCACTATTATGATTATTTTATTATTTACACATACCACAGCCTTCATCTGAACATTTAATTCTTCTGGAAATGATTGCCTTGTAAAATCATATTTTATAAGCAGATTCAGAAAACGTTTAACTAATGTTTCATTTATTATATTTGTTCACAATTATAGTTATGATGAACAGTTCACTAATTATTTTACAAAAAGGACGTGAACGTTGTATTGATAAATTCCAGCACCCTGGTTCTCCCCCATCGTCGTCTTTAAATGTTTGTTTAAATTGTGTGTTTATGTTGAAAAATATAAGTTGATGTATTGTTATTTCAAATATCAATATTGCTATCGCTCTCATAAATCCAGTTAATGGTCAGACTCTATTTCAAATGTTGGGAACATTTACTTAAAGATGGAGATGAAAAACATGTTTCTCAAGTTTGGAAGTGTCTCTATACTCATCTTTTATTGAAAAATCCATTGCAGGTGTTTAGATATAGACACTTAATACAATCATGTAATCATCATAAAAAAGGGGGCAAGATAAAAGCGTGAAAAAACGGTTTCCTGCCAGTCAATGGCAGGAGGATATCATTTCAACAATCCTCACAGTCAAGAGCTTTAAGGCATTATCTGGTACTTTCAAAGAGTTCATCCGTCAATCATTCATTCTTTGATGTTGTGTGTCTTTCATATAGATATTGTCGGCCAACTCCCAGAGCCTGAGAGGCCGAGCCCTCAGTCACAGCTCTCTGAGAGGCACAGTGAAGCACTATGAGACTCTGCCAAGGCACCAGTTTGAAGAACATGTGGCCACAGACACAACTGTGATTGAAATGTGCCCTTGATTGACTCAGGTGACGTCACAGGAAACAAACTGTTATTGTTTGGGGGAAAACTAGAACACTGCCTTCTTCTCTTGAATGACTGTGAAGACACATGGAGACTGTTTTTACGGGAATTTTGGTCATCTTACTGTCACACTGGACTGTGTGGATATGTTATTTATACAGTCAGTATGTGTATGTACATGTTGAACTGCTTAAAAGGATAGTTTGGATGTTTGGAAGTCGGGGTTGTATGAGGGTACTTATCCATAGTCAGTGTATTACCTACAGTAGATGACGGTCGGCACGCCCCCAGTTTGGAGAAGCAGACAGGAGTAACGGCTCAGAGGCAAAGCAATGTACTGCTGTGGACGCGGGCAGCAGCAAAATGTATTTTAGCCACCTAAAAAAAGGTCAACTTTAAAAAATCAATATCAGTTTAAGTGTACTCTATAATAAGGAACATTTTCACTGCTTTACCTTGCCATCAGACAACCCTTTCTGACGGGGAACTGAAGCCATTATATCCATCTATGCTCTCTTCAATGCCACCAGACTCCTTTGACAAAATGTTTTCCTTGCAGAACACAGGGGTTGTTGGTCTACTGCTGCCTGAATAGGTTAGTTAGTTTGTGTTATTGTGAGACTTTGGTGTTTTAAATGTTTAGTTCAGATTCACCAAAGTCACACAATAACACAAACAAACTAACCGTTCGAGGCAGCGGCAGATCAGCAACTCCTGTGTTCTGAGAGGTGAAATTACTGTTTTTGTCAGAGGAGCCTGGTGGCTTTGAAGAGAGCATAAATAACGGCTTCAGTTCCCCGTCAGAAAGAGCTGTTAGACGGTGCGGTAACTCTGCGAAAACACTCTATACACAACATAAACAGATTTTTTTAGGTGACTAAAATACGTTTTGCTGCTACAGCAGTACATTGCTTTGCTCCTGTGCTGGTGCTCCTGTCTGTTTGATTAGCATCCTGCTGCAGAGCTCCAGACTTGGGCAGCTCTGGCGCTGGGACCCACCTCCATCGCTCGGACTCATGGTGGAAAATTACGCGTTTATCGCGCTTCCTTATCAATAAAAAACGGTTGCATGCCACTGTGTTATATTGTGCAATGTATTGTTTTATTGCGCTTATTGTTAATAAATAAAGAACTGAGCATATATTTACATTTTATCACTTCCATTCAGTGATGAAATGTAACTAAGCACATTTACTCAAGTATTGTACTTAAGTACAATTTTGACATACTTGAGTATTGCCATTTTATGCAAATACTGTACTTTTTACTCCACTACATTTATTTGACACCTAAGGTTACTAGTTTCTTATATAAAAACACAATATGCTTATATGATATGGTGCAGTAGTAGTACTATAATCTACCCAGTTGTATACAAAGTATCTCAAATTGGCTCCACATTGATGAACTACAATATTAAAATGCTCTTGCGTGTATTTTTTATGTGATAAAAACAAAACAATATAATATTCCATAATAATTTAACACTCAAAGGAGCCATTCTGCATACTGAGTACTTTTTCTTTTGATACTTCAAGTACATTTTGCTGATGATACTTCTGTGCTTTTATTGAGTTTTAATTGAGTATTTTGTGGGAGTACTTCTTCCATCCATACCACACAACCTCCTCCAATAAAACCAAGGTAAAAATACAACCTTCATATTTCAGTATAACTAATTTATAGTAATGAGTTTGCTAATGTTAGCTAGCTATGCTAAGTTACAGTTATATGGAAATATTGACGTTGTATAGTTTACCTTGGTGTTATTTGTGGAGGTTGTGTGGCTTATTCAAACTATTTAACGCATGCTATCGTACCCTGATGATCGTCTTCGTCTCTGGCGTACCTAATTTCAGACATCATCCAAGCTCCGGACCGGAAAGGGTCCGACGGAGGAGGTATATGCCCGAACCTGGAGCTCTGCAGCTAGAACATTCTCTTCTGTTTCTCCAAACTGGGGCGTGCTGACCGCCATCTACTGTAGGTGATACACTGAATATGGATAAGTACCTCATACAACCCCACCTCAAAACATCCACACTACCCCTTTAAGATGCTGACACCGGTTTGGTTGATGTAAATTGTTTAATACATACAACAGTGACTGATTTGTTTTGTATGTTGCTTGATTGATGTCATTGTATTTTTTTATGGGACTCTCCAAACTGCAGCAAAAATGTCAACGATCAGCACATTTGTAGAATCGCTCTGTAAGCTAGCAGGTCAGAAACTTTGAGAAATTATTTTTCCTAAAGTCAGCAGTAGAAAGTGCTGTGATTTGCTTTGGAAGGAGCATTTTATTTAAAAAAAGATGATTGTGGTGACAACAGTGAACCGTTTCCTGCAGACTGTCCTGTAGTGACACGACTGCAGTAACCCTGTTGGAAAGGTTCACTGCCCCCATCGCATTTTATATGGAAAACTTGGTCTGTAAAAAAACAAGTAAAAAAAAAGAAAAGAAAAATAGTATAAAGAACAGAAAAATGATAAAAACCTCAGGTGATATCCAAATACAAACAGGAGATCTGCATTTCTCTTAGAAGTAATATTTGTGCATCATTCAGTTTGTTCTTTGAAATCTGTCCGTCAGATAGTTGAACTCTGGCTGTGATTGCCTTCATGGTTGCATGCCCCAGTGCAGAAATGAATCCTGGGAGTTTCCAGAAATGCCATTCAACCCGTGAACTGAACATCCGTCCCAATCAGCATATAGTCCTTGAAAAACAATAATAAAAAAAATATAAAAAGCAGTTAATAACAGCTTTGACATTAAAATCTCTGTCATATAAATAAATGCAGTTAGCTCAAAAACATGCTGTTTTATAGAAAACATCCAGTCTCTGACCTTCAGGACCTGAAGCTCAGTGTTCACAAGCTTCATCTTTCCAAGTGTAGGAAGTGGGTATCCCTTCGCAAGTTGAACTATGAAGCAAAATTCATACATTTAGATGAACTAGTCACAAAAATCCAAACATAGTGATATTATTAGCAGGGGTTTTATATTGAGTTTTAATTATATAGCGCATGTTGTGCATTAAATGCAGCTCAAAGTAAACATAAAACATAAAACAAGAATCATAAAATAGTAGATAAACATAAAAAATAAATGCAAAAAGTACAACACAAGATCAAAATGAACTTGAAGATAAGAGGACAATTAATGGTTCAATATAATTACAATGAAAAGGACAAAATATAAATATGATGTTAATAAATACGAAGTTGTTTAAAAAGGGCAACCAAGTTTGTCTTTCTGTTTTTAGTTAAACATGCAATAACTGATTTTTTTGGCCACTTGGGGACAGCAGAAACAAGTTGTGAAAACAATATTGACATTACATGATGAACAGTTATTTACACATCCAGCAGTTATGGAACAACATTATCATTCATTTTGGAGTCACATATCTGGCCACCTGATGAATGTAAGTCCAATATTCACTCTCTTCTAGCTCTGTTTTTGGTCTCTTGTAACTCCTGAGGGGAAAAAGTCTATCATTTTAGCTGCTAAATGCTCCACTATGTTCACCCACTAGTGTCTAGCTGTGTCTGTCTGCTGTTATATGCTGAGCAGGTAGTGTAGATTGTTTTTTTCCCCCCTGAAAACGACGATATAAGAGCAGTGAGAGTGAACTGAAACAGTAAAGTTGTGCGCCAGACAGCTAAACACTGAGCTGAAACTCATTTTTAAGCTCCGTAAAGCCGAGAGGAGCTGCAGATTACAGTACATGACATTGAGTAGAAACTGAAAAATGCAAGAACTCACCGTTCAGTATAGGTATCACAACAACTTTGAGGACCACTTGGAAGATGTTGTCGAGGGATCTGACCTGCAGGTTAGGGTTAGGGTTAGTTTGTTATGCTGGTAATGATGGTGCACACTGTGACTCGTGTTAGAAGACAGTTCTCACCTGAAACTCTCCCACATAACTTGTCCCCAGGGTCAGAGCCATTCTGTGCAAATTAGGCAAAATTAGACTGTGATTTTCATTTTCTACCAGGACCTTTTGGCCCCATTTTTCTCTTCTGAGAACAAGTAGTGATGTTTTAGTAACTCACTTGTTTAGGGTGACAGCTCCGGCCAGCCTCATTCCACTGACAAACACTTTGGCGCTGACACTCGTCTCCTGTAAAGACAAAATTGTGAGAAAGTTACCTTCTCCGAACCACACAAATGGCTTTTTTTTTTTTATCATACCAGATGGCTAACCTACCAAGTTTAGGACAAAGAGCGGTGAAAGTGTGGTGTTGGGTTGGATAGCGTAGGCCGTCACTGTGCCAGTGGCCTGAACTGTCACGTTGTTGGGTTCAAAAGTGACGACAGGGTTTTTCACCGTCTTCACCAGCAGTTTCATCATCAGTCCTGGGAAACGCTTGGCAACCTGAAAATACACCCATACATAGCTGACAAAATGCCACTGAAGACAATGCTTCTTACAAAATCAGTGGAATGTGTTTGTCACCTGCGGGATGAAGGCTCCAAAAGTTCTGGTGTTGAGTCGGATGGGAGATGCTTGTGGGATCTGTTGTGACAGAGCCAGGAAGGTTGTAGATCAGTGACTACGTTTACATGCACACTAATATACCACTATTATTCAGTATTTGATATGGGTCATGTAAACAGGATATTCTGTTTGGATATTCTGAATTAGGCCTAATTCCTATTGGAGCATTTTCCGATTAAGACATGTGTTATATGGTTTTAGGAGCATTCTTTGGACATGTATACAGCGCATTCGGATTATGCATCTCACTTGGGGTTTTTAAACGGCAGGTTGCGACAAACGCCCTCGTGCCCGTTTACAGCCAGCTTTGTACGTTGTACACAAACCAACGAGCCAACAGTTTCCAGAGATGCATGCACAAAAGAAAAGCCTACGTTTTGGGTCAACACAGTCTCACGGCAGTTAGCGAAATAGTCACGAAAATTAATCTATTTAATTTTTGTACATAGACATGAATTTCCTTTTTTTTGCGACGCTCAGCGCGACTTTCAACAATGTATTTTGAGTGTGTTTTCCTGCGAATGTCCAGTAACATGTGGTGCACGTGTCAATTTCCGGTCTGGTCTTTTCAAAATTAAACAACTTAGTTAGGCTTAGGAAAAGATCAACTTGGTTAGGCTTAGGCAACAAAATTACTTAGTTAGGTTTAGGAAAAGATTGTGGTTTGGGTAACTTAGGTACGGAAGTCACGTGACAAATAAATCAACTTTGGCTTGAGGTTTCACACTGGTCTCCTGGGCGAAAGTCCTGTGTTTTTTGACCAACCTCGACGTCCTCCCTACGCTGCATTTGCCACTCTTTATACTTCCCGGTTCACAATTATGTGGATTACATACGAACTGATTTTGTGCTGACCATCACGAAAATGTGAAATTCTTGTCTACGTACGTGAATCAATACGTTGAATTTCATGACTATTTCATGAACTGCTGTGCGACTGGGCTGCTCTAGTGAGAAGGAGAAACATCTACTTTTAAACATTGCGAAAGACTTGGATATCAACAGGTTTTTGGTTATGCTCAAATATCACTACGCCGACCTTTTCAAGAAGTTGGTTGAAGTAACATTAATGAAAGAGGGAGGCTGCGTTCGCACTGTCAAACAAGTCCGCCACCGATTACATTAATCGGAGTATGCACGTCTGCATGTAAACAGGAATATTATTGGAATATTCATTTTCATCAGCCATATAAACAGCTTAGTAGGAATATTGTCTTTTTCGGTAATGAGGGCAAAAAAAATGAATATTTTGTTCGTGTAAACTGTGACGTCATGAAAGTAGACCGATGAGGGAATCAGGAGGCTGCAGCTCACCATGTCATCAGTGATGTACAGGCTGAGGGCTCCAACTGTGTTGTAGACGAAGGCTGCAGAGTTGATGGTGAAGGCAGACACGCCGATATACAACATGTTGTTGATCTGGGGCGGCAGGGAGAAGGCTGCGGGGGAGAACGGAGGCTCCTGATGCTTCCCGATGTTGTAAAATTCACCCTAAATGACAAAGAAAAGCAGAGACAGAAAAGTTGGGACATGAGCATGATTGTTTGTTTCTTTATAACTAAACTGAAGCTTCAGATATATAAAATGTACAGTGTAATGATATACACTTTACCTTCAAGCTGAAGTCAATACAAGAGTTTGACACTGTGGGCGATGACACCATGGAATATTCAATCTCTGCATACTGGTCCACCTTGGCTAAAACTGCAGTTAGGTAGAAAGTCTCTCATATATTCAGCATCAATGAAACATCCAAATATTTGACATAAAGACTATGTTTTACCATTCAGAGTTTTCAACTGAGGGTTCAGATCAGATACTGCATTGGCCACCAGAGGGCACATCTGCAACAAAAAAGACCAGAAACATTCCCAGACTCACTCAGTGGATTTGTGACTGGAGAAAACAATTCTTAAAAGAACCAGCTGGTATCAGAAAACCAACTGCAGAGGAATAACTTCTTCATCCACATTTACCACTATTTTGTGATGATGTCTAACTTTATTTAGTGTTATTAGTAGGGCTATCAAGCAATTCAAATAATTAATCGTGATTAATCGCAAATTAATCGCACATATTTAATTTTTTCAGAATGTATCGTAAAGGTAGATTTGTCAAGTATTTAATACTCTTATCAACATGGGAGTGGACAAATATGCTGCTTTATGTAAATGTATGTATATATTTATTATTGGAAATCAATTAACAACACAAAACAATGACAAATATTGTCCAGAAACCCTCACAGGTACTGCATTTAGCATAAAAAATATGCTCACTTGGCAAACTGCAGCCCAACAGGCAACAACAGCTGTCAGTGTGCTGACTTGACTATGACTTGCCCCAAACTGCATGTGATTATCATAAAGTGGGCATGTCTGTAAAGGGGAGACTCGTGGGTACCCATAGAACCCATTTACATTCACACATCTGGAGGTCAGAGGTCAAGGGATCCCTTTGAAAATGCCCATACCAATTTTTCTTCACCAAAATGTAGCGTAAGTTTGGAGCGTTATTTAGCCTCCTTCCCTACGCTAGTATGACATGATAAATGGATTCTTTAGGTTTTAGTTTCATATGATAGCAGTATCTTCTCTCTAGCTTTAAATCTGAGCCCGCTACAACCTAAAAATTGCAAGTTGCGTTAATGCGTTAAAGAAATTAGTGGCGTTAAAATTGGTTGGCGTTAACATGCTATTATCGCGTTAACTTTGACAGCCCTAGTTAGAAGAGTAAATGGAGATACTGACTGACTCTGATACAGATCTTTTTTTGTCAGATCATAAAGATTTGCAGTCTCTGTGAGAGCTTCCGATCATACCAGGAATATTTTCTGAAGTGGCTGTATTCCCGAAACATCCTGAGACTGGCTGAATTATACTTCACTACATTTCAGAGGGACATACTGTACTTTTTACTTCACACCATTTATCTGATAGCTATTGTTACTTTAAAAAATAGCACTTAACATAAAAAACACTCACTAAGCTTATAAAAAACAACATATTGTTAAAGATTAAACCAGTGGTGTCTAACCCTTTTTGGCTTCTGAGCTCTGACATAAAACCAGTTTCTAGTTGGGTTTCCTTGTCACATGTTTCAGATGTCTATGAGTTGTTTGCAGCTCTACCAAAGACTGATTTTTCCTCTAAACATCTCACATGGTTTCATTTAAATAACTGTTTGAGGCCCAAAGAGGTCAAATTATCCAATATTTCAATATTTCAAAAAATGAAAACAGATTTGTGTATCAGAACGTTGTGTTCTTCTTTCCTCTCTCATGAATCATCTCATGGGTCCTCATATGTATCTTGTGACCCTTTGGAGGGGCCCGACCCCTAGGTTGGGAACCACTGGACTAAACTACATATGTGTATATAAAGTAGTTAAATCAGCTCCACCTCGAGCAGCTAGCAAAATGCTGTGTACACACTGATGCATCAGTATTAACAATCTAATATAGAAAACTCAAAAGGGCCATTTTTCTGCAATTTTTTTCTTCTGAAACTTTAAGTACATTTTGCTGTTAATAAGTCTGTATTCAAATCCATATGTAGAAGACCAATGTGTTGGATTTAGGGCGATCTATTTGCAGAAATGGAATATAATATTTATAACTATGTTTTCATGAGTGTATAATCACCTGAAACTAAGAATGGTTGCGTTTTCTTTAGCTTAGAATGAGCCCTTCATATCTATATAGGGAGTCCGCCATGTTGTACAGCCGCGTTTGAACGGTCAAACCAAACTCTGGCTCTGGAGAGGGCCTTTTACGGTTTTACTTTAAAGTGGCAGCTTTAATTTGGTGGCACGAATGAACCTGAAGGCCACTGCAGGTACACACTTGGAAAGGGGTGGGCGGGTATTCAGTTGGTTGCAGCCTGCAACCTCACCACTAGATGCCACTAAATCCTACACACTGCTCCTTTAAGTATGAATTTGAATGAGAAGTTGAACTTGCAATAGAGTCTTTTCCATTGTAAACTTTTAGCTGCATTTAGGAGGATCCCTGGTGGTAAAATAAGGAACTTAGATAAGATAACCCCAGAGACGGAGGGTGATGATAAAACAATGTGTATAAGGCTGGTTTGCCCTCACCTGTTTCTGCAGTGCATTTCGTATAGCCTTATCAACGAACTTTTTGAAGAGATTGTACAGCCAGCTGAAACAAAAAGCAATCACAGTAGTTAGGACAGTGTGTCAAGCATGAAACAAACCTCACATTACATTCCCTCATATGGGTTCAAACGTAGTGCACAGCAGGGTTTCTTTTTTACCTGGCTCCACCGTGGAATTTGATCTTCGCACTGCCGACAGTGGCCGCACAGTTGACACTGCTGACCACAGGTCGGCCTGTCTCATCACTCTTGATGGCAATAGTTGTTGTGATAGTGAGATCATTGACATTCAAATCAAAAGAGCCACGGTCCTTTCTGTTAAGAGAGAGGAGTCACTGCTGCAGCAGAAATATCATAAAATGGATGTAACTGCACTGGATGAGGAAGAAATCTTTTCTGACTCACATTATTCGGAGGTACTTGACCCTCCAGTTTCCGTGCATACGGAGGAAGGCGTTACCAATGGACAGTTTGACACCAGTCCCTGGCACCAGATCCAGCGCAGACTTTGGCAATCCCACGTCCACTATTTGCATACTGGAAGAGACAACATAATTGCATGTTTGTAAAGACACCTTAAGTATCTCAGTTCCCTACAGAATCCCCAGGAGTGTTGAATAAACTGGTGCCTTACTTTGTCAGGCTGTACTCGACTTTGCCAACGGGAGACACCTTTTCTTTCCCTGATATATCTGGGACTTTGATGGTTTTGAGTTTCTGCTGGATGGAAGCCATCCCCAGTTGTCTGCCTAGTAAAAGGCAAGGAAATTTGATGATGAAACTCTGGAGACATCGGTGGCTTTCCAACTGAAAGAGGAAGCGTGCTGCAAACCTTACCATATTCAAGGCCTTTTCCTGTTAGCCTGACTTTCACCCCAGGATTGATGCTTAAGGTCATAGGGATTAAAGCCACCAGAGCCAGCCAACAGCACAGGACCATCTTGACTGTTGGGAGACAAAAAGGAGAAGATCATCAGCAAAACTCTCTTCGTCTTTTTTAATGAACATGACACCATAAACCAAGCAAAGTTTCTGCTTTTGTGTGGTTGACATGTTTGCCATTCTGCAAGCAATAAATTAAGGCTTCCTCTTTTAGAGGAGTGCTTTTTTTCCCTTTTTATTACTGGTTTCTTATTCACTGATATATCCCATTCATAGAAGATGATTATAATTTTCTTATGTCAGTGGCTTCTTGTTAAAGCACATCCCCTTCTTTTTTAATTAATGTCAACATTTACTACTCTCTATGATCAAGACCATCTAAGATAACCTATAGGTTGCATATATAGTTTGTTAGTTATTTTTCAAGCAATGTGAAAACATGAAAACCCGAAGAGCCACAGGGAAGTCAATTGTGTGGAAGTGGAAGAAGAAGTACTTAGATTACTTTACTTAAGCAAATATACCAATATATTAATGTAAAAATACTCCATTACAAGTCAATTTTTTGCGATCAAAATCCTACGTAGGTAAAAATACAGTAGCAACACAATATACTTCAAGTATAAAAAGTAAAAGTACTCGAAAAATGGGCCCTGTGACTCATAAATGATTAACAATTCATTAAAATCCGAAATGTGACAAGAAGCCCCAACTAGACACTGTGTGTTTGTAAGCGGTCACAAGCCATGATTTTTGGAAACCACTGGTTTAACCTTTAACAATATATCGTATCTTATAAGCTTATGATATGTTTTTGAATATAAAATCTTAATCTGAAAAGTAACTCCACTGCAAATAAACGTAAAAAAGTGCAATATTTCCCTCTGAAATGTAGTGAGGTATAAGTATAAAGTAGCATAAGTACAGTTCTTGTGTAAATTTCCACTGCAGCCTTGGGTTGGGGAGTCCTGCTTCAGTGGAGGCCTGTGAAAGAGCTGACTGTCAGTGCTGAAGAAACCACATGACCCCTGATAATTCAGCAGACAAGCCGGACTTTTATTAAATTAGGCTGAGATTAAAGGACCAGTCCGCTATATTTGTCCATTTTGAATATGGACATTTGAAAAGATTTTACAGATGGAAAATCCACTTTTTTGAACATTCAAGTCATGGCGTTTCCAGACACAATTGCAATATGTCATGTGTCTGCAAATTATTTGGCTGTCACATGCTTTTTCTTACCACAATCAAGAGCTCCATCGGTTGTGTAGGAAACAATCTATATTATTTTATCTAGTTCTTTTTTGGTTTTCTGTCGATGTTGCTTGAACTTAAGTATGTTGCCTGTTTGAATTGACAGATTTAGGCTCTGAACATGTTTATGAACAGACAGATATAGACAGATGGAACTGACAAAATGTAAGTCATGTGACTGCCGGTGGAAAGCTCTCTTAATGAAGTTCCCATGAGGTAAAAGAGCTGCTTATCAAAGAGAAACCATAATTCACTACTGGTCACCAAAAACACTCATCATCTCTGACTATAACAGCACTTAATTCCGAAAGTAGTTATATTTAATCTAATTGTACATCTCAAAACATTAGCAACACCGGCAATGCACAAACTATTAGGTACATCTTTCTTAATCTGCGTTGTAGCCTCTTAACTCTTCAACAAATAAGTTTAACACTGCAAAGGAAGCAGAAGTGGACACTTTAGGACAGTTTATCCTCACTGGAATGTACTCCTTTGCAAAGAACCTTTCCAGATACTACAATTCAATTCTTCACACATTGAGGTAAATGTGGTAAATATTTGGACCATCATTGGAAAGATTAATCTTTGAGAACAAATATAAGAAACAGAATATATTTGTAAATTTGACCCCAATACAGTGAAAATACACCCGCTCTTACCCGGAGCAGCAGTTTTTCAGGTTCTTCTTGACGTGTCAGTCGGACTGCAAACAATCGGCGAGTGAAAGAGGAAGGGAGGCACATGGCCTTAAATTCACTTACTCAATCAGGAACTGATCTTGGCCGGGGGAATAACCCAGATAAAGCAACAATAAGAAAACTTGGTTTCTCCAGTGTTTCACTGTCCTGCTCTCTTATAATCTCTTCAATATCATAAAATACTATCTCCTACCTTAAGTGTTGTTTGCATACAAAACAAACTCTGAAAGCTACAGTTCTAAATGCTTGATGTGGTTTTGAACAGTGTTGTGTCTTTGCATATTTGTCACCTCCTGTGCTGTTGTTGTTAAGTTTGCTTTCTAGTTCCTTGCATGAGTTTCCAGTAAACCAACAATAGCAAACAGCAAATATTTGACACAGTTAAGAAACAGGAACTAGAAGTAATTAACTGTGTGTTTATGCTTCTGCTGCTATTTAACTGTGTGACCGTTCTCATTTTGAGAATAAAAGGCCGTAGAGTGTTTTGTATTTTACAATTTTCCTCTGTCAATGTTTGTCATCAATAACACCCAAAGCAAAGTCTCTCTTCCTCCTCTCATCAGGGGCAGAGCAGGGTTTGCTCATGTATCATAGACATATTGACATATTGTTGTAATGTTGGAAACTATATTAGTGTGTCAATAGTACTTTTTCAGTTCTTGCGCTCATACATTTGGGTATCTGGAGTTTCTACCAACCCACAAACTGTGAAATAAGACAACCCAGTCAGCTTTTTTTGGGCTGTCTAGATCAGAAAACATGTGAGTCAACAAGCCATTCAAATAGGGCTCCTCTTCCTATGTCACATGCAGGCTCATTAGAATACACCGCCCACGGCTTGAAAACTACCTTTGCAAAGGTGCAGCATATTTTTCTCACAAGCCAATCAGAGCAGACTGGGCTTTGTCGGGAGGCAGACAGAGGGTGGATACAGGTATATTCAGACAGACAGTATGAGGAAGATAATGAAACATCAAAGCATGTAAACATGTTCTGGTAGAAACCCAAAATACAAGTATGAACCTGAAAATGAGCATGATATGTCCCCTTTAAGGTACTTCACATAATGCAGTAAGTTCTTGGAAATGATCTTCAGTTTTATAAAATGCATTGATAAAGAAATCTCAAGTAACTGTTAAGTTGTACCGTTACATACAGGTGTGATTGAAATGACTGACGGGTTGTGTGAGCTGTCTATGGAGTGACAGATATTGCGTATGACCTCTGAACAGGATTTGGACAAGGAGCTTTGTTTATTCATGAGGATTGGTGGCATGTTGGATATCAGGTTTTGTAAGTTTGGGTGAACCAACTTAGTAAAGCAGCAAAACCATAAAACTATTTGCAGTCATTGCAGTTTTCATGGCTGTTGCTCAATCAAAGCCACTTCAAATTCCAACAGTAATTTATTGATGCTAATGCTAATTACTAATGCTGCTGGCCGTCCTTTGTGTGGCTTCAAAGGAATGAGACTGATTTCATTATGTAATTTTTGATCAGTTCGTTTTTCGAATTAAATTAGAATTAGAAATAGAATGTTTTTTACCAAAACCTGTTAAAGTAGGCCTATCTCATCAAGCAATCAGAGGTTGAAATTGAGCATATATTGGCACAGAAAGGCTCTAAAATAAGCCAGTTTATGGCTGAATTGCTATCCCTGTCTTGATACCACTTTAGAATTTTACTGAATTAAAAGTAATGGAGAAACTGAAAATTCTAAATTTAAAAACATTTAATTTTCAGAATGATTGATCTCATTTGTCACATCCCTTAATTAGGTGCTAAATTCAATATTCAGAGCATATCTATAGACTCCACATGGCTCTCATAGCGACGGCTGAACTGTATGGTGTCAAAACAATCTTATAGGTATTCACAAACAAATGTCAAATATAATATTCCATAATAATTTAACACTCAAAGGAGCCATTCTGCATACTGAGTACTTTTTCTTTTGATACTTCAAGTACATTTTGCTGATGATACTTCTGTGCTTTTATTGAGTTTTAATTGAGTATTTTGTGGGAGTACTTCTTCCATCCATACCACACAACCTCCTCCAATAAAACCAAGGTAAAAATACAACCTTAATATTTCAGTATAACTAATTTATAGTAATGAGTTTGCTAATGTTAGCTAGCTATGCTAAGTTACAGTTATATGGAAATATTGACGTTGTATAGTTTACCTTGGTGTTATTTGTGGAGGTTGTGTGGCTTATTCAAACTATTTAACGCATGCTATCGTACCCTGATGATCGTCTTCGTCTCTGGCGTACCTAATTTCAGACATCATCCAAGCTCCGGACCGGAAAGGGTCCGACGGAGGAGGTATATGCCCGAACCTGGAGCTCTGCAGCTAGAACATTCTCTTCTGTTTCTCCAAACTGGGGCGTGCTGATCGCCATCTACTGTAGGTAATACACTGAATATGGACAAGTACCTCATACAACCCCACCTCAAAACATCCATATTACCCCTTTAAGATGCTGACACCGGTTTGGTTGATGTAAATTGTTTAATACATACAACAGTGACTGATTTGTTTTGTATGTTGCTTGATTGATGTCATTGTATTTTTTATGGTAGGCTACTCTACAAACTGCAGCAAAAATGTGAAGGATCAGCACATTTGTAGAATCGCTCTGTAAGCTAGCAAGTCAGAAACTTTGAGAAATTATTTTTCCTAAAGTCAGCAGTAGAAAGTGCTGTGATTTGCTTTGGAAGGAGCATTTTATTTAAAAAAAGATGATTGTGGTGACAACAGTGAACCGTTTCCTGCAGACTGTCCTGTAGTGACATGACTGCAGTAACCCTATTGGAAAGGTTCACTGCCCCCATCGCATTTTATATGGAAAACTTGGTCTGTAAAAAACCAAGTAAAAAAAAGAAAAGAAAAATAGTATAAAGAACAGAAAAATTATAAAAACCTCAGGTGATATCTAAGTACAAACAGGAAATATGCATTTCTCGTAGAAGTAATATTTGTGCATCATTCAGTTTGTTCTTTGAAATCTGTCCGTCAGATAGTTGAACTCTGGCTGTGATTGCCTTCATGGTTGCATGCCCCAGTGCAGAAATGAATCCTGGGAGTTTCCAGAAATGCCATTCAACCCGTGAACTGAACATCCGTCCCAATCAGCATATAGTCCTTGAAAAGAAATAAAAAAAATATATAAACAGCAGTTGATAACAGCTTTGACTTTAAAATCCCTGTCATATAAATAAATAAACATGCTGTTTTATAGAAAACATCCAGTCTCTGACCTTCAGGACCTGAAGCTCAGTGTTCAAGAGGTTCATCTTTCCAAGTGTAGGAAGTGGGTATCCCTTCGCAAGTTGAACTATGAAGCAAAATTCATACATTTAGATGAACTAGTCACAAAAATCCAAACATAGTGATATTATTAGCAGGGGTTTTATATTGAGTTTTAATTATATAACGCATGTCGTGCATTAAATGCAGCTCAAAGTAAACATAAAACATAAAACAAGAATCATAAAATAGTAGATAAACATAAAAAATAAATACAAAAAGTACAACACAAGATCAAAATGAACTTGAAGATAAGAGGACAATTAATGGTTCAATATAATTACAATGAAAAGGACAAAATATAAATATGATGTTAATAAATACGAAGTTGGTTAAAAAGGGCAACCAAGTTTGTCTTTCTGTTTTTAGTTAAACATGCAATAACTGATTTTTTTGGCCACTTGGGGACAGCAGAAACAAGTTGTGAAAACAATATTGACATTACATGATGAACAGTTATTTACACATCCAGTAGTTATGGAACAACATTATCATTCATTTTGGAGTCACATATCTGGCCACCTGATGAATGTAAGTCCAATATTCACTCTCTTCTAGCTCTGTTTTTGGTCTCTTGTAACTCCTGAGGGGAAAAAGTCTATCATTTTAGCTGCTAAATGCTCCACTATGTTCACCCACTAGTGTCTAGCTGTGTCTGTCTGCTGTTATATGCTGAGCAGGTAGTGTAGATTGTTTTTTTCCCCCCTGAAAACGACGATATAAGAGCAGTGAGAGTGAACTGAAACAGTAAAGTTGTGCGCCAGACAGCTAAACACTGAGCTGAAACTCATTTTTAAGCTCCGTAAAGCCGAGAGGAGCTGCAGATTACAGTACATGACATTGAGTAGAAACTGAAAAATGCAAGAACTCACCGTTCAGTATAGGTATCACAACAACTTTGAGGACCACTTGGAAGATGCTGTCGAGGGATCTGACCTGCAGGTTAGGGTTAGGGTTAGTTTGTTATGCTGGTAATGATGGTGCACACTGTGTCTCGTGTTAGAAGACAGTTCTCACCTGAAACTCTCCCACATAACTTGTCCCCAGGGTCAGAGCCATTCTGTGCAAATTAGGCAAAATTAGACTGTGATTTTCATTTTCTACCAGGACCTTTTGGCCCCATTTTTCTCTTCAGAGAACAAGTAGTGATGTTTTAGTAACTCACTTGTTTAGGGTGACAGCTCCGGCCAGCCTCATTCCACTGACAAACACTCGGGCGCTGACACTCGTCTCCTGTAAAGACAAAATTGTGAGAAAGTTACCTTCTCCGAACCACACAAATGGCTTTTTTTTTTATCATACCAGATGTGTGACCTACCAAGTTTAGGACAAAGAGCGGTGAAAGTGTGGTGTTGGGTTGGATAGCGTAGGCCGTCACTGTGCCAGTGGCCTGAACTGTCACGTTGTTGGGTTCAAAAGTGACGACAGGGTTTTTCACCGTCTTCACCAGCAGTTTCATCATCAGTCCTGGGAAACGCTTGGCAACCTGAAAATACACCCATACATAGCTGACAAAATGCCACTGAAGACGATGCTTCTTACAAAATCAGTGGAATGTGTTTGTCACCTGCGGGATGAAGGCTCCAAACGTTCTGGTGTTGAGTCGGATGGGAGATGCTTGTGGGATCTGTTGTGACAGAGCCAGAAAGGTTGTAGATCAGTGACTACGTTTACATGCACACTAATATACCACTATTATTCAGTATTTGATATGGGTCATGTAAATAGGATATTCTGTTTGGATATTCTGAATTAGGCCTAATTCCTATTGGAGCATTTTCCGATTAAGACATGTGTTATATGGTTTTAGGAGCATTCTTTGGACATGTATACAGCGCATTCGGAATATGCATCTCACTTGGGGTTTTTAAACGTCAGTTTGCGACAAACGCCCTCTTGCCCGTTTACAGCCAGCTTTGTACGTTCTACACAAACCAACGAGCCAACAGTTTCCAGAGATGCATGCACAAAAGAAAAGCCTACGTTTTGGGTCAACACAGTCTCACGGCAGTTAGCGAAATAGTCACGAAAATTAATCTATTTAATTTTTGTACATAGACATGAATTTCCTTTTTTTTGTGACGCTCAGCGCGACTTTCAACAATGTATTTTGAGTGTGTTTTCCTGCGAATGTCCAGTAACATGTGGTGCACGTGTCAATTTCCGGTCTGGTCTTTTCAAAATAAAACAACTTAGTTAGGCTTAGGAAAAGATCAACTTGGTTAGGCTTAGGCAACAAAATTACTTAGTTAGGTTTAGGAAAAGATTGTGGTTTGGGTAACTTAGGTACGGAAGTCACGTGACAAATAAATCAACTTTGGCTTGAGGTTTCACACTGGTCTCCTGGGCGAAAGTCCTGTGTTTTTTGACCAACCTCGACGTCCTCCCTACGCTGCATTTGCCACTCTTTATACTTCCCGGTTCACAATTATGTGGATTACATACGAACTGATTTTGTGCTGACCATCACGAAAATGTGAAATTCTTGTCTACGTACGTGAATCAATACGTTGAATTTAGTGACTATTTCATGAACTGCTGTGCGACTGGGCTGCTCTAGTGAGAAGGAGAAACATCTACTTTTAAACATTATGAAAGACTTGGATATCAACAGGTTTTTGGTTATGCTCAAATATCACTACGCCGACCTTTTCAAGAAGTTGGTTGAAGTAACATTAATGAAAGAGGGAGGCTGTGTTCGCACTGTCAAACAAGTCCGCCACCGATTACATTAATCGGAGTATGCACGTCTGCATGTAAACAGGAATATTATTGGAATATTCATTTTCATCAGCCATATAAACAGCTTAGTAGGAATATTGTCTTTTTCGGTAATGAGGGCAAAATAACAGAATACTTTGTGCGTGTAAACTGTGACGTCATGAAAGTAGACCGATGAGGGAATCAGGAGGCTGCAGCTCACCATGTCATCAGTGATGTACAGGCTGAGGGCTCCAGCTGTGTTGTAGACGAAGGCTGCAGAGTTGATGGTGAAGGCAGACACGCCGATATACAACATGTTGTTGATCTGGGGCGGCAGGGAGAAGGCTGCGGGGGAGAACGGAGGCTCCTGATGCTTCCCGATGTTGTAAAATTCACCCTAAATGACAAAGAAAAGCAGAGACAGAAAAGTTGGGACATGAGCATGATTGTTTGTTTCTTTATAACTAAACTGAAGCTTCAGATATATAAAATGTAGAGTGTAATGATATACACTTTACCTTCAAGCTGAAGTCAATACAAGAGTTTGACACTGTGGGCGATGACACCATGGAATATTCAATCTCTGCATACTGGTCCACCTTGGCTAAAACTGCAGTTAGGTAGAAAGTCTCTCATATATTCAGCATCAATGAAACATCCAAATATTTGACATAAAGACTGTGTTTTACCATTCAGAGTTTTCAACTGAGGGTTCAGATCAGATACTGCATTGGCCACCAGAGGGCAGATCTGCAACAAAAAAGACCAGAAACATTCCCAGACTCACTCAGTGGATTTGTGACTGGAGAAAACAATTCTTAAAAGAACCAGCTGGTATCAGTAAACCAACTGCAGAGGAATAACTTCCTCATCCACAATTACCACTATGTTGTGATGATGTCTAACTTTATTTAATGTTATTAGTAGGGCTATCAAGCAATTCAAATAATTAATCGTGATTAATCGCAAATTAATCGCACATTTGTAATTTTTCAGAATGTATCGTAAAGGTAGATTTGTCAAGTATTTAATACTCTTATCAACATGGGAGTGGACAAATATGCTGCTTTATGTAAATGTATGTATATATTTATTATTGGAAATCAATTAACAACACAAAACAATGACAAATATTGTCCAGAAACCCTCACAGGTACTGCATTTAGCATAAAAAATATGCTCACTTGGCAAACTGCAGCCCAACAGGCAACAACAGCTGTCAGTGTGTCAGTGTGCTGACTTGACTATGACTTGCCCCAAACTGCATGTGATTATCATAAAGTGGGCATGTCTGTAAAGGGGAGACTCGTGGGTACCCAGAGAACCCATTTACATTCACACATCTGGAGGTCAGAGGTCAAGGGACCCCTTTGAAAATGCCCATACCAGTTTTTCCTCACCAAAATTTAGCGTAAGTTTGGAGCGTTATTTAGCCTCCTTCCCTACGCTAGTATGACATGATAAATGGATTCTTTAGGTTTTAGTTTCATATGATAGCAGTATCTTCTCTCTAGCTTTAAATCTGAGCCTGCTACAATCTAAAAATCACAAGTTGCGTTAATGCGTTAAAGAAATTAGTGGCATTAAAATTAATTTGCTTTCAAGTGCTATTATCGCGTTACATTTGACAGCCCTAGTTAGAAGAGTAAATGGAGATACTGACTGACTCTGATACAGATCTTTTTTTGTCAGATCATAAAGATTTGCAGTCTCTGTGAGAACTTCCGATCATACCAGGAATATTTTCTGAAGTGGCTGTATTCCCGAAACATCCTGAGACTGGCTGAATTATACTTCACTACATTTCAGAGGGACATACTGTACTTTTTACTTCACTACATTTATCTGATAGCTATTGTTACTTTACAAAATAGCACTTAACATAAATAACACTCACTAAGCTTATAAAAAACAACATATTGTTAAAGATTAAACCAGTGGTATCCAACCCATTTTGGCTTCTGAGCTCTGACATAAAACCAGTTTCTATTTGGGTTTCCTTGTCACATGTTTCAGATGTCTATGAGTTATTTGCAGCTCTACCAAAGACTGATTTTTCCTCTAAACATCTCACATGGTTTCATTTAAATAACTGTTTGAGGCCTAAAGAGGTCAAATTATCCAATATTTCAATATTTTAAAAAATGAAAACAGATTTGTGTATCAGAACGTTGTGTTCTTCTTTTCTAACAATCTAATATAAAATACTCAAAAGGGCCATTTTTCTGCAATTTTTTTCTTCTGAAACTTTAAGTACATTTTGCTGTTAATAAGTCTGTATTCAAATCCATATGTAGAAGACCAATGTGTTGGATTTAGGGCGATCTATTGGCAGAAATGGAATATAATATTTATAACTATGTTTTCATGAGTGTATAATCACCTGAAACTAAGAATGGTTGCGTTTTCTTTAGCTTAGAATGAGCCCTTCATATCTATATAGGGAGTCCGCCATGTTGTACAGCCGTGTTTGAACGGTCAAACCAAACTCTGGCTCTGGAGAGGGCCTTTTACGGTTTTACTTTAAAGTGGCAGCTTTAATTTGGTGGCACGAATGAACCTGAAGGCCACTGTAGGTACACACTTGGAAAGGGGTGGGGGGGTATTCAGTTGGTTGCAGCCTGCAACCTCACCACTAGATGCCACTAAATCCTACACACTGCTCCTTTAAGTATGAATTTGAATGGAGTAGTTGAACTTGCAATAGAGTCTTTTCCATTGTAAACTTTTAGCTGCATTTAGGAGGATCCCTGGTGGTAAAATAAGATGCTTAGATAAGATAACCCCAGAGACGGAGGGTGATGATAAAACAGTGTGTATAAGGCTGGTTTGCCCTCACCTGTTTCTGCAGTGCATTTCGTATAGCCTTATCAACGAACTTTCTGAAGAGATTGTACAGCCAGCTGAAACAAAAAGCAATCACAGTAGTTAGGACAGTGTGTCAAGCATGAAACAAACCTCACATTACATTCCCTCATATGGGTTCAAACGTAGTGCACAGCAGGGTTTCTTTTTTACCTGGCTCCACCGTGGAATTTGATCTTCGCACTGCCGACAGTGGCCGCACAGTTGACACTGCTGACCACAGGTCGGCCTGTCGCATCACTCTTGATGGCAATAGTTGTTGTGATAGTGAGATCATTGACATTCAAATCAAAAGAGCCACGGTCCTTTCTGTTAAGAGAGAGGAGTCACTGCTGCAGCAGAAATATCATAAAATGGATGTAACTGCACTGGATGAGGAAGAAATCTTTTCTGACTCACATTATTCGGAGGTACTTGACCCTCCAGTTTCCGTGCATACGGAGGAAGGCGTTACCAATGGACAGTTTGACACCAGTCCCTGGCACCAGATCCAGCGCAGACTTTGGCAATCCCACGTCCACTATTTGCATACTGGAAGAGACAACATAATTGCATGTTTGTAAAGACACCTTAAGTATCTCAGTTCTCTACAGAATCCCCAGGAGTGTTGAATAAACTGGTGCCTTACTTTGACAGGCTGTACTTGACTTTGCCAATGGGAGACACCCTTTGTTTCCCTGATATATCTGGGACTTTGACGGTTTTGAGTTTCTGCTGGATGGAAGCCATCCCCAGTTGTCTGCCTAGTAAAAGGCAAGGAAATTTGATGATGAAACTCTGGAGACATCGGTGGCTTTCCAACTGAAAGAGGAAGCGTGCTGCAAACCTTACCATATTCAAGGCCTTTTCCTGTTAGCCTGACTTTCACCCCAGGATTGATGCTTAAGGTCATAGGGATTAAAGCCACCAGAGCCAGCCAACAGCACAGGACCATCTTGACTGTTGGGAGACAAAAAGGAGAAGATCATCAGCAAAACTCTCTTCGTCTTTTTTAATGAACATGACACCATAAACCAAGCAAAGTTTCTGCTTTTGTGTGGTTGACATGTTTGCCGTTCTGCAAGCAATAAATTAAGGCTTCCTCTTTTAGAGGAGTTCTTTTTTTCCCCTTTTATTACTGGTTTCTTATTCACTGATATATCCCATTCATAGAAGATGATTATAATTTTCTTATGTCAGTGGCTTCTTGTTAAAGCACATCCCCTTCTTTTTTAATTAATGTCAACATTTACTACTCTCTATGATCAAGACCATCTAAGATAACCTATAGGTTGCATATATAGTTTGTTAGTTATTTTTCAAGCAATGTGAAAACATGAAAACCCAAAGAGCCACAGGGAAGTCAATTGTGTGGAAGTGGAAGAAGAAGTACTTAGATTACTTTACTTAAGCAAATATACCAATATATTAATGTAAAAATACTCCATTACAAGTCAATTTTTTGCGATCAAAATCCTACGTAGGTAAAAATACAGTAGCAACACAATATACTTCAAGTATAAAAAGTAAAAGTACTCGAAAAATGGGCCCTGTGACTCATAAATGATTAACAATTCATTAAAATCCAAAATGTGACAAGAAGCCCCAACTAGACACTGTGTGTTTGTAAGCGGTCACAAGCCATGATTTTTGGAAACCACTGGTTTAACCTTTAACAATATATCGTATCTTATAAGCTTATGATATGTTTTTGAATATAAAATCTTAATCTGAAAAGTAACTCCACTGCAAATAAACGTAAAAAGTGCAATATTTCCCTCTGAAATGTAGTGAGGTATAAGTATAAAGTAGCATAAGTACAGTTCTTGTGTAAATTTCCACTGCAGCCTTGGGTTGGGGAGTCCTGCTTCAGTGGAGGCCTGTGAAAGAGCTGACTGTCAGTGCTGAAGAAACCACATGACCCCTGATAATTCAGCAGACAAGCCGGACTTTTATTAAATTAGGCTGAGATTAAAGGACCAGTCCGCTATATTTGTCTGTTTTGAATATGGACATTTGAAAAGATTTTACAGATGGAAAATCCACTTTTTTGAACATTCAAGTCATGGCGTTTCCAGACACAATTGCAATATGTCATGTGTCTGCAAATTATTTGGCTGTCACATGCTTTTTCTTACCACAATCAAGAGCTCCATCGGTTGTGTAGGAAACAATCTATATTATTTTATCTAGTTCTTTTTTGGTTTTCTGTCGATGTTGCTTGAACTTAAGTATGTTGCCTGTTTGAATTGACAGATTTAGGCTCTGAACATGTTTATGAACAGACAGATATAGACAGATGGAACTGACAAAATGTAAGTCATGTGACTGCCGGTGGAAAGCTCTCTTAATGAAGTTCCCATGAGGTAAAAGAGCTGCTTATCAAAGAGAAACCATAATTCACTACTGGTCACCAAAAACACTCATCATCTCTGACTATAACAGCACTTAATTCCGAAAGTAGTTATATTTAATCTAATTGTACATCTCAAAACATTAGCAACACCGGCAATGCACAAACTATTAGGTACATCTTTCTTAATCTGCGTTGTAGCCTCTTAACTCTTCAACAAATAAGTTTAACACTGCAAAGGAAGCAGAAGTGGACACTTTAGGACAGTTTATCCTCACTGGAATGTACTCCTTTGCAAAGAACCTTTCCAGATACTACAATTCAAGGTTCCTTCACACATTGAGGTAAATGTGGTAAATATTTGGACCATCATTAGAAAGATTAATCTTTGAGAACAAATATAAGAAACAGAATATATTTGTAAATTTGACCCCAATACAGTGAAAATACACCCGCTCTTACCCGGAGCAGCAGTTTTTCAGGTTCTTCTTGATGTGTCAGTCGGACTGCAAACAATCGGCAGGTGAAAGAGGAAGGGAGGCACATGGCCTTATATTCACTTATTCACTTACTCAATCAGGAACTGATCTTGGCCGGGGGAATAACCCAGATAAAGCAACAATAAGAAAACTTGGTTTCTCCAGTGTTTCACTGTCCTGCTCTCTTATAATCTCTTCAATATCATAAAATACTATCTCCTACCTTAAGTGTTGTTTGCATACAAAACAAACTCTGAAAGCTACAGTTCTAAATGCTTGATGTGGTTTTGAACAGTGTTGTGTCTTTGCATATTTGTCACCTCCTGTGCTGTTGTTGTTAAGTTTGCTTTCTAGTTCCTTGCATGAGTTTCCAGTAAACCAACAATAGCAAACAGCAAATATTTTACACGGTATGAAACAGGAACTAGAAGTAATTAACTGTGTGTTTATGCTTCTGCTGCTATTTAACTGTGTGATCGTTCTCATTTTGAGAATAAAAGGCCGTAGAGTGTTTTGTTTTATTTTACAATTTTCCTCTGTCAATGTTTGTCATCAATAACACCCAAAGCAAAGTCTCTCTTCCTCCTCTCATCAGGGGCAGAGCAGGGTTTGCTCATGTATCATAGACATATTGACACACTAGTATAGTTTCCAACATTACAACATATAACATATGTTGTAATGTAACATACGTTGTAATGTTGGAAACTATATTAGTGTGTCAATAGTACTTTTTCAGTTCTTGCGCTCATACATTTGGTCATCTGGAGTTCCTAAAAACATGCAACAGAGGCTGAAGATGCTCTGCAGCTCACTACAGAGGAGGTGGAAATGTAGTCCAAGGAGCAGTTCACACAGAGTTCAGTTTTATCGTCATGCTCTCCTCTGCTTCTGCCCCCAGGCGCTCAGGCCTACAACTGAGATCCTTTTGCCTTTTTGTCTTTACCACTGAGTTAGCTGTAACTAATCCTGCCTGCCTGCACACACCATGAAAATCCATGTCCGTTTGCAGTACATTTTTATAAACTATGCTGAATCTTTCCCAGCATGGATCTACATCCCCCTCGTTGCTATGATTTTCATGATCTAAATGTGTTACTCATATGTCATGTAGGGTTTCCAGTTTAATGCCACACATGAAGCTCAAGCTGATATTTGCCCTGAATCTTTTCTCAAACATAATGCTAGTGGTGCACTCCTGCCCCCCTGAGGCTGAGGGCAGTATGGCATCAACTGGTGTCAAGATATAAATCCAGGACATCAAACTTGCTTGAATGGCAGCACCACTACAACAGTTTAGATGTACGCCTCTGCCACGACTTAGCAGAGGAAGTCCCCTTTAATATCACACTGTTTCTAATACAGTATGTTATTAGGAAAAAAAAACACGCTTTTTTATTTTGATAACCTTTGCAATGAGGACTTTTAAGTGCTTTTTTCACCTGCAAAATGACTAGTGATTAGTGTAATACAACATAAAGTCATACTCATTTCTCAGTAAATAGTTCTGAGCTGGAAACAACAAAGGGTTGTGCAAATTAGTTGAAACTCACACTGGAATTGTATTTTGGTCAGAGTGGGGGTATGCAAAGAGAAGTTTATCTGTATGTTGCACCCTGTGTGGGGCATTTTCATTTAATTTGTGAGGAGACCCAAATCATTCGAAATGCGATAAATAAGACATTATAACGTAACTTTACATTTTATTGTTGTACCGTTAGCTGCGAGCTGCCATGTGGAGGCAATAGATATGCTGTGAATATCACGTTTAGTACCTTTAAGGTAGTAATAACAATCATATCATAGATATAAAAAAAGCAAACTACATAAATTATGGTAAATAAGAATGACTGTTTTTAAAGTGCAATACGCAAACATGTGATGTCATCAAAGTGTTGAATGTAGAGCAGCTGAGCACATAAAGAATAAGCTGTTTTATAGGCACAGCGCATAAGGAATGTTTTATACTCATATACTGTATAGTCCTATATATAATATAGGGCTGAGCAGAGACTGGATGCAAAACTTGTTTACTACTATCACTTTCTTATCGAGTTAAAATATTGACATATAGCAAAAGGAGAAAAATATGCTGACCTTGGAAAAAGGCTTTTTGCTTTCCAGAAATCAATATATTCAAATGAATAAACAAGTGAGTTTATAGAGTGAAGCATATTTGTACATGTCCGAGATTTACAAGTTTATGTGCTGCCAAACAAACTCCAAATGATTTATAACAGGAAATATTGACAACAGCTCCGTTGGCTATAAGGAATGTAGAACAAACTCATTTTACTTATTCTACTTATTTTAGTTTAAATCTCCATGAACTCTTGTATCTTTAAAGTAAACCAAGGGCATGCAATATTTTAAATGCTCTGGCAGTCAAGTAATGGGATGACACAGATGGCCTAAGCACCCTGTGGTCACACTGTGGGCAAATTCATTATTCTTTCCTTGAGGAGGGAAGAGCCTCAAGGACATCCTACCACTTATTTCAAAATAGCAAAACATTATTTTCTTTTATAAAACAAGAAGCAACACAAGCAGCCTGTCTGTACTGAGTGTTTACAGTCAGTTCAGACTTCAAGATCAGGTCACCAGTTAGTATTTGACTGTATGACCAGTATAACATCTTATTCACTGCAAGAATGTTGCACAGAATGACACATCATCTTCTACGCTGTCCCAGATTTGTCCATATTTGACTTCAAGATTCACTTAGCAGCAATTACACCATTGAAACTGACAGTTGATGTGATTTCATTTAATTCCACTGTTTAATGGCTCGTGTGAGTTTTCTAATAACTCAAGGGTAAAGGTTAACACTGGGAAATGGTTAAATGAGCAGTTTCCAGTCTCCTTTGGTAGCCTCTTACATTAATGACTCTAAATGGCAACGAAAATTAATTTAAACTGTATCCTGAAATTAAGCAGCGGGGCATCAGTGAAATGCACACAGCATGCTCATGCTCATTACCACCCAGGTCTTTGATGGCTTCACACCAAAAGATACCAAAGGGACAGTTTTAACATGAATGAATCTGGCTTCCTCTAAACAGAACGTCTACTCACTGCTGTGTAGGAAATGGTTTGGATTGATATTTAATAGTTACCGCTGCTTCGGAGGTTATGTTTTCAGTTCAGTTTGTCTGTTTGTCAGCAGGATTACGAGAAAACTACTGTTCCGATTTTCTCGAAACATTGGTGGAAGGATGTAGCATCGGCCAAGAAAGTACCCATTCAATTTTGGAGTGGATCCAAATCACGGGGTGGATATACGCATTATAATTCACTTTCGTTAACATTGCGGGATAGGGCATTTGACCTTGGCGGAGGTCTGCGCTCTCTGAGTGCCCTTCTAGTTCAATATTGTTTGTGTCGAGTTCTTTTCACTGACTATACAGATGTTGGAACATTTTCTTTGCTCCAGCCTCAATTTATGAAGAAGCCAGATGACACCAGTGTACTCTTGGATAACAAGACTAAGAGTCTTCAACCATGCTAGCAGCTCTGTGAGGCTGTACTTAAGCACAGCGGTGCTTTGAGCTAAATGCTAACGTCTGCATGTCACCATGCTCACAATGATAATGCTAACATGCTGATGTTTAGCCGGTATAATGTTTACCATGTTCACCATCGTAGTTTAGTGTGTTAGCATGCTTTGCGTTTTGGTGTCGGTCACACACTTGGTACCACCCATGCAGACTTTGTCGCTCTTTATACTACGTCACCTGACTTCCTCCTTTGCTCCCGTCATAATGGTGATCAGCCATGTGAATAGATGATAACGGCTTTCTGAACCTACTAGTAGGTGTAGCAGGCCCCTTCTAACCCATATCTACAAGGCTGATAACCGCTGATAATGCCCATTCAATCTGCTGATATCATTCAAAGCCCAAAGTCAATATGATTCATCCTCTGGGAATCATGAATGTCTTTACAAAAGCCCATCAATCTAGATGGTGAGACGTTCTTACTGGATAAGTGAAAGCTCTGACCTGCTGGTGACACTAGAAGAAAAGTCAGAGGATCGTCAAAGTTTTTAAGGCTCATCCTCTGAGCACCATGAATATCTGTACCAAATTGCATGGCAATCCATCTGACAGTTGTTGAGATATTTCTGTTTAGATCAAAGTGGTGGACCATCAGTACTGAATGTAGTGCTTTTTTTAATAATGCACATATGTGAATTATATATTTTAAACGCATGTTGCTCAGTCTTGACTATGCTCTTGCACCATGTAGGTCAGTTAACATTTTATCACTTGCTGTACTTGTTATAATGTCACAGCATGAAACTAAGACACACTTCCTGTGCTTGATTTTCTATTGGCAGAGGTTCTAATTCAGAATGAACTAAATGTGAGTAGTTCTCAGTTTCATCATTTTAAAACATCAGGACACGCTGGACGAATCAAAAGGAAATTTAAATCAATGATGAGCTGAATCCAAGCTTACGAATTCCAATTTTACTGCAGGGCCAGCAAATAGTGGAATTAGAAAAGTTGCTTTCCAGAATCATAAAAGAGCCTCGGCCTCGTATTGACAGGCTTCCTCCCACTGAGGTTGTAAACTGGTCAGTGCATCAGCCAGCGGAAAAGTGCAGTGAATATCAATCAGGCAACTCCAGCAGAGGGCCAGCAGAGTGATAGCTGACCACAGAGAGAAAGAGACTCATAAAGAAAGAGAGTCTGGTGGGGGGTGGATTGATTTTTTTTAATCGGAAACAATTTGGAATTACCCTGCCCTGTAGAGAACTGACTGACTTTCAGATTTGATAGTTTGACATGTTAAGATTTATAGCTAATGTGTAGATCTGTACGCAGTTATGTTAGTTAACATGGATTTTCTTGACAAATGTTATATTCTTGTTTTTGATCCATGATCTGGTTACAAGGATCCAAATTATGTTCCCTCAGTTTGTCATTAATAATTCAACCCAGAGAGTCTTCAGTGGGACAGAGCCCCTCGGTAAAAGTTGAGTCTATGTTTGTCAGTGCATCTGCAGAAGTATGCAACACATTAGGCCTGATGAAATGCTAACAGCTAACAAGAGCTAACAACATTAACAATATCATCTTAAAAAATTGATATGGTAAACGTTTTGCATATTTACAAAAAGTTTACCAGATACGGAACAACATTAGCCACCCTGTTGAATAAATCCAATATTTATTTTCCATCTAGCTCATTTTTGGTGCTGGGCAGGTAGCATATAGTGGGTTTATAGCACTTTTTTGAAACTCAAAACAGCTGCCTGCTGCTGCTGGAAACAGGATTGATGAGAGCGATGAGGCTGAACCAAACAGTAAAGTTGTGGGTTAGTCATGATTCATTGTTAACCTACACATATTGGTATGAGCAGCGTTAAAGTCTGAGCTGTCACACAAACACAGAATTGATTTATCTATGCACAAATCTCATTGCATTTGGCACAGTTTATCTAAGATTTACTATTTTTTATATGATAACAAATCATCTACATCTCAGAATTTAGCATTTAGATTAATGTTCTCTAATTAATGCATGGTTGATAAGATACCTTTTGAAGTGTTTTTTAGTGCATGAAATCTTGGAAGTTACCCTGATAACGTTTTCAAATTTCACTTCCCCAAAACATGCTTAGACGCGGCCGTTAAGAAAATGAATATTTGCATGTGAGATGTTGTCAGATATTGTGTTCACTGAGCCTCGCCGGAGTTTGTGCTGACCTGAGCTCTGTTGGTGCAACGGAGATGAGGGAGCCTCAGATCAATGGTTCAGTGTGTTGGGCATAAAAGGAGCAATGTGCCCTAGAGAGAAGGGCTGTCTGTGCCCCAGCGCCATGCAGCTGTGGGACCCGGGCACCCATCCATGCCCTCTGCTCCATACACTGTTAGTCCTCCCTCTATGGCCAAAACACTGCAAGCTGTAAAATTATTTCCACAGAGGACTGCACTGGAAATACATCTGCTGCTGCAATGCAATGTTATATATCATTTTGAAATGCGTGTAAGGTGTTTTAAAAATCTAGATGATTTTTGAGAACAGTGAGCAGAATTTGGAGAGCAAGAGAGCAAATGATGTGTCAGCTCACGAGTCATAACTTTTTAACCTGTGCTTGACTCGCTGCTCTCTGTTTCTGCAAAGGCTGCTACACGAGCCCAGTGAAGCATGCAGCACCAGGAGTGTGGGAGATGTATTTTTTGTATTTTATGAGTTTTACAGTTGTTTCAAACGTTTATCACGTATTTGAAAGTTCAATGATCCCTGAAATCAGTATGAGTTTTTGCAGAATGGGCTGCAGGGCTTCATGCTCAATAGCACACAAAGCCTCTTTAGTCCACTCTATGACATGTATGGCTTTTGATCTTAGATTCTCTGCTGTACCGTATTTATCTCCTATGGTCGTGCAATGGCTGAACAAAAGCTGTTCATTGTTTCCTAGTAGTAGTTAAATACAAACATGGTTATGGCTAGTCTGAGATCAAATCTTGTCATTTTAAGATTTTCTACTGTCCATCCTAGTGAAGGAAAAAACTTTTAGGGTCTGATTCAGGAGATTTAATATTGCTTCCATAAAGTTTGGGGACCCACAAGAGACAGATTAAAAAAGAATGTTCCAACTTTTGGCATAAATTAATCCATATTTGTATTCAAATCAGAAATACTTTAATGATCCCGGGGGAAATTAAGACATTGCAGTTGCTCTTATATGTACCCATAAAGAGATATAAGAAAAAATTAAAAAAATGAGTATGTAAAATGTAAATTACATACATAATGCTACAATAAAATACACAATATAAATGTAGTATTAATGCCAGAGTATTCCACAGTTGAATTATTGTACAAATTATTGCACAGTTAAGTTAAGTAAGTGAATAAGAATTATACAGTCCAAAAATTCTTGATCCTACATTTCCCATAATGCAACTCAGTAGCATATTATCATTGAACCCTCCCTGCATGGTAAACACCCACATCTTTCAAACTCCACTAAGTTCCCCTTTAAAACAGCACATAGAATATGTGTCATATCCACTTTACAATACAATCTTCTCCTCTAAGCCTTGTTTCCAGCTGCAGCAGGCAGCTGTTTTCAGTGAAAAATTGCTTTTACATCCCACTACCTGCCCAGAAAGACATACTTAGTGACTAGCTGGTGAACATAAGCATTAGCAAGCGAAAGAAACAGGAGTCTGTACTTTACTAACACCAGTTACGTAACAAACATACTTATTTTACGTAACAAACAAACTTATTTGAACCCAAACCACAATCTTTTCCTAAGCCTCACCAAGTAATTTTGTTGCCTAAATCTAACCAAGTAAACCTAAAAACTACGTAAACCTATGTTGGAAGTTTATTTTGAAAAGACACAATGCATGTAATGAGGAGAAACTGACACGCTGTGCCTGACACGTCCAAATCTGACACTAGAGAGGTAATGTCATATTGAAGCATCGGGCCACTGACCAAGCGGAGGTATTTGACAACTTTATAAGGTGATAAATGTCAGATGTCATGTTTTTGGCTTGTTTTATGCTTCAAGTGATGTCACATGTGATGTCAAAATAATGGTCACTCAATGTGCTACGTCACTTGCTCTGACTGAATGCAAAAACGTCAACATTCAACATATCCCTGCTTTGCAGAAATTTACAATGCCGACATTTTTTCCTGGCGACTGGGCTGTGTGAGTCCCTCATCATGAAAAGACTGGAATGAAATTGGTTTTCAGATAATGAAATGCTTTTCCTCACCTCAATTCTAACTTATTAAACCAGTCTGTGCCTGCCTAAGATTCAAATGAGAAAGCTACAAATAAGCTTTAAATCAGAGAATAATTATGACATTTACTACATACATCATTACCACTGAGTTCTTGATATGAGTCGGTCTCTGTGGGAGCAAACACAGAGAGCAGAAGCACTTAGAAGAACATGCAGTTCATTTAAGCTTTTGTGCAGCAGAAATTCAACCAGAAGTCTTTCTAGTGTGTGTGTGTGTGTGTGTGTGTGTGTGTGTGTATGCGCACTTATTGGGGATGGAGCTGCATTTGAGGACCACTTATTTTCATCCATCAGCCACTCAGCACACACAGGGCCGACAGTATACAAGCTGAACAGAAAGGGGTGGTTACCATATATAGACAGTTTCTCGGCATACAGTAGAGTACACTTTGTTCATTCACATTATACAGTATCTTTTTTTCTTGTATGATGTCATACCAAATATATATATATTTTTGAAATAGCTACAATGAAAGACTAAAATGTGTATTATTTACAGGTAGAGTTTGTTTTAAATGTGAAATGTGGGATTGTGGAATCGAACACTGAATAAGATGTTTTTAGGCAACCAAAATGTTAAAATTAACCTTCATGAACTGAAAACACACTGTGAAAGGGTTAAAGTTGTAAGACGAAAACACGGACAACTACCAAACCGGACAACACCATGGTAGCGACCTGTCAATCACAAGGTATTATCGTCTATTTGACTATAAATGGGACCATAATTTACTAAATGAACATCATGCTGTATTGAAGAAGACTTGAAACTAGCGATTGAGACCATAAACTCATGTTTACAATGTTTACTGAGGTAATATAACAAGTGAGAAGTAGGCTCATTTTCTCATAGACTTCTATGCAATCAGACTTCTTTTAACAACCAGAGGAGTCGCCCCCTGATGGCTGTTAGCAATAATGCAAGTTTAAGGCACTTCAGCATTGACTTCATTTTTCAGACCCTGGAGTTGCCCACTGGAACAGATCTGTTTTTATTGATGTTATATTTTAGTTGTACTACAAATTACTTTGATTTGGTAATCCAATTTCAGATACTTGTAAAAAAAAAAATGTCATTGTCCCAATATAATTACAGTTACGTTTGCATTTAAACTCTCTTAAAGAGTACAGTAAATAATTAAATTTTTCAAGCTTGTTTTAGTTGGTCTGCTTTTCTTTCTAACCATCCTCTTTCTCTGATGAATCTTACATATTTTTTTTTTGGTGCCACATAAAGTCCCTGGAGAATGAAGATGTTTTTGGGGTCAGTGTCAGCAGGCTGTCATTGTTATTGTTATGATGACCACATCTGGGCAGGGGTCGCAGGGTTCAGGATGCCACGGCTGGTTTCCTGTGCAGCTGCTAGGGGAGCTGTGCTGCCGCTTGCAATCATCGGACCTGTCCAGGGACACATGCATGGTGGAGCGTGACGGGCGGGTTCCCCTCTGACCCCTGATGCTGTACAGTTACGTGTGGGGTGAGGCTACAGATGGCACAGGAATAAAAGTGCAGCAAGTTTAGCCCCAAAAATAAATAGGACAACAACACCTTGGCATATCAGTGCTGTCTGGTTAAATGACCAAATATGGAAAACTCCAGTGCTCCAGTGCTTAGACAAACCATGCCAAAGTTAAATGTTCATTTCCTCAAAATTTCCTCTGAATTGCAAAATGTTCTGTTTAAAAATATCTTGAAGGTCATGTTTTATTATCTTTTAAATACAAAGGATCTGTTGTGTATTGTTATCATTCTTATCAGTCTTCCTTTTAAGGGCTAAACAAATGTTATTCCATCAATCATTTTGTCAAAGTATGTGTGTCACCTTTTTTTGTTGGACATGTGAAACCCCTTCAAACCTGTTTAAGCATAAAAGAAACCACCAAATAATTCTTGACAAAGAAAAACAAATTTGTCAACACTTCGACCATTGTTTGTTTTTCCTTCATTTTCATCTGAGAGAGACTGCACTTGAAATGTGACCTTATAAGTTTGCGTTTTAGCCACAGCACCTTCCACCGCCACAGAAAAGGTCATGTGGCAGTGGAACAAATGAAGAGAAGGAAATAGCCGTGTCCTGGCCAACAGATAGCAGACAGGGAAGAGACAGGATGCTCCAGCTCTCCTCTGAGTCTGTTCAAAAACACTGTAAATCACTTGGACGGGCCCACTTTATCATTTCACGCCAGACTTTGTCACATAGGGAGGAAAATTTGTATTGGATGTGACTGTTTTACATAAACAGATGGATTTAGCGCTAAATGGTCACAGCTCTTTTATGGGTAGCCTATTCTGCACAACTAAATTGTTACCGTTCAAGTGGAGTTAATATGCTGTGGAGACGATGCTATTCTAGGGAGGCAAATTAAAAGTAGTCACTTCATGAGAATTTGAAAGCTTATCCATTTTTATTTTATTTTTGGCTTCATTAAATAGCATCATAAAAACAGACAGGAAATACTGAGGAGAGAGTACTTTCTGAATTTATTACTGCTTCAAAGATAGGGAGTCACCACTTTTTTTTTGTCTCTCTTGTTTACTATGCCAGTAAATCTGAATGAATTATACTTTGGTGCCCATGGTTTCTGTAAAATTAACTGAACGATTGAATTGTGGAGAATCTTACCGATCCAATGATGTATAGCATGTCTGTACTGACAAAAGTTTAAACATGTACATCTTAAGAGGTTGTTAACACAGATCCAGCCTTCACTGGGCCCCAGAGGTGTATGCAACCCCAAAGTGCTCAATGTTAAATACATAAAAAGACATGATTTTCTTTTTTAATTTCATGTCAAGTTTTATTCATAATACCCAGTGGACAACCTCTGGGTCTGAAAAGTGAAGCCAATGCTGAAGTGACCTAAACTTGCATTCTTTCTAACAGCCAGCAGGGGGCGACTCCTCTGGTTGGTAAAGAAGTCTGATTGTATAGAAGTCTATGAGAAAATGAGCCTACTTCTCTCTTGATTTATTACCTCAGTAAACATTGTAAACATGAGTTTATGGCCTCAATCACTAGTTTCAAGTCTTCTTCAATACAGCGTGATGTTCATTTAGTAAATTATGGTCCCATTTAGAGTCAAATAGACCATAAAGCAGGAGATGCTTTAGGGGGTTGCTACCTTGTGATTGACATGTCGCTACCACGGCGTTGCCCTGTGTGGGAGATGTCCGTGTTTTCGTCTTACAACTTTAACCCTTTCACAGTGTGTTTTCGTTCATGGTCAAGTTAATTACAACCTTTTTGATCGCCTGAAAATGTCATATTCTGTGTTCGGTTGTACTTAGCTCCAGCCTCTCGTGTCCACTTCTTATATACAGTCTATGATAATATCACAGTTGTGTTGTCACTGCTCTGAATTTTGAATTTAGCACATTTAACAAAGCTACTAATGCTACTTACCTATCCTGCTAAGGATACTTTGTGTTTTGAGTCCTATACAAGTCGTTATGCAGCCTTCACCAATTTTCTTTGGTTATTACTTTCAAATACATTTTATAACATTTAAAGTCAAACTGATCAGGTGTGCCTTGATATGTTGTATGGTAGCCTATGTATTTCTCATTTTCCAGATCACAGCTAACCAAGCTATAGTTGTAGCCTTCTCTACACTGCTTGCTATATGATTAATCCTCAAATGGAAAAAGACTGCCATTGCAACACTGGCTGGAGGATGGCACACCTCAAACTGAACAGCTAAAGCATACTACTGAAGCGTTATACGATCTGGCAACCTTTTATATCCTAACACAGTATCTGATTTCACATATAAAATGTATATTTGAATGAAAATTATCCACTTGGCAAGCTAGCCAAAACGCTACCTGTCATGTATACTCTTACATCGCTGGCCCTTTAAAGTTAATTTCCAGTTCAGACAGTTTATTTTAGACACTCTTAAGTCAGCCTAAAGACTCTTCAGTGCCCATCAGTATGAATGTGAGCATCTGTCACTTTGTGTAAGTCGTGGTGGACTACCTACTTGTGTTTCCCTACTTTCCACCCAGTGCGTGCTGGGATAGAAAACTGTGCAGGTGAGGAGGGAGAAGAAGTGGATGAAATAATTATGATGTTCTGTCCTATTTGAAAACATCATCGGAAGCAGCATGTCCCTGAAAACAAGCAGCATCAGCTCCACTTCGAGTATTTATCCTGTCTTTGAGAGCAACCTGCAGCTAACAGCAGACGCTAGTAGAATTCTAAAAGCCTTTCTGATGGATCTCCCATAGATTATCTATGAGACTGTCTATCAGCTCTAATTTTGGGGGGCATGTCTGGCCCAAGCTGCCCTGGCGCTGTGCTGAGGGAGATGGATTAAAGGTAGGTGATGTGTAACCAGGATTTTTGTGGTTTCAGCTGTTTTTGTTGTCCGCAGTGCCTCCGCTGTCCTGCCAAGAGGGTGTTTGCCTGGAGCCAAAATAAAAGTAGTATTTCACTGCCATCTCTGGTTTCAAGCCTGTTTCTCCCAAAATCGTGGGTGAGGTCAGAAGTGTGCTGTGTGCACCTTGAACCAACAGTGAGAAGTTAAAACAGGTGAGAAGCAAGGTGAGAAGTTAGGCAACTAAAACCCTGATTATACTCCCGAACGGATGCGTACTGTATCACGGACAGCCGGACAGCTGCGGACACCATGGATGCGTAGTATTTCTTTTTATATTGTCCGTTTGGAGGACCCGTTAAACACATGTACAGTAGTTTGCTATGTTGCCACTTCTAGCGTTGTGGCTGGACAGGTCAGCCTCTTTGGGCCGTCGGTGAGCGTCTGTTGGTTTATTTTTTGCGGTTTGTCCCACACCGTCGGCTTTAGTCTGCCCTTGTCAGAGGTTTTTCAGCAGATTCGGCATGTTGAATCCATGGCAGAGCCCGTCGGTGAGAGAAATGACCCTGATTGGCTGTTCAGCTTTCTTTCAGGAAAGAAAGCCAACGAGTAAAATCAAGGGGGTGCACACAGAAGGCTCTTCTCATTTTTCATCTTCATCTCATCTGATCATTCTGAGTTATTTCCTTTTACATTACCACATTACATTAGCGCTTTTACATTACCTGAATAGTTCACCATAGTTCTCCGACAGGCCGGTGAAACTGCGGTAACGTTAGCCGCAGAGTGCCAAACCGTGGTAACGCCAGCCGCCGTCTGACATCCGTTGCTCCTAAAGTAGTGTTATTATGGTAAGGATGGCCTCTGAGCGAGGTGAACGGCGTTACCACGGCTTTGCACTTGGTGGCTCATGTTACCGTAGTCTTGGAAAGGGAGGATTGAGTGGGGGGGTACTCAGTTGGTTGCAATCTCAAACCACTGCCCGCCAAATCCTAAACACTGTACCTTTTAAAGCCACTGGGAGTAGGATTTGAAATTTCTGAAGTGCAATTTTCTGCATCCTTTACACCTCCACCTGCAGATGATAGAGATGCTTCATTATTAAACAGACTGGCTTCAGCTGTTCGTTCGTGTCTCATGTTCACAACGTTTAGTTTCATTTTCACTTTACAAACATTGTAGTTTCAGTCCCAACCATGTAGTGTTTTTCCCAAACCTAATAAGTGGTTTTGATGCCAAAACCTTAAGTGACTCCAAGGGGCGTGACAAAGCGGTGGTATGTGACAAGTTGGGATGAGAACGTGTTGAAGCATGGCTTTGAATTCTTGCTTGTACGTCCTTGAGGCAGAAATGCTATTAATAACAAAGGTGTCAAACTGTATGGCCCATAAAGAAGAAACCTTGTATACAATATGTTTTCATGTTGAGATTTGTAATATAGATTTCTCTTTTTTTTTTAAATGGCAAAGACACTTATATGTCTCATGGACTATTAGCCTCAAACATCATTTCATGTAAGTCTTAAAGATCAAACCCCAAAATATGAATACACAGACGGGCTACAAATTGGAAAAACATGAATAAATGGGTGGCGAAACATTACAATGCAGATGCTTCCATACAGAGCATGAGAGCTCACTGAATGTGTTGATGATTATGAAGAGGATGTGAATCATATAATAGGCTCTTCACTGTCAAGAGATCTCAACCCAGCTGGACATCTGTGGGTATGCAGCTGTAATTGGGAGGATGTTGCGATATATACATCTCTGGAGGATGCTTACTGAGACACTGTATGTTGTTTTTCCCTTTAATTTATCACCCATATAGATCAGAAGTTATAAATAGATGCTAACCCGCTTGGTTATGGAGGATGGAACCTGCCAAAATCAAAAATCAATCAATCGATAAATAAATGACTCAATAAAAGAATAAATTAGTATGTCATTAAATGTAGCAAAAATACATAAATAAATAAATCTAAATAAATAAATCAAAAACAAATGCAAAAGGTTTTTAATTACTAAAAATAAATACATAAATAAATAAAAGGGAAAATTAAACAGAAGAGTAAATAAATAAGGGATTTATTACAAAGATAAATAAATAAAGAAGAAAATTAAAACAGAAATATCAATTTATGTCACATTTTATCAATGCTAACTGTAATGACATATTTATTTATTTATCGAGCTTTTTATTTATTTTTTAATGATTTATTTTTTATTTTGGCAGGTTCCATCCTCCATACCTGGGGGACCTCTGGGCATAAATAAGCTACTGTTATTATCTGGTTCTTTAGCAACTAAAGGTTCCACTACCAGCTATCCGCTAACTTTGCCTGTCTGTTTGGTGCTGGGCAGGTAGCGTACATGTGGGATTATTAGAGCTCTAATGCCTGTTGCTTTGGGAAACAATGTCAAAACTGTAAACTTGTGGGCCGTAAAACCTAAAATGCTACGTAGAGTTGTGGAGCGCAAAAGAGTCGGGTGATAATTTGTCACTACAAGCGACTCCTTTCACATACAAGTAGTCATGTGGTCAATGTGGTCAATTGTTAACATAAAAATGTTGATTATATCTGCTTTAAACACACATTTAGGAATATGCAAAGCACAAAACTGAAATAAAACCCTCTTAAAACTGGGTTTTGACAAGACAGGACCTCAAGATTTATAGATATAAGATTAATTTCTGCATATTTGAAAAACGTTGTAGCGTAGCGTTTTGTGGCTCCAGAGGCAGCTGCGACATCTGATCCTATAACACATCTAGGTGGAGTAAAAAAAGACAATATTGCGATATCTCAGGAACGCCTTGAGTGAACGTCCACTTGGAATCTAGGATGAACTGATAAGATTTTGGTGGTCAAAGGTCACTGTGACCTCAATGTCTAATAGTATAAAATGATGAAGTGATGACCTTTTGGACAGACATGGATATAAACTGCAACTTGACTGGTTGGCGGAGTAATACAACTGTGAGGAGGTAATTCTAGTTTTAAACTCCACTATGAGTCCGACAATGTAAAAGGAATGCAATTAGGGCTGTTAACTGATTAAGATATTTAATCACGATTAATTGCATGATTATTCATAGTTAATCATTATTAATCACAAATTAATCGCACAATTTATCTGTTGAAAATGTACCTTCAAGGGAGATTTGTCAAGTATTTAATACTCTTATCAACATGGGAGTGGGCATATATCCTGTTTTATGCAAACGTATGTACAGTATATATTTATTATTAAAAATCAATTAATAACATAAAACAATGACAAATATTGTCCAGAAACCCTCACAGGTACTGCATTTAGCATACAAAAACTATGCTCAAATCCCAACATGGCAAACTGCAGCCCAACAGGCAACAACAGCTGTCAGTGTGTCAGTGTGCTGACTTGACTATGACTTGCCCCAAAACTGCATGTGATTATCATAAAGTCATAAAGTGTCTGTAAAGGGGAGACTCGTGGGTACCCATAGAACCCATTTTCATTCACATATCTGGAGGTCAGAGGTCAAGAGACCCCTTTGAAAATGTTTTTCCTTGCCAAAATTTAATGTAAATTTGGAGCGTTATTTAACCTCTTTTGTGATAAGCTACTATGAAATGGTTGGTACCAATGAATTTTCTAGTTTAACATGATGTCAGTATCTTCTCCGTAAAACTGAGTCCGCTACAACCCCCGAAAGATTGATTGTGTTAATGCGTTAAAGAAATTAGAACAAATTTGTGTTAACGCGTTATTATCGCGTTACCTTTGACAGCCCTAAATGCATTGCTATTAGACTTGAGATTGTGCTTTAATGGTACATTTTCCAGATACATTTTTATTTAACACACATTAAACCTCGAGTTTTTGGGACCCCGTGGGACAGTTGCACTTTCCCCAGTTTATAATCCAGTCTTGGACATGTTAGATGTAAATAAAATGATATTGTCTTAGAGTAGAGTGCTTAGTGTCGGGTTACTGTTAACCTTGTATTTCTTATGGTAATATTATTGTATTGCTGTAATATTGATGCAATCCTTCTGATTATAGGCCTGCTTTTGAAAGGGACTGACAGTGATTAATCAAATCAGCAACAGTAACCCCTCATCAGTGATTAATGATATCAAACTCAGCGTGCCTTTCAACATAAAACCCTGTTAATTTAGCAGACACAATGGGGAACTGATACCTCCACATTACTGCTTTCCACGGGTGAGTTCCCAGTATTTTTTTTGCTTACAACAAAACAGTGTGGGCGAGTCAGGGCGCGCTGTCCTTTGTGCTAATAAATTCCATCATCTCTGTATGCAAAAGGTGATGGCTTGGGTGTTGTTAGCAGTGGACCTAGTGATGCAATCAAAGGGATTGTGACGACACTGCAAGAAATACTCAGCAACTCCTCTGATGTAGAGCCGGGGTTTTAAATATTTCATTCAAAGCAAGAGAGAGGGACTCCTCCTAAAAATGAAACATCCTCTCTGGCTTACTATCTATCCACATTTCTTTTTTTTTTTAACAATGTCTTAATTGTTTTTTTTTGTTATACAAACATCAGCATTATTATGCAATACATTCAATACAGGATTTACTTTAACAAACATAACATACCCCACGCACCCGTTCTCTCTTAACTTTTCCCTTTCTCACAGGGCCAAAATCAATATACAGCTTCACAGTATCAATCATACAATTAAACAGTTAAATGGCACCTCTAACAAAATGAAGATACACATACACAGAATATAAATATATAGAAAATAAATAATAAATAAAATAAAAGGATTTTCAAAAACAAGAGTGCATTCCCTTCTGAGGGTCTACCACACTATCTATCCAAATTAAAGGTGTTTCTCATATTGTGTCCTCATTCATGTTTCCTGACACAATCACCAACACGTGAATGCAGCTGCTGTGCAAACAATGTGCTGTTATGTCATCTTTGTTGGCATATTTCTGCATGTTGATTTAGTTTTCAGTACTTGTTGACAGAGAGGGATATTTTGTTGCAGGAATGACACTTGCATTGTTTGTCTTTACGCATTCCACCTGAACACACACTGTATGCACGTGTGTGTGTGTGTGAGTGTGTGTGTGTATGCATGTGTGTGTGTGAGTGTGTTTGTGTGTATGCATGTGTGTATGTGTGTGTGTGTATGCATGTGTGTGTGTGTGTGTGTGTGTGTATGCATGTGTGTGTGTGAGTGTGTTTGTGTGTATGCATGTGTGTGTATGCATTTGTGTGTGTGTGTGTGTGTGTATGCATGTGTGTGTTTGTGTGTTTGTATGTGTGTGTGTGAGTGTGTGTGTGTGTGTGTGTGTGCATGTGTGTATGAGTGTGTGTGTGTGTGTGTGTGTGTGTGTGTCATCCCTCCCTCCTGCCTCCCTCTCTGCATCTGACAGTGTCCCTCCCTCTTTCTCTCTCCTCCTCCTCCTCCTCCTCCTTCTCTCATTAGGCTTTTCACCGGCAAAACACCGACACACTCCCTTTCCCCTGTTAACCGGGGAATAAACACGGAGAGACGAGGATCAGCAGCGGGATTGACCTCCATCCATGGTCCTCCTCTGGATGTCTGTCTGACAGGAGGGTATGTTGAAATATTCATATTTTCCTCCCCTGCTAGTTTGCTCATATCGTCACAGTGAAAAGCCCAGGCTTGGTTGTATATGTTAAACGATTTGTTGAATGTCGAGGACCTTTTCTTTTTATCCGCGTAATCGTCATTTCTTACAGCGCTTTGTTATTTTTTCTCTTGGTGCTTTTTTTTGCTGCAGCAGTGAAAAAAAGGTGCATTTACTGGAGCTGCAGCTGTTCATTTCATTTCATAGCTAACGCAGCGTGGACTTTGCCCGCTTGCTTGCCGTCCTCTACCAGGAGGATGGATCATATTGTGGGAATGAAGCTGAAGCAGAAGGAGAGGGAAGTTGTTGCGTCGTTTTGTGCCTACTGGCCCAGTCAGTGTTGACAGCAAACCAGGCAGTATAACCACCCACACCTCTGCCACTTTACACATGATGCTCTCTCCTACATTATGGCCCTTCATTTTGGATTTTTGAAGTCTTTTATTAAAGTTGTGCTGTTGTTTCAGTTTGTGTCTCAGCCTGTCTCAGGGCAAACTGGATCTGTTATTGTCTTTCAGCCAGTGTGTTCACCCAAACACACCCATCACTAATTATGCAACAGCCACATTGACAGATGCACACACACACACACACACACACACACTTGCAGGACTTGCACAATCAATGTTGCCATTGTCACACCCTCTCATCAACAACACCTGTGGTTGGCAAAGTGTTTGCTTTTAAAAAAAAACCACATTTGTACTTCATAGATTTTGGCCCTCTTTTTGTCAGCGACGTGTAATAATGGTGCACTTCAGCTGAGACATTTGGCTGCAGGGGTGAAGCGGCACTCTGCCTGCGTGCTCGGGCAGGTCCACGTATGGAAATGGCCTCACCTTTGGCCCCCTGGCTTACACCGTTTTTTGTGGAATTACATACAGTATTGACGAGGAATGTCTCAGCAATGCACGGGGTTGGCTTCACCTTTGGGATGCTTTACTTGCACCTCTGGCTATAGCTTCTCCAACTATATTTCTACTTTTAATATGTCTGTGTCTTGTATATTTGGTGTTGATTTTGCAATAAACTGCAAAATCGTGTTGTCCCTAAAAGCTCCTCTGACTCTTTATTATTTCTTATTACACGGCTTTGTTGAATACTCGATTCTGATTGGTCAATCACAACGTTCCACGGTCTGTTATTTCTTTACAGCAGACCGTTGCTATGTATAACAGACCGTTGCTATGGACGCAGTTCTGATGTCAGACTGTTTTTGTGTCAAATTTTTGATTTCTTTAAGTAGGTAGCTGTGTAATAAGCAGGATAATGTACAGCTAGCGGGTCATTGTTGTGAAATGAACCCCTTCAGGGCGATGTAAGACCCTGCCGGGGTTTATTTCACAATAATGACCGGCTCGCTGTACATTATTCCTTACATATTTCTTACTATATTGGTTTGTCATGTCCTTGCAAGTCAGACCAGTTCCTCAGTTCCTCTGCAGTGTTACCATACAGGTGGGCTTACGATACTTTGTCACGCTCTTCCTTCAGGCCGCACACACTGTCAGCCTCAGCTGGCAGACCTGCTGTCACACAGCATCCATGTCGTTAACATCGGACACACTCCTGTGCCTGCTGTGTCAGCCTTGCCTAGTCACCCTGCCAGCCAGCCTCCTTTCCCCCCCCTCTAACTGCCAGGGAGCCATTACCTCATCTCAGCACCAGTTTGTCCACTGTTTGCTCATCAGTTCTACGACATGAATTTGTGATCATACAGAGTTCAGACACATCGAAGTGAATCTAACTCAACGATCCTGTATGCCTTTTTATTTCTTATCGTAGTGTATATGCGCACGAAGTCTCGCTACGAGTGTGTACATGTCAGTGTTGTCATTGTGCACGAGTTCAGATGCCTGAGGGTGCTGCCGGGATTTCACAGCCCAGCATGCTGCCTACCACCATTTGCAATTCAAATGAGCATGCATGAGGCATCCAGTGAGGCTGAAGCAGCCCTCCTCTCCCCTGTGTCTCATTGGAGCCAGTCATTCCTCGCACTTACAAGTTAACTCAACCATTTCTTATTGACTTCTGCGTTGGAAAAAGAGAGCAGTTAAAGGGCTCATCTGTATGAAACAGTATCACAGAGGAAGAATATGTTTTAGGTGGCCATTTTACCTGAGTCATAGTTTCTTTTGTTTGGACTGTAGCTCTTGGCACATGCATGGAGTGCTGCATAATTGTGTGGGGTCACCCTGATGTGACCAATGATGATGCCAAGGCTTGCAGCAGCTGTGTGTGTGTGTGTGTGTGTGTCCTGCGCTTGTCATTGCTTTTGGCCAAGCTGAATGTTCTTTGACTCGACATGTTTTTGTAGCGTGGTGAGTGTGGTCACGTCTCTTCCTGCCTGCTGAACACCAGTGACCAATCACAGAAACACACACATGCATTTGTACTTCATACATCTAAACACAACCATAACCTAAAACCAATTTTCAACCTCAAGTTATCATTCTTGTGATTGTCAGTATCAGCCCGTATTTTCATACTATTCATATTGATGGCAATAACCATGTGTTGTGTTTGCATTCTGCCATGCCCTCTTTATATACTCTAGTTGTTTTCATGGATAATGGAGGAGTCTGCAGCATTCAAATTGGGTACCCCAGACACAAGGGATTCACAGGAAACAATGCATGCATGTACTAGACGTGATACGGAAGACAAAAGAGCATGTGCATATTTTGGAAGACAACATTTGATAGTTCAGATTTACTGTTACAAAACCATAAAGTTGGGAGACTTGTGAGAGATAGATTAATTAAAAAGTTGGTAAAAATTGGTGTAGCAAAGGATATCCTGACTTTTAGTTGCTTGTATAAGTCAAGCTTTAAAAACAACTCAATAGCATTTTTCAAATATTCCTGGCCTTCATCTCACAAACAAACGCAGGTTTTCTGTCAAGTCTCAAACCTAATTAATTAATATTGGTGCAGTTCCCGTTTGGAACATGTGTCCGTTAGGAACTGGACGATTGACTCCCAGTATTGCTGCTTGCAGCACTGTCGTGCCCGCTTGGAGAAGCGTGTAGCCATTCAGAATGGACCGATTGCTTGGCTCACGGATGTGCTGCTTGCAGCGTTGTCGAGAAGCCATCATAGCTCGTTGACTCCAGGGAAGGGAAGAAGAGTTTGGTTGTAACAATAGTAGGGCTGTCCCGAATTCCATTTTTTGGCCTTCGAAGCTTCGGCGAGAAATAATTGAAGGAATTCAAATCTTCGTGGCGCGGCAGGCTGTCATGTTCTTCTGTCTGTCTGTCTCCATTTCCCCTCTTTCAGTGCCGGGACAGTGTTGGTGCCGCACTACTGTACAAACACACACCTCTACACACAACAAACAGCGATATCCGTCTGAGAATTACTAATATTAATTAATGTTGAATATGAATAATGTTGTGGGATTATTAATTATTTCATGGGCTATTTTGGGATTTATACTTTGTTCTTACATACTTATATAAAAAAAAAAAAAAAGCATTTGAATACTGATTTGGAGGTCGATTACCATAGCAATGGTTGAAGCTTCATAGCATTTGGGTCAGCCCTAAACATTAGTATATATCAATCATACAGCAGCAAAAGTGAACTGCAATGAGTCATAGCCTGTAAAGATCCGCTGCTCGACTCAGTCCGCAGAGCCCAGAAGCTCCGCCACCGCTGCTGCACAGAGCTCTTTATTTAAAGTTTATTAATATTGTCTAAATTCAACACAACACTCCCTTGTGTCCCCAACAATACACCCGCCAAGTGTGAAATAGATCGTCTCTTGAGATATGCGAAGGACATATAAGACATATTTATAGTTAGATTTACAACTTTCTATATGCACGTCCAACATTGTTTACACACCATGTAACTAATACTTGATACCTGATAACTGATGAGCACCTCTGTGTTATTGATTGTCTGCTGATATAGCCGTAATCGCAGTACTACAGCGGTAGCACTGCAGCTTTGTGTTTATTTATCCAATATGCCTAACCTTAGACCTAAATCTCTGTTTTACATGCTTTTTTATCAGCTTTGTTTGGAATAATCAAAAGAGGATAATACAACATTACGGCAGCTGAATCCATCAAGAGTAATCGCAGTGGCTGTGTGCTTTTGTTTTACGGGAATTGAATTAAGCCTCATCAGGATGCTGCATCCCCGCCGCAGTCCTGTCAAAATCTTGTTACGGCTCAGACCTGAACATCATATCGTTTCACTGCAGGTCTTTAATAGTGTTTTGGGTTTCGAGCAACAACGTCAACAGTTATTTGCAGCGGTCAAATCTCGTCTTCCTCCTTCTGTCGAGGGTCTCTCCTGCAGCCAGTTGCTATACTGTTGCTGTCTGTCTGATCAGAGCTTTATTTTTAGCTTTGGTTTTTACTCACACAGCTTTGGGCGATTTATTGCCTTCCTCAGATTGCATCATTCTGTCTGCAGTCGGATGTAAGAAGAGAGAAAGCGAAGCTCTGTCATGCCATAAGGCAGTTTTATATCACCATTTTATTTCCCACCTTCAGTCATATAGCTCTTCACAGTTGACGGAAGCATTACTTTGTCCTTCTGAAGGGGAGGCAGGGAGCTTTACCCCGAGCAGCAGCTCAGCTTGCCTCAGCCTGATGATTACAGTGAGTCAGCAGGTTCTCCATTTTTTTTTCTTATTTCCCCCTTCTTTTGCATACCTACACTCGTCTCCCTCTCGACTGCCGCCTTCTTTGAACAAATCCCCTGCCTCTAAAGGATGAGACTCATCATGTTGTTGTCTGGCTTTGATCTGGTGCAACGATACCCATAATGCTGCTCATTTTTTGCCTCCCCACAGTAAAGCAGAATTTATATTTCAGGCGAAGTTGGTGCGGGGAAAGAGAAGAGTTGCCACTTTCTTCCAGGGCTGTTTATTCTGCCTTCATTGTGGTCTAGCTGGAAATACTTTTCTCCAGCTATTTTGGCCTCTTCCAACAAACCAGGCCAGCAGCCATTGTTTTCTTTTGGCCACTTCACACTTGGCAATCATTAATTAGAGCCTTTGCATTCAACAGTTGTGGAGGGAAGCTAATTCCATTGTTGAGCCGTCCATTTCCCCGATGATTAGAGTGCGTGTGTGATTGCCTGAGTCTCGCACATTTTAGAAAGCGGGTGAATTGAGGAAAAATAGTCTGCACTAAGGTCGATCTTAGTGCAAGCTATTTCTAAATACATAAAACGAGACCTAAAAAGAGGATTAGGAAGGATTAGAGTTGCCAAAAAAAAGTAAAAATTCACAACAATACCATGCTTGCTCCTGCTGCTACTGAGGAAAATCCAGAGTTGATTTGCACAAATTATTTTTTACAACATGATGAAGCTGCAGGTAAAGTAAAATTAAGTTGCTCACGCAGGATGGTCCCGTGGTAACTGTACTGTAATTAAAAATGGTTGCTGCTGCTGTGCGGTTATGGAGATACGCAGCTCCACCGAGGAAGTCAGGTACACTCTGACCTCTGCATTATATTTCACACGTAATTAGACTAAAAGATGATTGAGCATCAAATGCCCAGTGAAGCAGGTGGGTGTAGTATGCGTGCGGACTGTAGCTGTCTGTCTGCGTGTTGCACGGCACCCACTATATTTCTCAGTGATGACAAATGTGCTTGTCGAGGTTCGTGTTAGATCGGTTTGTTGTAGTGGTCTGTGGAGGAGTAGACACACAGGACTACTCCCAGTCCCTGTGGGCCCTGTCGTGTGGCTTCTAAACTGGTCAGACAGGTTGGAAGGCAGATCCAGACACGGCCGCAGTCATTACGCCACAACGCTCTGTACACTTATGCTTGGTGTGTGTGTGTTTACAGGTCTCGGTAATAATCTGTGGACGCATGTGACACATGTCTTGTGTGTTTTCTCTGTGGTTCATGCATCTCGGTTTGTTGCACCAATTGCTTGTTGCTATGTTTGCTGTACTGTACATACACCCACGCATGCATGCACGCATGCACGCACGCACGCACGCACGCACGCACGCACGCACGCACGCACGCACGCACGCACTCACGCACGCACACACACACACACACACACACACACACACACACACACACACACACACACACACACACTCTTGACTACGTGGCAAAAACATACAAGTTGTGTACACATTCATTCTTGCATAAAATCCCCATCAGCATTTCATATTATTAGATCATCTGTGAAGATATCTTATGTATGTGGTGTCATGTACTGTTATTAGTCATGTTGACCATTTCATACTTGTCTGTGTTTATAGAGTTTAGATCATACTTTATTTTTGGTATAACTGTTACTTTTGTATAACTGACAACTGTCACTGGATTACTTTGATCCTGAAGTTATAAGGAGTGTCTTGTTCTATGATTCCTAAGGGGATTTCTGGATGTTTATTCATGATGGACATCAGAGATAATGTGGTATCCGTGGAAAATGCAAGTCACACTGAGTTATTTCTCAGAGAAGGCAATCTTGGAACCCATCGGCACACCTATTGGATATATCACACACAGGCAGTCCTAGGCTTTCATTCATTTATTGTTAACTATTAAATTAATCACTAACTATTTTGGTCATTGATTAATCGGATTGAGTAATTTTCTAAAGAAAAAAAGTCAAAATTATCTGATTCCAGCTTCTTAAATATGAATATTTTCTGGTTTCTTGACTCCTCTATAACAGTAAACTGAATATTTTTGAGTTGTGGACAAACAAGACATTTGAGGACGTCATCTTGGGTTTCGGGAAACACTGATCGACATTTTTCACTATTTTCTGATATTTGATAGACCGAACAACTAAACGATCAATAGAGAAAATAATCTACTGATTAATCAAATGAATAATTAAATGAAAATAATCGTTAGTTGCATGCCTAAATAGCAATACTAGTGCCCATGCTGTATATCCTTCACACTTGAACGAGCTGTATGCTCCGTCGTTCCTCTTTACTGCCTCGTTCCTCAGTGTGCCAATAAGCGTCCTCTCACCTCATTAATAAGGTTGTTGATTTATAATCAGAGCAGGCGCTCTCATCTGCAGCAAGCTTCTTTGTCAAATCATGAAGTGATTTTGCTGCAGCAATATTAGCCAGCCTTGTTGGGAGAGTGTCAACAGTAAAGCCAGAACACAGTTTACAACAAATCCCAAAGTCATGCTGTTCAGCAAGCAGCAGTGGTTTGTAGAGGAAATGTAATGTCGTTGTATTTGGGTTGGTTCACTACTACCTGAAACTGCTGTGTGCTTGTTTTTTGATCATTTGTGTGTTGTTATCGCACCCTGAACAACACTCTCACTTCTCTTCCCGACCTGCATTCATGAGTTGTAAGGCCACTCCTCAGTAACGGAAATCACTCGTTGTTTTGGTATCAGCAGCTCCTTCTGTAATAGTCAGCTGTTTTTTTTTTTTCAACCGCGGTCTTTTCTCTAATTGTTCCACGGTTTTTAGAGCTTTTTTTTTTTTTTTTGCTGGCCGGTTTAAAATGTTTCACTCTGCACGAACTGATCATTCATGGATTCTCTGTCATGCATCGATTCTTCTTCTCTTTTCTTTTTATGTTGGCAGCGATAATGAGAGGCTTTTTTATAATTCATGATGGATGTCCCTCTGGTAGCCGGTTTTCATGCAGCAATCTCACCAGACACTTCTACGCCAACAGCACATAGTGCTGCCAAACACTCCAGTCCACAGATTCAGATGCTTGGTGTTGGCTTTCAGCTGCCATTTAGCCAACTGCACTCTGTTGTCCACATAGTAGTATAGCAGTGCTTGGCAAATGACTGATTCTGCCCAGAAAAGTTTACAATACAACTCTAAAGTGTTCTGGATCGGTATTGACAAGCGTTTTTCAGCCTGAGTCTGTCTGTGCCTGTCCCTGTCTATACTTGAACAAATAGCATTGAGTTCCTTGTTCAGCATCTTTTCAAATGCTCTGACATTGACACCAATAACACAGAGAGCTCCTGTAGCTTCCTTTCAGCCCCAGCACTGATCCTAATAAGGAGAAGAATGGCTCTATACAAACAGTGGAGTGAAGCTGGCCCACTGCCTCTCTCTTTCTCGGTGTGCGGATGGTGAAATGCCTGTTTCAGTCTCCTCTGATCTGCTTCGGTTCCTCCGTTGAACTGGTCAGTGGTTAGTTCAGGTGAGGACAGAGGGGACAACTCCCACAGCTCCTGGACTGGGCAAAGAGAAGTGTTTGGTTAAAGTAAAAGCCAAAAAGACAAACACAAGCTTGGTTTGTTTAAGGATTGAGAGGTAGTGATAGAAAAAAAGGTCCACACACGTGACCTTATTGTGATGTCATCACTGCAGGTGAATAACTCGGGTAGAGTGAGGAGCTAGAGGAATGAGGTATTGGTCAATGATCGTCAATAACTACGATTCAATCCTCATGACCCCCAAAGTGATTGACAGAACTAGTCTAAGGCTACGTTCAGACACTGCAGGCAGTAGGGCTGTGTATTGGAAAACTGTCATGGTGGGGTGTCTTTATACTATATGTATAAAATCTGAGTAAAAATAGTCACTATATTTGAAGTTGCTACTATGGGAACTAACATCATCACACATGAATACAATTGGACTAAAATTATCAACAAGAGTCTCAGTTTACAGTAATATAATGTATATACTGTATATGTTATTCCAAGACTGTTTAGGGACCCCAAGCAGTAATATTCAAATACATAATTTTTAGAATAGGTGAAACTAACTGCATAGTTTTTGCCCAAAACTGCATGTGATTATCATAAAGTGGGCATTTCTGTAAAGGGGAGACTCGTGGGTACCCATAGAACTCATTTACATTCACATATCTTGAGGTCAGAGGTCAAGGGACCCCTTTAAAAATGGCCATGCCAGTTTTTCCTCGCCAAAATTTAGTGTAACTTTGGAGCGATATTTAGCATCCTTCCCGACATGCAAGTATGACATGGTTTCATGATACCAGTACCTTCACTCTAGCTTTAAAACTGAGCCCACTACAACCTCCGATAGACAGAATAGCAGCCGGGTCCGCCAGCGGGCGATTTTTAAGAGGGTAATTAAATATTGATACAGCGTTTAGAAGAATCGATACAGTATCACAAAACATAATATTGCGATACTTTGGGCCTCTTTCATATCATGTCCTAAATAAGATCCAGGTCAGATTTCTTTTGTAATACGATGTCAGTCTGAACAGTCATATTGGAATTTTACGTCTCTCTTCATTGACATTCGTCATAGGGCTGGCAAAATTGGTAAAAAATGACGTTCAGATATTTGTTGAACTATAGGAATATCTATTTTTGCGCATTATGTCCATGACACCGTGTTCTAACTGGCTGCGAGCGTCGCAGCACTGCGCAGCTTTGAGCTGGACTTTTGTTGGATGTTTTTATTTATTCCTGTCACTCGCTTTCAAATACGATACCTCCTCATTTCACTACAAAAACCTAAATAAGGTGGCAGCTGGCTGGAGGGAGATTGCCTGAAGGTTTCCTACTTGCTGTTGGCTATATGTTTTCTGTTTAAAAAGTAAAACAGTTTGAAGACAGCAAGTACTACTCATCCATCTTTTAAGTGGTTACGTCTCCGGTCTGTTTTCGAGCTCACAGCTGATATGGTACGTGGTTTGTTTACATGACGTAAGGTAATGCTTGTTGTTAGGACACGGTGTCTCTCTCTCTGCAGCCAAAATCTTTGCCATCATTACGGTTGTTGTTGAATTATTCCTTTTTCAACTTGACCTAACATTACATTTAATTTTCAGTTAATGAAAGTAACGCTGTGTGACTCCCGTCATGCGGTGCATTTGGTGCACGCAAGGCAGAGAGAACATATTGAACATTAGTTTTCATATTCGAATGTCTGTATTTTTTGTATACTATTTGAATACATATTTGAATATAGAATATTCGTTGACAGACCTAACTCTGTCAGCGCTTCTCCACAAGACTCTCACCAGCGCACTGATGTAGTTTGTATTGTCAAAGAAAATAAATAGCCCCTTAAAACAAAGAAACAGCTAACTAGGTTAGCATGCTTGCTTGCTATATTTTCTCTGGACTCACGGTTGCGCCCCCAAAAAGTTTTCATAGGGGTTGCCCGATGGGGTCACTGAAAATCAGATGCCTGGTGCATTGTTTATGTATATTGGATTAGGTAATAATGAGTGGGACAGAACATGATAATGTTTTTGTAAGAGCTGCAAACAAGTATAATATTTTTATTAATATTATATTAGTTGTGTAGTCGTGACTGTTGAAAACTGGGACATTTGAGTGTTAGAGAAAAAGAGAAATGAGGGTGATAATATGGGTAAATATAAAATGCTGTTTTTTAGTGTTTATTTTTTAATACCAAGAGACTGACACATGAGACATGATAAGAACCTGGAAAATATATTTTTACTTCACTTTGTCTTTAAAGCTCCAAATGGTGCACAGTACTTTCTCTGCACCAACCGCTGGTCCACATGATTGCCAAAAGAATACAAAATTTGTATTAAATGTGGGCAGTTTGTTGGATAGGGGTACTCTATGTGTGCCACAGGTGGAATACAGAAAATGTGGATTTGTGGTGGATTGGAGCATTAAAATGCTATCAGGGGGACTGTCACATTTGGAGGAAGGCAAGACTGTAAAAAAGGATCTTTTTTTCTGAACACTGGGAAATAATACACCCACACTGTCAGTTTGATGTGATGTGTTGCTGTCCTCAAGTACATTTCTGGGCTATATTAAGAACCACTATTATTTTACTAATAGAAAAAGGCTCCATTTAAGATTGTCCACAATTCTGAAAGCATGTCATTTAGCAATGATGTGTGTACTTATTTCGGCTCTCTCCTGCATTCAGTAAAGAGAGAAACAAGATAAAATCATAGTACTGGATGCTAATAATTCATTGGCTCATATTTTAAATATTTTCATAATCCTCACACTAAGTAGTGTCAAGATGAACTGCAGAAAAACAACCTTTTTCAGTCACCTTGATTTGTTGTTTTTGTAGAGGTTTGCAGGTGTTTTATTCAGTTCTTCCACTTGCTTGACAGTATACAGCTAAATGACAAAACAGCATTGTTGGAAATAATTTCTGTGGAGGAATATGAAATCCACAAGCAACAAAAGCCTCAGAATTCCTCGAGTTATTGTCTTCGCTCTTATTTATCTCTCTCAATAGCGAGTGGGAAGCTCTCACCGTAAATGTTTCCCTTGTAGAGTGGTTTGCATTTGCACATGTTGCGTAACAAAATGTGGGAGTGAAATGGTGCACTGTCACATCATTGCTAGGATTAAACATATATATACTGTATATATATATATATATATATATATATACACACACATATATATATATATATATATATATATATATATATATTGGTTTTCCTTGGTAGCAGGCAGTTTTTACAGCATATCTGCACACTTACTTTAATTGTACATAAAGAGAATAAATTATATGTGAATTTTATCCCCAGAATAGCTCTCCAACAAGGTAGGGTTTACACAGAATGAAACTTGTTGGAACTGGATTGGGATGCAAGAGAGACTAACCTAATTCAAGTGTTTAATTTGATTTGGCAGCTTCCTATCAGCTGCTTCTGTCACACTTAACAAAAGCAGTCCAGGGAGTTTGTTTGTTTATGGAGTTGGACTGTGTTTAAAGATGGATAAGTCAGTGCTTCTGGTCACTTACTGTTCAGCCTGAGAGCAAACATGACTCCGTCTCTACACCTGAGTCATTGCTGTTCACCGTCAGCCAAGAATTTTATTTTGCTTATTAAGTGTTTTTGACGCCGCCCTTATGTTAGCCTCTGGCAGTCTGTGACTTTCACTGATTATTTTCAAAGGCTGTCTGACCTGTAGCTACTCTGTCTTTTCCCAAGCAGCCAGCCGTAACTTTGGTAGAGACGTCTTAATCGCCCCAAACTCTGGATTGAAAACTGAAGGGCAGCATAGTTTCACTGGACTACTGGAGGTTAAAGAAATAGGTTGACATTTCGGGCACTTATTCGATGTGTCCAACTTAGGGATGTCACGAGAACCAATACTTCGGTACAAGTCATTGCCAAAATTTGGAAAACGTGACGGTACCGAGGATCACTTGGCTAAATAATGGAGCTAACAGCTAACACGCAGAGATTGCATTGAGTTATTATGATGCGTTCAAGCTCTATTTATTAAAAAATAGTATTGGGCGAAGGTAAATTATAACGTTATCATGATGTGTTCAAATTAAATCTTGTAGAATTTAGTTTTTGGCGAGACACTTGAGGTGGATCATCAGGGATTAATAATACATTTGAAAAAAAAAGTATGCAAATGGTAATAAAGGAGTGTATGTTGAAGTACATGGGACTTATTTTTTTAGTTTTTTACCGTGGTATCGAATTGGGTATTGAGAACCGTTGAATTTTACTGGTATTGGTATCGACTACTAAATTTCTGGTATCGTAACATCCGTAGACCGACTAATATTTCAGCCCGTTCTTACTCCGAAGTCGTCAAATACGGCAGCTTGGTCAGTGGCCCTACGCTTCAAACTATGATGTTCCTCGTAGCCACAGTCCTGGCACTAGTAAATTACGTAGTATAAAGAGCATCAAAGTCTGCGTAGGGAGGAGGTCGGGGTGGATGGGTGGGTCAAAAAACACAGGACTTTCACCCAGTAGATCGTTGTTCATGTCCCATCTGAAGCCAAAAGTCAACGTTGTTATTTTAAGTTATGTAAGCTGGTTAAGTAATGTACTGACATGGCGTACGTGACATACTTAAATTCATTACAAACATACTTATTTTAACGCAAACCACAAAACCTTTCCTAAACCTAACCAAGCAGATTTGTTACCTAAACCTAACCAAGTTGTTTCCTGTGAACATGGAAGCTTATTTTGAAAAGACAGAGTAAGTAACGAGCGGAAAATTATTGGTGCAAAACGGACGCCAGAGGGGTACGTAGAGCGTCATAGTTTGAAGCGTAGGGCAACTGACTAAGCTGCTATATTTGATGAGTTGGGAGTGAGAACGTGTTGAATATTTACACAACAGTAGTGGATGGAAATGCATTACTTAGCATTTTCTTTTGCAGATTTTCTGGAAATTTGTATAAGATTTGTTTACAATTTGTGTTACATTTGTAATTTGGAAACTTGGAAACAGGTGGAGATAACTAGGCTGGCCATTGTTTACCCAAGAAACAATATATACCGTGATTTAGTGAGCATTAGAGGTGCTGTGAGGTGGATTTTGTGTTTGTTTCCACACTTTGTGCTAAGCTAAGCTAACAGTCTGCTGGCTGTAGCCTTATATTTTCCATACGTACACCAACATGAGAGCGGTACTGATATTCTCATTTAATTCCAAAAAAACAAATAATCATATTTCCCAAAATGTTGAACCATTCCTTTAAGAGTGACGTGTTCGATGACATGATGAACATAAAACATAATAGGTTGTACAGCACAGCCAGCCACTTCAGTGTTTTCAGCGAAATGGTGATTTTCTTTAATTAATGTTTTTAAAATAATGTAACAGATGTGTTTATTGAATGTTTTTTTTAAGCTGTAACTGGGTGAATGTTTGTTCTTGCAAAACGAGGATCTACTGTACTCAGTAATCTGCAGACTTTGTGCATTTGCTCTTCCATCCGCCTCCACACAGTCTCTGCCAAGATGGGCTGCATGCTGCCATTAGAATTTTCAAATAGATAAACAAACAAAGCAAATTAGATAACTCAAACACCGCCTCGATGACGCATTTGACATTTCTCTGGGATCGATACGCCCTCATCGCAGCTACAGCCCCATTACCACAGGAACAAATGTACATGGATGGGTGAAGCAGGGCAGGACCATCATCATTCACTTCTCTGTGCTGCTTTGCACCTAATGCCATAACACTCTGCCTGAAAACCATATTCATAATTAATATTATTACATTCACGCTTTAATATTTCATGTTTTGGGAGCCATTTCTCACTTACTGTAGAAGAGCTTCTTATAGAGTTCATCACAGAAAATGTACTGGTATAGTGATGCTAAAAGATTTCACAAGGAAGTCCCATTTTTCTAGGATCAATGTTTACGTAACCTTTAATTCGTATTCACGTCATATCGTTAGACTGGACTGTAGACATGGAAATAGACACACTACTCCAGAGAATGAGCACCAATACAACACTTAGTCCGACCACAATCATCTTGTATTGTATCCCACAAACCCTCCCACAAACCCTCCCATGTCCTACTCCCTATATAGCTGCTTGCTGCCTGTGGCTGCTCACACAGATTCAGGTTTTTACCGGGGCTGGTTGGGGGCGTGGCACCGGAGGAGCTACTGTGGCATGTCATTGGTGGTGTCCTTCTTATTGTCTCTCTTGATACCTGCCTCAGATTTCTCATTTTCACCAGTTTCTAGTTTGTCTTGACAAGGTCGTTTGATTATCATTTGTATCACGTTAGCACACCAAAGCGGAATAACGGTTTACATAAACCTGCTGATAAATTTGATCTGGCGGATGTGTTAGCAAACAGCTGCTTGTTTACACATGCAGCTAATATAGAGTAAAATTAGCATTCAAACTCATGTCTGTGTCCACCGGTTGAGTTTAAGTACAATATTCACTCTCATTTAGCTCCGTTTTAGTCTCCACCAACCCCTGAGGGAAATATCTGTCTTTTTAGCAGCTAAATGCTTAAATCTGCTCTAGGGATCTGACGGGGAAGACATTTTCCCACTGGTTAATAAACTTATGACAACACCGGTGTTACCGGTTATACCGGACATTTTACAAGAAAAGACGCTCAATATGTGTAACGCGCTTACTTACATTTTTACCATCGGGTGGCTGTGTGTCTGGCCTCTCCGGTCCAGCCTTCGCTGCGGGGCTGCAGGGGTCTACCTGGTGTCGCTCCTACGCGCACACCGGCTGTGACCGTTCCGTCATCCTCACGGCGATTACCTCATTAACGTTATGGTTCCCTTATAGCATGGGTTTAAATCTGAAATATTGGCAAATAGGCACTATAGCTTTTCGCTTCGACACCAAATCCTCCGTCATCGTCTTGTCTGTCAACGCTCTCTTATCCTGCATGTATGAAATATGACTCCTGCTACTCTGAGCTGAGACTCAGTACGGAGCAGACGCATTCACTTTCAGTTTGAAGTGTCCGTCATCCGACTATGTATTGACAACACGGCGCTGATAAGAAAAAAATTAACTAAATGGGTTTTATTTCTGTTAAAAAAAGCAAAACGACGGTGGGGGCGGTGGTACGTAATGTAATCGGTGAATGCCTGACCATCGTGTAACACCCGTAACACCGACCACCAGGTCAAGTCTTCTCTGCTCAGACATTTAGTTGCTGGATTTGTCTGCTTGCTATAGACCGCAGAAGCGGGGGTCCAGAGGGGACACGACCTGGGTAACTTTTCTATCTGTGTTTTTTCTCAAAACTTGTACTTTAAATAAACAATATTGGTCACCGTCACCCACTTCCACTGACTGCTGCTATGCAATTGGATATTTACCTATCACATGCATTATTTATTGAGAGAGAGAGAGAGTCACAGCTATTTGTACACGCCGCAAGTTTCTAGCATCATTGTTCATACATTCAAAAAATATTTAGCGCTCTGCTCGTGCTACGTTCTTATGGGAGTGGTCTGTTTATTCTTTGACTTTTGAAACAGTAACCTTATGTTGTTGTTATTTAGCCTTTCTGGGCTATTGCATGGTTAAATCAATGTTTTTTTTTTAATGAAAAAAACTGCCTCCCCCTCAGTCATTTCATCCTGGCGCCTGGCCTGGGAGTCGACAGTCGGACTAAAAAAGTGTTATGTAACTCAGTAGTGAAGTATGTCTATGTCCACCGCCCTCCGTGTGCCTTGATATTATGGCGCCCCCTTGTTCAGATGCGTTCCGCGGTCCATGCTGCCTGCTGCTTAGTGCTGGGCCGGTAGTGTACAGTGTGTTTATCAGTGCTTTTTCACTGAAACAGCTGCCTGCTGGAAATGATGTTGATGAGAGCCGTGCCACCAAATCACAACAGTAAAGTTTCCGGCCGTACAAACAAAACAATGAGTTAAAGGATGCTGATAAGCTCCATAAAGCAGAGGGGAGCTGCAGAGTTAATTGATAATCCTCTGTGGGTACGCCGCTACAAGCGACCCCCCTTTCACATTACACACAGTCATTTGATCCATTGTTTATATAAAAACATGGATTATAGAAACTTTAAGTAATTATACATCTGGCGTGATATAAGCAACGTGAACTCGCCCCGGGTAATACTAGTGCTCAGTAGGTTGCCATGGCAATTGGGGGGCGCTATTGGACTGGATCGACTGGATAACGGGAGAAACAGCAGCCAAAGAAAAGTAATTTTTCATGTAAAATGGGTAAAAACTTTATAATAACCATCATTTATAAATGGTAGATAATTAAACTTAGTTAATTGTTAATGTTAGCAAACAAACAAATTATAATTAATAATGCTTAGTAATTATTAGTATTGCTATAATTGATGTTATTTGTTAATGATTAAGATATTATTTGTAAACCTTAAAGAACTTTTTTGTAAAACATTTATAAACATTATTTGGTTGGCTATTATAAAGTTGCAACTGATGGTTATAATACTTTGTTAAATGGCCATTGTTTACCAAAGAAGAAATATATACCGTGATTTCGTGAGCATTAGAAGTGCTGTGAGATGGATTTTGTGGATGTTTCCAGTCTTTGTGCTAAGCTAAGCTAACAGGCTGCTGCATGGCTGTTGCCTTATATTTTCCATACGTACACCGACATGAGAGTGGTACTTCAAAGCCCGGCGCTCTCCTTTATTTCTGCCATCTTTGCCTTAATGGAATGAGATATTCTTTTGTTGAATGCTTATCCACAATAACTGTGATTTTTACTGTCTGTGGTCAGTAGAGAACAATTTGCATCTACGTGCCTTTGAGGGACCCAACAAGGCTCTCTGTAACCTTTGGCTGGTAACTGCCACATAGTCCTGCCAAGATGGCAGCATACTGTCATTTGGATTTTGAACAAACAAAAAAAATGAAATGGCTCTAGTCCGATCTGGACGGGTATTGTTCAGTGCAGCCTCACTGTTGGAACATGGAAGATGAATGAGCTCAACAGGGCATCCACCTCTCTCTGTGTTTGCTCCAGTACATCATTTATTCCTTCATCATTGCTTGTCATGCTCGCATTCATAATTCATGCTCATTATACTTTCATATTTTTCATATTTCATGGGTCAGAGTGATTATCCATTTTTCAACAACTCCTGTCCAGTTTGTTGTGTTAGTATGAATATTTGATGTCTGGAGATGGAAAGTACATTGCTTCAGCACATTAAATGTTGTCATTCATGTGATTGGTGAACGGGGGAAGTCGCAGCATTCTATTAGTGCTGATTTGTTCTGTTTTTGCCTTTGAGCGGTGTTCAGTGCAGAATTAAGGACGAGCCGCTCATCTAATTCATATAATTATATCTGTGAATGTCTTGCTTCAGAAGTTTTGCAGAAAGTCGCAGAGTGTGTGTGTGTGTGTGTGTGTGTGTGTGTGTGTGTGTGGCTGCGGGTGTGCGCTGTCAGAGATGATTGTTCCCCAGAATTGTTTTTCTTTCAATTTTTGCAGAAGTAAAACAGCTTTGCTTTCAGATTGATAACCATGCAAATTAAGGAATATATAATTGATTTTGAATTAATTTCTTGAAACCCAAGTGCAAAGTAATGGACCGTGTGAGCTTCTTAATTCTGTAAATAATTCAATGGGAAACAGAAACTGTGTGAGTTTGAGTTACAAGGTTTTTCATATGACAGCAGTACCACAGCGCCACAATCACTGTCAGAATATTATTCAATGTTGCAGGAGCTAAAAATCTTCAAAATGCCTGTGTTTCATCACTTCAACACCTTATACCTGTAATTCTATCTGACAGTATATAATCTCTGCCATCTCTTAGTGAAAATTTAAATTGACATAAAGTGAAGTTGACAGACCCTGACAGACTGTGAGTCTCAGACACACTGTACAATATGTTCATCTTGCCAAACTCACTTTGAAGCATTGAGCCCATTAGAGTGTAAAGCATGAGGGGAGACTGTCAGTAAGGCAACAGTCTCTCAACAAAGTTTGGTTATACCGACAAAATGATGTTCCCATACGACTAAACTGCATTCTCAATTACATTTCGAGGGAAACATATTTTCTCCCGAATTATGGTCACAGTTTAAAACACGTGGTTAACGATATAAGTTAAAACAAAACAAAAAAATAGGACTGTCAATCGATTCAAATATTTTTTTTTTTTTTTTTTTTAAAGTTATTTTTTTGGGGGCATTTTCCATTTTTATGACAGGACAGTGGATAGAGTCTTGAAAGGGGGGAGAGAGAGAGAGTGGATGCGGAAAGGGCCACAGGCCGGATTTGAACCCGGGCCGCCGCGGTCAGGACCAAGCCTTAATACATGGACGCCCGCTCTACCAACTGAGCTAACCCAGGCGCCCCAATCGATTCAAATATTTAATCTCAATTAATCGCATGATTGCCCATAGTTAAAAATGTAAATGCACAATGCAGTTTCGTTGTATGGGAACGTAATGTTTAGGTGACAGAGTTGGCCTTTGATACCAGATAACAGAGATGGGTAAAAAATATGTTTTTCCGATTACTCTGGATTTATTTTTGTCTTGTGTTGACAAAGTATCTTCTCTGGTTACGAGAGGTGAAGCTACGAGAGTAGACTGACAGAAATTCTACCTCAGTCTGTCCCGACCTGCTGGATAGCTAACGTTAGTTAGCCAGCTGTCTGTGGATATCAGGTTAATGTCAAGAAATACAAACAGATGGATTAGTGAGCAGACGTTCAGTATCTACTCTGTCTGCTCATACTGTTTATGAAAGTGAATGCATTGTACCTTGTCGAAGTCCATATGTACTGTAGTAGTGCAGTACCGTATCCAGCTTTTAACAGTTTTCCTCAAAGCAATTTTATATTCAGAGGAAAAGAGCAGTCCTTTTTACTTGTGGTATAAAACATATAATCAAGTTCCCAGGCTACATTCTGTGAAGTGCTTTATGCGGTATTGGTATTCATCTTATGTAACTGAATCGTCAAGAGTAGAATGAAATTGAATTGGTAGATATGTGCCAAATATCCAGCTCTAATTGAATATTGAAAATTGAAAGACAAAATTAAGATTTAGCCCTAAAAGAGCAGCTACGGCCCAAAGGACACTTCTTCTGTTCGAAGGGGACCAGGCAAGTTGCACTTCATTTATCTGGAGAACACTTCATCCATCCACTTTTTGTCTCTCTTGTCTCTGAATATTCCTCCCTCCCGCCTTCCCTCTCCCGTCTTGCCACTTCATGCCCTCTCTCGGCAGTATTGCACTTCAGTCACCCTCCAACCTTCCATGATTCTCGTATTGACGTGGCGTGGGTATCTTGGCCAGACTTGGAGGGAACATCGATTAAACAGGGAGACAGGTTATTAGCAATCTCTGTTGTTTACCCAACTGAACAGACTTCAGCAGAAGTCGAGAGCAGGAAGTAGAGCGAAGATCAATGTCAGATTCAGAGCGAGGCTCTTTATCACGCCCGATCAATCACAGGTGTCTGCCACTGAGTCATCCCTCATACTTATTTGATAGAATCTCAGTTTAACCACCTTCTCAAGGTTATTACAATACCTCTATAACAGCCGGGAGTGTGCAAGCTTCTAGTCAAAATCTAAAACTGCATCAAATTGTTAGTGGTGCCATCTTTTATGTGTCAGCGCTGTTTTATTAAGGTCAGACTGAGCTGAAGGCTGATAAGCTGATGTTAGTTGGACAAAAGTTAACTTCTACTTTTTTGACCCCGCTGGGTAAATTCGTCCTCTGCATTTGACCCACCCTTACTTACTTCTTGGAGCCGAGGCCAGCCGTTTTCTAGTGCAAGGGGATGAAGTCCAATTCAGTGCCCATGCATCAGCCAAGAGCAATGGCAGGAGTATTTTTAATACCAAACATGTATGACTTTTGGTGTGGGAGGAAACCAGGGCAGCCAGAGGAAACCCACACACACAGAAAGCTCAAGCCGACTCCAGACAGGAGCAGGCTGAGATTTGAACCCAGGGCCTTCTAACAGCCAATCGCTACGCCAACATGATGCTGCCAAGTTAATATATTTATTCTCAGTTTGACAATTTCCCCACGCCACAAAGATTACAAGAATGATGCAAGGAGATGTAAAAAATCATTTTGACATTGATACTCTTTAGATCTAAAAAGAAATCTGTTTTTCTATGACTTTACAAAAGAACAAGGAATAGATTTAGAGCTGCTGTAGGCATCACCATCACTAGACAAAGTTAGTGACTATCTGGGGAACATAGTGGAGGAGCAACGAGCAGTTTAACTCGTGAACCAGTTATAGTATATTTGGTGGAGCAATAAAGAGCTGAAGGGAGAGTAAATACTGGATTTAGATTCATCAGGTGGCCAGAAGCATGACTTCAAATGAATGCTAATACTGCTCCGTGTCTGCTGGGTTTGTAAATGCTCTTTGCTAACAAAAAAGGGCAACTACTACACTACTGTGCTCAGAGGTTCCCAAACCTGGGGAGGCCTGGAGTTATAAAAGCGGGGGCGCGGTGAGGCTAAATGTAACTTCTCTTGTTTCTTTTCTGCAAACGTGTCAGAGACAGTCTATGTGGGTCCATGTAGGTGGGCGGGTTTGGGGGAGGCTTGAAAATATTTTTATCTACAAAAGGGGCGCCCTGCAGAAAAGGTTTGTGAACCACTGCTTTCACACATTATCCATACCAGCTTGATGAGGCCATAATCTGTTAAACACACACATTTAAAAAAAAAAAAGAAAAAGATGAATGCTGCTTTAAATCACTATTAATATGTTAGCAACTGAGCTTTAAGGTCATCTAAATGAGAAACAGATATTAAAGAGGTGTATTAGAAAATGTTAAAGTATCCACTGAGGACTTGTGGAAAATGTGTTTGACAATATTTTCAGACAGGAATTGAGCATTTCAGTTGATTTCAGTGCATTTTTTGCATCTTGACTATTAGAAGAACTGCATCTCAACCGCCTCTGCATTTCCCTTTTAACATTCAGCCACGGTTGTTGACATTTTGTGCTAACAAGTGAGTGAATAAATGAGAATATGAATAAGGGACAATTACCTGCGGGACTCTGGCAGCTTCAACTAACCTTTCCTCTGATATTTCAGTTGATTGTCCTTCTTTGTTGGCTCTGTTAGTGAAATCGCTCAGTTTGTCAACTGGTTTTTTGAACTGGAATTCAGTTCAAGAGGTGCTGGACAGTTATTTATTCCATGTTTTTTTCAGCTCCTTTGCCTCTGTATGGTTTTTGCACTCAGTATTGCAGACCTCTGTCCAGAACCTGACTGACATCTTCTTAAACCAATCCTGTCTGCACATGTTCACCTTGAGGCCTCGAGATGTGACTTTGAATTGAAACTTAAGCTCATATAGCACCAACTGTTAACAGATTAAACCCGAAAGTCAATATTGCATTACGTTTTTTCACTTTGTTATCAAAGTTGAAATTCTGGTTATTATATAACAAGGACTGTGTGTTTAGACTCCCATTCTTGTCTTACTGGAAATCTTCTGAAGCAGAATTCAGACCATCATGTGACACTAAAGCTAATAAAACTGTTTTCGATGGGTCGGCCGTCCTTTTAAGTTGGTTTCTTTGCATGTTTTACAGACTGTCAACCTTTCAGGTTGAAATCTCCTCACATCACATTGTAATAATTACTCTGGTCAGCCATCTGTAATACAAGCAGGTGTCATAACAACATCTCTGGGTATAATTATGAGCTAAATGGTCCATTAGTGTGAGGATTAGACTGAAGATTGATTAGCTGTGATCGAGAAGAAACTATTTTATCTCTAGTAAACGACGGATCTCTCATTTTAAATGAAAAGACCAGTCATATGGGCACACTGTTGGATTACTCTAACCCTAATTTATATACTAGTCATGCAGCTTGGACTCTTGCATCACTGTGGCAGACAGCGCCTGGAGAAAGGTCTGGCAAAAAATATGATTTGGGGAAAAATGTCCTCTCAGGTGATTATATTTGCATTTCTCTCAGCCAGTCTCAGTAATCCTCAGCTAATACTCAAGGACCCAGTAATGAGCATTGTTTTGTCTGCAAAGGAGTGTGTGTGTGTGTTAAGAGAGAGTGTCCACTAGCACCCAACCCCTCCCACAGACGAGACTGACAGGACAGATAGCCATTTACCTACAGAGTGCTGGGTCAGCACATTCAGGCCTCTCTTATTTCAAGACGGCCGGCTGCCAGCTATCCCGTGAAAGGAAGAGGGAGAGAATTGAAAGGTGTTTTTGTTTTGGTCTGCTGCTGCCTCTTCTCGCTGGACTGAGTTCTACTATGTCCAGCTGACTTACAGTTGGCTTTTGTTTGGTGGTTCAGGTGCCCTGCCTGCTGCTACTGTGTTAAAGGGGCTGATAGAGATGAGCATGAATACAAGGACAAACTAGTACTACACAACGCAACGCACATGTTGTTGCTCAGGCGTGACACGCTACTAAAACAAAACAAAACATGTCAGCGGTGTCTGAGACAGATAATCATCAGGAGGAGAGCTAGTTAACTTCTTAACACTAAGCAGCTTATAATACATAATTAAAACTACTAATGGCAAGGTTTTTTTTATCAACGCAAATATTTAAATAAAAATTAGGGCTGTAAAAGTTAACACGATAACACGTCAAGGCAAATTCGTTTTTCGTTTTATTTGATATTTCGGAGGTTGTAGCGGGCGGGAGTCTGAATAATGCTCCAAACTTTCGCTACATTTTGTCGAGGAAAAACAGGGATGGCCGTTTTCAAAGGGGTCCCTTGACCTCTGACCTCAAGATATGTGAATGTAAATGGGTCCTATGGGTACCCACGAGTCTCCCCTTTACAGACATGCCCACTTTATGATAATCACATGCAGTTTGGGGGCAAATCATAGTCAAGTCAGCACACTGACACACTGACAGCTGTTGTTGCCTGTTAGGCTGCAGTTTGCCATGTTATGATTTGAGCATATTTTTTATACTAAATGCAGTACCTGTGAGGGTTTCTGGACAATATCTGTCATTGTTTTGTGTTGTTAATTAATTTCTAATAATAAATATATACCAACATTTGCATAAAGCAGCATATTTGTCCACTTCCATATTGATAAGAGTATTAAATACTTGATAAAACTCCCTTTAAGGAATATCTTGAACAGATAAAAAGATGTGGGATTAATTTGCCATTAATCATGATTAAATATTTTAATCGATTGACAGCCCTAACAAAAATGCAATTATTTATTTCCTTACCGTTTGAATTGTGTTTTTTACGTGCAAATAAACACAAAAGATGTCAATAAAAAAGAAAAGGATAACATTGAGAATTTCTTACAGTTTACACCAACTTTGGTACAGTTGAAATTACTTTTTGGGACGGTGGTGATAAAAGTTAGTCTGGAGCCTTGTATACCAGCTGCACAAAACAAAGCAACAGCAAAAATGTCAAAAACATAGTAGTGTTGTTTGAATTCATGTTATCGTCTATCGGTCTACCCTGCATGCTCAAAAATGACGCTAAAGGGGTGTCTTAAAATGTGTCGCCTAGGGTTCCTGACCAAGCGTCTGTAGGTGATGAGTTGGGAGTGAGAATGTGTTGGCTCCACCAGGTAGCACACTCACATCACGTGTCGTAAATGTCTTAAATATTGCGTGTGTGTATGTTTGCTGTTGTTACAGCTTGAAAACATCACTGTTAGTTCATGTATCTGATATTTCTTAAAATTCATCATGGCGTTGTCTGAAGGCAATCTAAAGTAAAGTAAAAAGAGCAAAAAGATTCTCCTCCTCTTGCCTTAGTAGCATTTTTTCCTTCTAGCGTTCTGTCGAGGTGTCACAGGGCGGCTGTCGTGTCTTAAGGAGGACACAGAAGTTGCCTTTAAGTAGAGGAATGCATTATTCAAGAGGGTGCACGCGGGAATAAGGAGAGGAATCATAACCAGTGAAGAAGCTGCTGATCTGAATATCCTCTGATAGATCCTAATAAACAGCAGCAAACATCAGTATGAATGTAGAACATCGCTGCACACATGAGGGACATGAACATCGACAAGTTGCATCACATAAGTAGCTGCTTGTGCCGCGGAGTATTCGCGTAGATAATTTAGAGGGTTTGGAGATCGAGAGGAATTATGGGTAGCGTGCTTGCGGCACTCAGACCCTCCTCTCCTCAATTATTCATCCACTCAGGTTCCAGGTCAGCCCTTGCTTAGTACAGATTGATAGATTTTATAACTGCTAGGTTTTTACTAAAGGGACCAATTATACCCCTGGCTCAGGACGAGCATATTAAACAGGAGATTATGTGTAATGCTTTCTGCTATCGATCCGTGAGGGTCTCTGAGGTGACGACTAGTGCAGGGGAAGAAGAGGGCGAGCCACACACATACTGATGTCGCTGATGTCTTAGCCGAGGGCACAGTTTGAGGTGAATTAGAGACAGAGAGCCCACCTAACACCCACCTCCAGGTCAGCCTAATTGAACAGAGTGTGATTTTTGGCTTCAGTAGGCACCAGCCCAGACCATTTGTGTTTTCTACATATATCTGCAGCAGAGCTGTGCGTGGGGGGAGTATCTGTCAGGCCTTTAATGTTGAACAACAGCTGAGAATTAGAAGCTATCTTTGTTTTACGTAAACCACGAGCTGCATGTTAAAAAGCTGGTTCAGACTCTCAAGAATTTACAATATTAGGTTTGCCATTTTTGAGTGTGATGTTTGGAAGCCAATATCTCACCGAAGACAACCAGTCTTTTACTAATTGTCCCTGAAGGCCTTGCTTGAGGACCTTAAACCTGCATTGATTGATTTGTTTGGCCACTTGGAAGCAGTGGAAACAAGTTGTAAACACACCATTGACCTAACGTCGGCTTTTAAGTTGTTAGCAGACAGTTGCTCATTTACACATCCAGCAGTTACGAAGCAACATGATCATTCATTTGGAGTTGTGTTTGTGTTTGTGTCCACCTGATGAACGTAATTCCAATATTTTCTCTCTTTTAGCTCTGGTTTTGGTCTCCACCAACTCCTGAGGGAAATATCTGCCTCTTTAGCGTCTAAATGCTCCAATATGTTGACCAGTTAGTCTCTAACTGTGTCTGTCTGCTGTTTGCTGCTGAGTAGGTAGTGTACAGTAGGTTATAGAGCATTTTAGGTGAAAACAACTGCCTTTTGCGGCTGAAAACGATGCTATGAGAGCAGTGACAGTGAGTTAAAACAGTAAAGTTGTGGGCCGGAGAGCGAAACAATGAGCTGAAACTCACTATAAAGCCCTGTAAAGCCGAGAGGAGCTGCAGATTCAGGTGCTAATTCAATGTAGGTTCATAACTACGAGCAACCCCTTTCACATTACACATTGTTTTCACATTGTCATTTGATACATTGTGATAAAAATATCAATTATAGCCGCTTCAAGTCTCAAAGTAAGGTTGAATGTTTTATTGTTTTTTAGTTATATTGCAATTTGAAGCAAGAGCCACAATTCAATTATTATTATTATTTTAATAAGCTGATAAAGTTAAATATTTATTCACCAACCAGCAATTATTAGCAAGCTATAATGGCAACTGTGACCGGCAAATTAACATGAATGCTGTGAGTTTCTCCATTTCTACCCACTGCAGCTTTAAGGCAAACTTATCTAAAGGCAAACTAAAGTGTGACTGCACAGAAGTGAACTAAATGTACACGCTACAAATAGAAACTAATGTACTGCCAACATTAAAAAATAAACTACGAGTATGATGTATGAAACAAAAGCTATGTCATTTATCTGTTTGCTGGTTTATGTGCATAGGGTCAAAAAACTCAATGAGGAGAAAATGAGTCATTCTGTGTAAATTATAAAGGAAAACTTAAGACGTGTACAGGAGGGTTACCGACACTGTGTCTATTTTATTATCGGCTTTCATATCGGACTTGTCACTCATTGCAAAGCGCATCAGGATGGAAGACATGGCTGCTTGTCAAGAAGTACACACCTCCACCCACCCCTCCGACACACACACACACACACACACACACACACACACACACACACACACACACATAGACTGATGCAGTAAGTTTCCTGTGCCGCAGTGGCTCTTGGCATGCCCTTAGTGGGAGGATAGCAGAGATTGGATGCGCATTCGTGCCTTCATATAAACACAATGCAGCAGCTGATGCGTGAGTGTGCGTTTGCCTATGTGTGTAATCTGCAGCTACAAGGTCATGCCGGTCCAAGTGTGTGGGCCTTCACTGATGTGTGTGTTTAACCAAATGAACAAAGTCAGAATTAAGTTTTTTTTGGCTTCAGAACCTGACTATTCTGGTTGTATATTTCACTGTGTGTGCGTGTTTGTGTGTGTGTGTGTGTGTGTGTGTGTGTGTGTATGTGTTTGTGTGTGCTTGAACAACTCCCCATGTGTAATTTCCCAGTAGGAATGCATGTGCATGGAGGCAGTGAGGAGTCTGCTGGGTGTCCCAGTGTGAACTCTAGTCAAATTCATTCTTCACATTGCATAACTATCAGCCCATGGACTAATTCTCCCTCTGGCTTTACACTTGATACTGTGAAGTGGGACACAATAGAGCACTACTTCATGCATAATAACACAATGGCAGAGTGAGATATGTTGAGAATAGGACATTTGGAAAGAGGCTATCTGGCACTAGGTCAGAGGTACGTGCTGTGCCTGTTTCGGTGTGCGAATGCAGGAAAGGGTCTTAAGGCGGCTCTGAAATCCGTCATAAAGGGATTGGGATCTGAGTTCGGAGGGAATTCTGCCCACTCCGTTGTAGCTCATCAGTTCGCTGTGTGAAAGTCTAACACAACAGATCATAAGAGTCAATAAAAGCAGAATCACTTCTCTTGGTGAATGTCCCACAGCTTGCCAAAGAATGACCCTCTCCCTCGGATTTGCTGCAGTAAATATTTTATTTGTGGAATCGAGGATGCCTCAGGCTTAAAGCAGAACGAAATAACATTCAAGTGCGAGCCAACGTGTTAACTTTCATCGATTCTGCAATTTGGGCATCGTGCTGTGGTTCATTTGCAGGAGTAAATTGGTGCGTGAACTTTTAAAGTATCTTTTAAACAAGTCTGAATCACAGATGGTTTGATTTCAGTATTTCAAACTAGAAAGCACATTATCCACCGGAATAATAAAAAATGTTGATATTTTGTTAGGGTCAGATTCACAACTCACTTAAAGCAGCAGTAGGCAGATTGGAGCAACTAGGATATACACATATAGAGGAAATACCAAGCACCGCCCACCAGCTGAAGCAAACTTTCTCATTTTACAGCTAAACAGTGCACTACAGGATGTTTCTTAAAACATTTGAGGAGAGAAATAGGCATTACAGTAACAGAATATTGATTCATATTTGATCAGCACTGCCTAGTTTGATCGGAGTTCTCGAGTGATTGACAGCTGCCTCCGTTGAATGAACAGCCAATAGGAAATGACCTGTGTTTGGTCAAAGTCTTCCGTCACGGGCTACATTTTTTTAAAGTCTGAAAACATGAGGAGGAGCAGAAGTCTAGTTATCTCTCAGAACACTTGAACTACAATAAGCTGAAAGGGTATGATGTAATGTTTGCCCAATGATGCCAAAATCATTCTGCCTACTGCCTCTTTAACATGAAGAAATATTTTTGTTCTTTCACCAGCATTGGCACATATTGTGTTTCCATTTAAAAGGAGATTTCCTGGAGTGTTGTGTTTTTTTTTTATACTACTTTTGCTTTCATCCACGATCAAAGTAACTGCGAGTTACTGACTTTGATGGTTTGACTGTTTTCACATATGAGTTTGAACGGAATAATTGGGCTTTCATTTAAGTAAAAAATCATCTTTCGGCAACAACCTTTTTTTTAGTAGTAGAATCCGTTATGTCCAGTGTGGGAGATCGTTGCAGTGAGGTTGAACCTGCTCTGAGGTCAGTGTGGTCGTAATTCTGAAGCTGAGATGTGAAGATCTTAAATCTAGAAACCACAGGAGCTTGTGTTTAACACATAGGAGTAAAAACACTTCTTCACTGTCGTAACGACAGCACTGTTGTGCCCTTTCCCTTCCCCGTTGCCCTCCATGAGCCACACGTCTCTTGTACTGTACATATTTCACACAGTCCGGATGAATACCACTTTAATGTGCAAGCTGGAAACTGCAAGGGGTGGATCCATAAAATGTGTGTATGCAAGCAGACTGTATTGATGTGTGAGGTCTTTGTGTAAATTTGAAGTTTTACAAGACAAAAAGGCTTTGATTCATCAGTACAATGTGCTGGATACTTGCTGTTTGTTTGTCTTGATGTAAATAAGTTAGATATAATGTGGTATCCTGTAGACTATTAGAGTCTTTATTTGACCACTTACAACTAAGTGAGACTTTCTCATCTTGATTAAAATAAATCAAGTCAGTCGAAGCCTGAGTGCAGTGATAGTGGTTGTACTTTGACTTTGAGAAGGCTGAAAACAAAACAGCCTCAATCTTTATCTCTGTTATAACCAGGCTGCATATTTGCAGAAGAAAATAAATTGGGTTTAGACTCAATCTCATCTTTAATTTGGTTTTTCGGTGGTGAAGCAGCAAGAGATGCTAGGAAGCATCTTAATGAGATGTGGAAGAGTCTCCTGGCTGCCCTTCTATACAATACCCATTGTTTCCCACCTGAGAGGCTGTGTTGAGAAAATCCCAATATGCAGAGTTTAGCCAGCCATGAAACACGACGGAGCTACATCTGCTCTATCCGTGCAGCGAGAGTAAATTAATTGGATGAGAATTTTGCTAATCGATTAATTGTTTTAAGTCATTCATCAAGCAAAAATACCAAACACTTAATGCTCCGCTGTTTCTCAAACGTGAGGAGTTTCAGCTTTTCTTGTCTTCTGTCATTCTCTTTGACATTTAAAGGACCAGTGTGTAGGATTCACGGGGATCTGTTAGCAGAAATGGAATATAATATTCATAACTGTTTTCATTGGTGTATAATCACCTGAAACTAAGTATTGTTGTGTTTTTGTTAACTAGATGCCATTAAATCCTACACACTGCTCCTTTAAGTCAATTAGTGAAAAACTAAATTGATTATGAATCGTTGTTGGAAATCATTCTTGCACCCTTAAAGTAGGATTATCAGCTAATGGACACATAATTGAACAACCCCTATTGCCTCCTTTGAAATTCAGATTCCTTCCTGGTGCATGTTTGTCTGGTTAAAGTGACTGATTTGTTCACATTGATTATGATTCTTAATGTACGCACCATGTCATTTTAAGTGAAGTCAAAAGGAAGGAAACCCTTTTGTTCAGATATTCTGCATCCAACTGTCCATGGTCGCAGCTTCTGTCCTCTGACTTCAGTGTAACCTTGTGGCATAAATGCTCAGCCACCGCTGGCAGATTGTGCCGCAGATGTTGAGCAGCGCCGCGGGCCGTCCGGAGCTCCGTTTCCGTGTTGCTTTTTAAGGACAAAGAGCAGAGGACACTTTGAGGAGGACAGATCCATGGCAGCAAAGAGCATATTATCATACCGCAGAGAGCAAACAAACACTCAGCCTTTGTAATGGTATGTTCACACCAAGTGTGAAGCAAACTTTTCACGCGGTGTGATTACATACAAAGTCAATGCAAAGAGGACACATGACATTTGCATCATTTGCGTATTAGCGGGTTAAAGTATTTCAACTTGAGCGAGAAATTCGCGTGACGCTGTGTCGCGAAAGCCTGTCAGCGTTGAGATTCTCCTCCTGACGTCCTGATGTTGTTGAATCAGAGATGGAGGAGAAAAATATTGTAGCTGTCTGTGGGCACCCAGAGCTACGATAGTATATCATATTAGTACAAAGGGCGGACCAAACCCTGTGTATAAATGTGTGTATATAAACCACACACTGTCTGTGGTATAAACAACAACGTCGCTGACGTATTTATGCCTAAATGACGTTATGTTGAGTGTTAATGGAGCAGCTGCATAGCCTGGCACTGATCCATCCAAACTCCATTCAGAGAACGAGCAATTTAAAAGTTGTTTGTCGTCTTGCGGACAGACCTGACAAAGCATGAATTTAGACTACAAATCAGCATTATTATGTGGTTATTTCGGCATCCCTTTGATCCTTATTGCAATTAAATCACAGCACAATCTGTTTATTTTGGGTTCATACCGCAGTAGCGACGTGTGGCTTGCTAGATACAGTCAATGCAATGGCGCTGTATGTGAATACAGCTCGCCGCCGGGTTACGTTATGAACCCAGACACGACGGCGTTTGGTTTTCCGACATATCTGGGACTTGCACAACCTGTACAAAGAAGCAACAGTGGTTATTTGTTCCGTGATTGATGGCAGAAATGGCGGATAAAAAAGTTGTTGTATGGAGACAAGCCTCTCCGGCGTGTCTAGCGCGAATGAACACAAATGATACCGACGGTCCAACTTGTGTGAGTAAAGTGAGGAGAAAATTTGCTTGGTATGAATGAGACATAATAGAGTCATACATGCACCCAGGTACACTGTAACACACACTTTTTGCTCTCTTTTCGTAAAGCTATCTGTGTGTCATTTCATCTAGTGGTTCCTGTGGATAGAGTTCAGATGTATGACTTGCTGAAGAACCGTATGGTACTGGATACTGTTTGATTAGAGTCTAGACTCAGCTTTATTTTTTGACTTATCCTGAGTCACTCTTAGACAGCAGAATGCTGCAGAGATGATAGTGGGCTTTTATGTTTGACAGCTGCTACTTGTTTCAGTGGAGTTTGCAGTGTTGGCAGCAGTACATTAGTGCTGAATAAATAAAGTTTGACCACCAATAGAAAAAGTTTGAAATGAAGGTCTGGAGATTGTTAGTGTGCAGTGTGAGGGTTTTACCAGTTATTTTATTAAGACTTATGCATGAAAGTGGTAGATTGTTTAAGAGCTGTTGTATCTACATTTTAAGTCCCTATGTATCCAAAATAGTTCAGTTTCCGGCTGTGAGAAGGCAAGGCAAGGCAAGGCAGCTTTATTTGTATAGCACATTTCAACAACAGGGCAATTCAAAGTGCTTTACATAAACATTCAAGAACATTGCGACAAAGTGCAAAAGATCATTAAGACATAATTAAAATAGTTATAAAAACATAAAAACATTAAAACATTAAAAATTAGAAAATAAAAACAAGCTAAAAATAAAAGCTAGGATAGAAACTAAAATAGCGTAAAACACAAAAGAGTAAAAGCTCTAGTGCAGTATCAGATCATTATCTGGTTTAATGAAAGGCAGCCGCAAACAGGAAAGTTCTAGACACTGATTAGCACATTTACAGTAAACAGCATCTTTTTTTAGAACAAACACAGCCCAAAAAATCTACTTTTAATTCAAAGGGATCCTAAATGTATACTATATCTCTATCTGTAGGACTTTTTGTTATAAACAAGTTGTAATCCCTGACATATTTGAGTCCTGGTTGATTTGGCAACACCTGTGGTTACCGTGGTAACAACAAGGGCGGTTTAATATAACAGCAAACACTCCTTGAGCAGCTACTTCGTCAGAAATACAACAGAAGAGCATGCTGGAGTATCTGTTTACAGTGCAGCCAGACAAACTCACATTGTTTTAATACAGAAGTCGGTGAGTGATAATTGCAACCATGATCTGATTTCTTCATCATTTCATTGATGAATGAATGTTTCCTGTGGCTGCTTCACAATAAAAGCTGCCCCACGTTTCCCCAGTTGATGCTATTAATGTGAAGCAGCGGCAGTTTACATCAGTAGTAACTTAAAGGGGATATATCATGCTCATTTCCAGGTTCATACGTGTGTTTTGGGTTTCTACTAGAACTTGTTTACATGCTTTAATGTTCAAAAATATTGTTCCTCTGTCTGAAACGCTCCATTTTAGCACCTGTCTCTTTAATCCTCCCTCCTGAAAAAGCCCAGTCTGCTCTGATTGGCTTGCGAGAACAATATGGTGCATCTTTACAAAGGTAGTTCTCAACCCATGGGTGATATATTCTAATGAGCCTGCATGTGACATAGGAAGGAGAGCTAAATCTGAATGGCTTGTTGAATCACATGTTTTCTGATCTAGACAGCCCACAAAAAACTGACTGGGTTGTCTTACTCCACAGTTTGTGGGTTGGTAGGAACTCCAGATACCCAAATGTATGAGCACAAGCACTGAGAAAGTGAGTTATTCATGATATGTCCCCTTTAAAGCAGCTCTGATACGGGTGTGGGAGAGTGAGAACAGTAAACAGTGTGGCTGATATCAATGAGATAAAATTACAAACAGTAACACCGTATTACTGAATCGTTGTTCTGTGAATCCCTCCTGCTTAGGGAGGCAATTTGAATCCAGCGTGGGAACGGCGGACTCTGCTACTACCAATAAAATCTACTATATGGAGAGATAATTACAGAGTGTGAATACATTGCATGGGTGTTACCCATACATAGTATTAAACATGGGGTTTGATTTCATGAAAATCTTAAAGATGATAACTTTAAATTAGGGCTGTCAAAGTTAACGCGTTAATGCAAATTTGTTTTAACGCCACTAATTTCTTTAACACATTAACGCAATCGACCTTCTGGAGGTAGTACTGGGCTCAATTTTAAAGCTAGAGCGAATATACTGGCATCATTTGAAACTAGAAAACCTAAGGAATCCATCGGTACCAAGTTATCCCGGCTTGTCACGAAGGAGGTTAAATAACGCTTGCGAGGAAAAACTGGCATGGCCATTTTCAAAGGGTTCCCTTGACCTCTGACCTCAAGATATGTGAATGAAAATTGGTTCTATGGGTACCCACGAGTCTCCCCTTTACAGAAATGCCCACTTCATGATAATCACATGCAGTTTGGGGCAAGTCATAGTCAAGTCAGCACACTGACACACTGACAGCTGTTGTTGCCTGTTGGGCTGCAGTTTGCGATGTTATGATTTGAGCATATTTTTTCTGCTCTCTTGCAGTACCTGTGAGGGTTTCTGGACACTATTTGTCATTGTTTTGTGTTGGTAATTGATTTCTAGTAATACATATATACATACATTTGCATAAAGCAGCATATTTTCCCACTCCCATGATGATAAGAGTATTAAATACTTGACAAATCTCCCACATTTGAACAGATAAAAAATATGGGATTAATTTGCGATTAATCATGAAATCATGCGATTAATTACGATTAAATATTTTAATCGATTGACAGCCTTACTTTAAATTCAAAAATAGAGATGACATAATAACCACCAGAGCTGACAGAGAGCTCCGAGCAGCTGGAGGGTGGAGATGTTGTTGATACGGCTGATGCCTCAGTAGAGGTAGCCCAATGCAAACTGTAAATGTCTTATCTTTAGAGTGCAGTCATAGCCTGTAGTGATTTCACAGTTCACTGAACATCACGTTCAACTTTTATATTTTAATGAACACAAACTCCCTGTCCCTGTTTGTTCTCTTTTATGAAATATTCAGATATTGTGTGTTGTCAATTGCTTATTTTCTTCTTATTTTCTTTTTCGTCGTCTATTTTGTGTTAGTCCTTTATTTTTAGTTAATTGATTCAGAGCAGCTCCCTAGACGCATCTGTGCTGCGCTCACTCTTTGTCTGCTGGCATTTAAAAAACAAAGAATATCAAATGCGTCACATCTGTGCCTGGGAAAACTTGCAGAAACCTTATTACATGTGGCTCATCTGTAGTGATTGCATTCCAAATGGTATTTTTTTAAATCAATATTATCAACAAAATGAACACAGAGAGATTTCTAGATTCATTTATTTGTTTTCTTTTTAATTGAAAAAAAATAAATATTAAGAGCCCTGTAAGCCTTGCAAAGGTTCATTGTAAAGCTTTATGTAAACCCTCAAAAAGGGATTGAACTATTTGTTCTTTTGCAAAGCAAAACATATGAAGTAGCTTCATTCCTACGCAATGTAAGAGTTCATGTCCTCTACTGTGTCCAATATGATCAACAGAGCGCCCATCACCTAGTGAACGCCTTGCCAATGCAACCTTAATATAAATGCTAAGCATGCTGGAGCTAATGTTAGGACCTGGCATCCTGATGATTTCTTAAATCTAGTCTCAACCTCAGTACATGCTAATTACACGTCACTATGATGGCTTCCCCTATTATTACAGAGCGCTGCTGCTCTGTTGCACCTGCTGAGATCTATGCAGCTTTATCAGAGCGCTGTAATGGAGCTGTTAGCAGATAACACGCTAAACCGCTTATTATTCCAGGCCTATCAGATGGCAAAGGGCATCGAGGGAGAAACAGAAAGAGAGGGAGAAAAGAAAGAGCGAGATAAAATGCCTCAAACACGCCTCTTTCTAGACCTTGCGTCTTCATCTGCAGTCAAGATCACAAACCGCCATCTGTTCTACATGTAAAGCAGGACACCTTTCTGCTTGTTTGGGCGCCCTGGCAAAGGTGCTGTGTGGCGAAGGGTCTCCAGCCCGGTTATGAGGAAAACATCCCTGATCACAGAGACATTAATTAGTATAATGGACAGGATCCTTCCTTTCACAGCTCAGCCCTCCTGCAGAGTGCTGCAGCCCGCCACATAGAATACCAACCATATGGCGTGGCCTTGTGCCACCTCCTCCCATGGGCACCGGGCAACGAGCTTCAAATGGGCCATGACAGGGACAGTGGGTGATGCTGCAGGCTCTGTTGCCATAGTGTTTTCTGTGAAATAATCTCTTGGGTTGTGTATCAATCGCGGCAATTTGTTACAGAGATACCGCACACGTCGTCTCCTCTCCGCTCTTTCCTGTGTGTCCTCTCCACACACCGTCACAGCACTGTGGTATTTTGCATGCATGTGGAAGAGCCTTAGATAGCCATGCCACGGCTTCATTCTCTGCATCCTCGCATGGGGAATGTGAATCGGCCCGTAGCCAAAATATCTCAGAGTGTTCGCCGCTCTCCTCGGATGATGGAACAGCTCAGGCCAGGGGTGTATGTGTGTGGAGAAACGGTGGGGAGGAACGTAGGCAAGCAAACAAAACACTCACACACTGACTCATGTACTCCAGCCGCTGTCTCTTTGTGTGAGGACGGTCTGCACCTGCAGCATGCCAGCCATTCGGATGCACAGGCCTCTCTTCTCCTCTCACTTTAGGCAGTCCATTAGCCAGCAGCGGCTGAGTGCTGCTCTAGCTAGCTGGGCAGCAGCAGGATGTGTTCAGCTGGCAGAGAGTGCTGCCACTGGGGGCTGGCAGGAGGGCCATTTGTGCCAAAATAGCTTGCGTCCAGCAACCCTCTCAAGTTTTCTGAATTGTTCCCATCGGAGCACACTGCAGAGTTGTTCTGAGGAGTTTTTAATGAAAGTCTGCTGTGATTTGACATTTATAGAAATGTTCTGAAGATGAAAAAAAACAGCTTTTATATTTCCATTTAATGCAACAAAGGTGTGATAATAATTTGCTTCCTGTGCAATGAAATGAAAGTTAGTTGGTGCCCAGCAGCAGAGCTACAATTCCACCATTTTGGACTGAAAGCGACTACCGGACGCCAGTAAAACGTCCGCCTCCAAAGTGCTGTACAGAAGTAAAACAAAATGATTTCTATTCTATTGTCATATTTAATGTCTCTACAGAAATGACCTGTGTTGAACAATAAAATAAATATAAATATGCATACTATTAAAATGAACTAATTACCTACTTATTTATTTATTAAGCGCTTTTGCCCGGTCGCTTCCCAGAGGAGCATAAAGTGAGCGATGGACATAAATAGAAGTTAGAAAAAACCTGCACACAGATTTTGAGAGCAATCTCAAACTTTTTCATGTCGAGGATCTCCAAAATAGATGTAGAATATACCACTGGGAAGATGGGAAGATGATTTACCTAAAAACAATTATCTTCTGATTTACAGACGTTTCTTTATACATGGCCATGGATTCATTGGTGCTTTCAGTCCAAAATGGTGCTATCTAGCGGCCGTGGTCAAAAAAGCACCAGAGGTCGGCTCTTTGCTTCTATACTCTTTGTTTACCTTGGCCTTACCTAGCTGGATTCTCACAATGTAATGAGATCACAAGAGAATCGCGGGATCACATATCACACAAGAAAATCCATCTTGTCAGGCTTCAAGTAATGCGTTTGTGGCCGGCAAGCCAGAACACGGACCAATCAACGATCTGTGAGGAGCTGCTGGCCGCTACGGGCTTGGCTTAGGTGCATGTGTGACACGGAGGAGAGGCGACTGTTCTAAACTACAACGGCGGCTCCTGAGGTTAGAGTAGCTGCTGCAATAGTGTCCGTTATATGAGAACTAGAGAGTATTTCTTCTTTGAAAGAAGAGCAAAGAACGACACTGAAGGCTTTTAACGATAAAGATGTGTTTGCTCTTCTCCCGAGCGAGAGCGTTTGATGGACAGATGGTTCATTCAATCACCTGCCATGTGTTTTTTGAAAGTGCCTGCCCTTTTCCAAACAGTTTCCAATGATGGTTCAGGTTTGTGAATCGTCGCCTCTTGCTATAATTCCATAAAACCATGAAAGGAATTCAACTTTTCTGTTAAAAGTTGTTCTCTGTAGTATGGTGTAGTTTTGACAAATCCCAATAAATTTGGCTTTGATCCCAAATTCAAAGTTTAAAGAGTTTAACAAAACAAAATGCTCCAGGCTTGCTCATGGGAATCCCAACAATACGTCCTGTGTATCGCCAGCTGATCCATCTTGATCCCCTGAGATAAATACAGTAAGAGAGTGTGACTGTAACTCAAGGCGAACCTGTGAAGAGATGAGTCCCGCTGTGTAAGGCTCCCTGACACCCACCATTTTCCTGTTGATTTATGGCGTTCCCTACGACTTCGAAGGGTGAAAGGAAATTGTAAAAACCACCTTCGAGGTGACTGCTGTGTATATAAATGGCAGCTCGGTGTTAGGAGGCAGTTAGTCGTGTCCTTCCTATACGGTAGATATCCAAGGCTTGTGGCTGTGTTGTCCTCTCTGGATTTATTCCCACAGAGGACAGCTCTTTCTGATGAACTCTGCTACAAGGGCATGCGTTTGCAAAAACGCAGTCGAGCATGACCATTAGCATAATATCATGCATATGCAGGTTGACACGAGGCTTCGTTGTCACTTTCTTCGTTGTCGCAGCTAGTAAATCTTCACTAAACAAAAGCAATATTTGTGAGTTGAGTAGAATAAACGGGAACATAGATTGACCTTGAATACATCAAAAATGCATTAAGAAAACACTGTGAAAGATGAAAGTGTGTTCCCATTTTCTCCTAGAAACACAATGTGCTGAAACACACACCTCGTCGTTGGAAAGTAACCAAAATCAGGCTCATATTTAAAGCAGAGTACATTTTAAAGAAACCCTGTGTGCAGATCAGTTTTCCACTAAAAAGCAAAACTAATCTGAGCGTTGCGCCAGGCAGGCAAACACTGTGGGAAACAAAGCAGGTATTGTATCAGTGCTTACAACAGGGTCATGAGGCAAGACTTGCAACTTCCGGTTGGAAGGGATGGATTTCACAACAGACTTTAGGTATTTATCTCACTGTTGTCTCACTATGGACTGGAGAGATGCAGATTCCAAATTAATGTCTGTATTTTGTTGTGTCATAAATATCCAGGAACAGTGTAATGAATGACTATGCTGTGTATAATCTGTTATTGATTACTAAGATTATTATTTATAACTCTAATCAGTGGATTACATCAACTCAGTAAGTTTGCCAAAACTTAAAGGTGCTCTATACGAGCATTGATATAGCAGCAAACAACTATTTGCTATGTAATGATATGGAGTAATGTCTACCTGAGCAGAGAATGAAGTCACTTTCCCTCTGTGTGAATTGTAATTGAGCTTCTCTGTGCTTTGTTGACATAGCCGGGTATTTTAGTGCATGTTCGTGTATGTGAGCGTGCCCCACTGGCTGGCTCACAGCCGCTGCTCTGCACTGCTCTCGTATGGCAGATACAGCCGTCCCAACTGACGGCGTCGTTGCGGAAGCGTAGCATCCACCCTTCGGTTCCCCCTCAGGTAAACACTGTTATCTCTGTCAGCACTTTTGCCATTGTTTTTGCAGTGTTAGCGCTGTTAGCACCGTTAGCGGAGAGCCGTTGAGAGGCGATAGAAATGCTCCCAGTCCCGCATTTAGCACCTTTAAATAAAAGGAGGTAGAGCTGAGACATCTAAAGTCTTTTTCATACATGGAATAGTTAACTGCACTCTCTTCATCTGGCCTTTTGTCATTCAGACATACGTAAACGTTTGTTATGGCTTCCTTCAGACATGACATGACTCTTGCTCGATATTTGGCATCACCACTGAAGAACAGAGGTGTGTTTGAAAATAACGATATCAAGGAGGAAGGTTGTTCACAGCTAGTGCTGTCACATTAAAGCTGCACCTATCAAAAATGTTTATATGAACAAAAGGTCAAATGATTATGTGTAATTTGAAAGGGGTCGTTCGTAATGACGAACTCACAGAAAATGATTGAATCAGCAGTTCCACTCTGCCCTGTGGAGCTTTTTAATGTCTATCAGCTCATTGTTTAGTTTTACGGCCAACAGCTTTACTGTTTTAGTTCACTCTTACAGCTCTCATCGGCTGTTCTCAGTGAACATATTTTAAAGGGGACATATCATGAATAACTCACTTTTTCAGTGCTTGTGTACATACATCTGGGTATCTGGAGTTCCTACCAACCCACAAACTGTGGAATAAGACAACTCAGTCAGTTTTTTGTGGGCTGTCTAGATCAGAAAACATGTGTTTCAACAAGCCATTCAGAATTGTCTCTCCTTCGTATGTCACATACATATCTATCTCATTAGAATATCCCACCCATGGGTTGAGAACTACCTTTGTAAAGGTGCACAAACAAGCTAAAACGGAGCGTTTTAGACAGAGGGTGAATACAGGTATATTCAGATAGACAGTATGAGAAAAATAATGTGTTTTTTTAACATTAAAGCATATAAACATGTTCTAGTAGAAACCCAAAATGCAAGTATGAGCCTGGAAATAAGCATGATATGTCCCCCTTTAAGCTCTGATAAACCCACCGTACGCTCAGATATTGGTGGAGAGCAAATTGGAACTAAAAGTAGAATGAATATTGGACGTTAGTTGGGTGGCCAGAGACACAACTCTAAATGAATGCTAATGTTGCGACATGTCTGGTTGATGTGTGAAACAGAATCAGAACAGTCTATGTCAGTGGGGGTCCCGGGCTTTGTTGAACTTTGTTGATGAGGCCAGCTGCAGATGGGAAGAAACTGTTTTTGTGGTGTGAGGTTTTGGTCCTGATGGACCACAGCCTCCCGCCGGAGAGGAATGATTCAAAGAGTTTATGTCCAGGATGGGGTGGGAGGGGTCGGCTAATCTGTCCTGCCCGCCTCAGGGTCCTGGAGGCCTACATGTCCTGGAGGGACGGCAGATTGCTGTCAATCACTTTCTTTGGACAGCGAATGTCACGCTGCAGTCTGCCCTTGTCCTTGGCAGTGGCAGCGGTGTACCAGATGGTGATGGAGGAAGTGAGGATGGACTCGATGATGGCAGTGTAGAAGTGCACCATTGTCTTTGGCAGGTTGAACTTCTTCAGCTGCTGCAGGAGGTACATCCTCTGCTTTGCTTTTTTGATGAGGGGAGATGATGATCAGCTCACACTGGAGGTCCTCGGAAATGATAGAGCCCAGGAGGTGAATCAGGGGCGGGTGGGGTTGAACCATCTCCACTGCTTTTAGAGCGTTTAGCTCCAAGTTGTTCTCACAGCAGCGAGTCAAATAACTGTTAGCTAACATGTTCACCATATCAACTTTATAAGGTGATAATATGTCAGTTTGTGTTAACAGCTTGTTGCGTTTCCCTCAAGTCAACAGAAAAATCAGTGAATAGAAATTTAATGTGAAGGCTACAGCGGCACGAAGTTAAGCACTCACTTAAAGAGTAAACCACGGCTGGTTTTGTTCGGCTTGATCAACATGAGTGCATCAGTTAACAGTATTTATGCAGTGATCTAGGAAGATTGCTGTGATTTCATTCACAGTGACTTTTAGATGAAAGTAAATCAGACATTATTCAGACATGAGCCCAACATGTCTGATTGTCATCACATCAAGGTGCATGTCTGAAAGGGGCTTAAATGGCGGCCTATGCTGCCAACAAATACTCCTGCAATCATTGCCTGCTTTCAAATTCTTCACAAGGCAGTTGATTTATTTCTGCATGAAAATAAACAAAAAGACAAACTACAGCAAACAATGCAGGAGTGAGAAGAAAAACTAGGGGCTTGTAAAAACATCACAGGGGTAGAAAAGAAAGAAGACATCTGAAACAAAAACGTTAAAATAAATACAAAATGTATACATGAGAACAAAAAGAAAAATAAATTAATATAGACCTAATGCAGAAAGCGAAATCAAAGGGAAAGAGAGAGAGTGTTGCGTGGGAGGATGTGTATGTGTGTGCGTATTTCTTCAAAGGGAAAGGGGAAATGAGGGTGAGAGTAACTGTGTGTGTGCCAAGCTGAGGCAAAACTTGAAGCATTTTGGGTCATCAGACGAGTCCTGTTTGAAATTGTCGAGCGATGTGGATTTATTGACAGCGTGACTTGATCTGCCGCAGAGTCGAGCTTGTCTCATCTAATGGAGAACAAACAGTATTTTGTCTAGGAATCTGTTGAGTTGTAGACGTCTGGAGTATCTTGTATTATAGGTTTGAACTTGTGAACTGAATACAGGTATGCTTTAAAGGTTACTTCGGTATTTTTCAACCTGGACCCTATTTTCCCATGTGTTTGTGTCTAAGTGACTAATAAGGACAATCTTTTTTTAAATTGAGGGATAACTCTGTAACCGGCAGCCGCGAAACGAGCTGCGAGGGCAAGTGAGCAGCGTCAATGTAACGTTACATACACTAAAAGTTATTGTTTTTGCCACTGACAGGCTCAGATTGTTATTATTGGTGTCTGACAACATTATGGAAAGGATACTACAGTAAAATAAAACATATTTCTTACCTATGCATGATCCTTTCTGTTTGTTATTGTGTCCAAGTCCCGCTCAAGGAGAAGTCTCGTTGTGAAATCTGAATATCCGTATACTCTGGCTCAAATAAATACGGGCGGCCATCAAATTCAGAAACCTCAACCACATTGTGGAAATCATCTAAATATACAGCCATGACATTGAAAATGTTTTAGATAACACTAAGCTACGCTTTCTGTACTCCAAAACAACAAACTCTGCCCGGCTGGCACTCACGTTTCCCTCATGGATGTATTCCACTATTCCACCGTTGTCTTCCGATTTCAGAACAAGACTCTTTCCATAATGGAAGACATTTATAATAGCATGAGGTTGAGGAGTGTGGTTTTGAGTGAAACATTACCACAACTATTGGATGGATTGCCATGAAATGCGGTGCAGATGTTCATGTCCTCCTCAGAATAATCGTTATAGTAATTTTCCATCTAGCTCCGTCATCAGGTCAAAATTGGAACCGTTCAATATTATATGTGTTTGTGACCAGATACCTGCTAAACTAATGGCAGTCCCATAAGCTTCAACATCAACATGTCATTGTTATTGTGAGCATTTCAGAACAAGACTATTTCCATGATGTCAGACACTTATAATAACATTCAGGATGTGTCATGGCAAAAACAAGCACTTTTAGTGGCTGTAAATGACGGTGCCAGCTTGCCCCAATAGCACCATATTGCAGCTTGTGAGCAATTGTTGTCTCTATCAGTCAGTTAGACACAAAAACATGGGAAAATAGGGTCCAGGTTGAAAAATGCTGAAGTTACCCTTTAAAGTGATAAAGGAAAGGATATTCATAAGTAACACACTTTATCTGTCTGCCTGCTGACAGTCGCTAGGCTAACAAATATGCATAAAATTGTCAACAGCTTCTCAATTCTTATCTCTTTTTTCATGATCAAATGACCTTTAACCCTACTACACTAAACAGTAAAAACGCTTGCGAGTGCAGTTTCATTCAGGCGCTAAAATGACAGAGTGTGACATTATTGAAACCGCACTGACCTGTTGTTTTTTTGTCATCAGCACTTTACCAAAGCCAAGGAAACAGCTGCAATTATGGTTGTAAGCTACAGGAAATTATTTTCCCACTCATAGATTATAGTGGTGGTGGAGATTCTGGTTTGGGAAGTGCAACCATTGTGACAGTCTCTCATTAACTGGAGGCACAGCGGAGGCTTCACGCCGAGACAATTACACAGTGGCCTTTGAGAATGTGACAGCATTTATTTATTTTTTGACAGGAACTGATAAAACAGGAGGCACATGTGCTCGCAGCTGAAAGTGTTAAATGATGCAACATATTGTATGCATGTGATGGGATAAAAGTGGAACAAACTGTATTTTTCATTATTAGAACAAAATAATTATATCCATTTGGTGAAGAGAATTAGAGCCCTTGCCATGAAATAATAATTCTTCAGACATAAAGTGGGCGGTGAGAAAAAATAAAAAAACTGCTGCGAGACTTGTTGTGAAGTAGACTTTGACATTTGCAGCCCGAACACTCACAATAGACAAAAGGGAATGTCTCAAAAACAAGCATTTGAAGGGCATTACTCCTTTAAGTGGCATAGATGTGTCACATTTAAGGTTCTGAGAATTTAGCACAGCTTTGAGGCACAGTGCGCTCGCAAGCCAACGAGTTCGGTCTTGCCACCATGTGTCTCCCTGCCCCCGAGGCTCATGATGCTGCCTGTAAAACCACCCATGTGCTCCTGCGCCCATGTCCTCATTTTCCTGCTAGCATGTTCTCCAACGGTCATGTTTCCCTTTAGCTACGCTGCTTTTGCTCATTTATCAGATGTGAGCGGGAAAAGCACGATAGAAGAAGCGTGAGGGGGGGGAAAAACTTGCATTTGTAGTCCCTGCGGTGCGTGGAGTCTGGCAGGTTCAGGGACAGATCCGTCAGCGGTGAGACGTCCCTCCTCGTGCACGCACCAGTGGTCTCCAGCACAGCATGAGAAAGGTCAGCTACCATTAGACGGACTGTGACAGAATGATGTCTCCGCAGCAATTTATATCGAGCCTGCCTGCCTGCCTGCCGCTGGCTCTCAGTAATTCTGCTCTCCATCTGAGACTGTGTGTGCTGATATTCCTCTGAGAGCGAGCACCTTTAATTTTGCCAAGTTCCAAACTTTGTGCTGCTTTGCATTCAAATAGTCTGAAGAGCGGAAGGTGATCATGTGTTATTACTACAGCTGCACAGGGGAAACGGGGTCCTTTTTTTCTCTCGGGGTGATTCCAGACATAGTGCAGGAATGTGAAGCTTGAGGAGTCATGCAGTTGTTGTGGCTTTACTTTACTTTAGCCTCAGTCTTTCCACTCAGGCCTCATCTGTCATCATCCATTGGCTGAGGCTCACCCAGGAAGCTAAGCAGGATATGAGGGGGCACTCCAGCTGCGAGAGGCGTCATCTTAAGAAAAGAATACCAGAGTGGAAAAACACACTGCATCTCTTAAAGCTGCAGTGGGTAGAAATGGATCATATATGATTAAAAAAAGTTATTTTTATCAAACGGTCACTATATCCTGACAGTAGTGCATGAGACAGGTAATCTGAAAAAAATCATGGGTCTCTGTGTCCTCCGGTGTCCTCCGGTGTCCTCCGGTGTCCTCCGGTTTCCTCCGGTGCTCCTAATGGCATCTATAAGATTTCACAGACTGAAGGAAAACAGCCAATCAGAGCTGATCTGGAGTCTGCCGTCCAGCTGCCATCTATGAGAGCCGACGAGTCAATCACTCGCAAACTCTGACCAAACAGTCAAACTAGGCAGCGCTGATCAAATAGGAATCACTATTCTGTTACTGTAATGCCTATTTCTCGCCTAAATGTTTTCAGAAATATCTTTTAGTGTACTGTTTAGCTGTAAAATAAGAAAGTTTGTGACTTGGCAGCCATGTTGAGATCTGCTGAGGAAATACCAAGCACCGCCCACCAGCTGGAGCACAGCCAATAGGAACACTCTCTCTCTGAAATGACCTGTGATTGGTCAAAGTCTTCCGTCAGGGGTTAGATTTTTTAAAGCCTGAAAACAGAGCCATGGGGAGGTGCAGAAGTTTAGTTTTCTCTCAGAACACTTGAATTACAATATGCTGAAAGGTTATTGTGGAACTTTAGCACAATGATGCCAAAAACTTATTGCCTACTGAAGCTTTAACGCACGTTGTGCTGCCTGTGTGGCTTCCATCAGTGTTACACTGTAGTTGTCAGTGTGTATGACGGGCCGTATGTGTGATGTTGGTGAATGAGAGCAGTGTGTCCTTGAAGCCCCCCCATCCTTCTTTCTGAGTGACTATATGAACTGTCACTGACACGTAGCAGTGTGCCGGGGATCAATGGGGCCGAGACATGCCAGACTGAAGCACTGCTGCCTTCTAGGAGGAAGAGCCAGAGTAGTTGACAACATGATGAGTTGTTCCAATTTCACTGCCCAGTTCAACAGCAGATATACTCACTGAACTTATATGAGCAGAAAAGAAAGAAAGAAACGCTGCATGCATAAACACGTGTGAGGCCAGTACTACAGAGTTGAGAAGTGGGAGAAGTTGCTGGTTACAGAAGTATTTTAAGTAGGGCTGTCAATCGATTAACATATTTGATCGTGATTAATCGCATTATTGTCCGTAGTTAATCTCATTCACATTTTTTATCTGTTCAAAATGTACCTTAAAGGGAGATTTTTAATACTCTTATCAGCATGGGGGTGGGTAAATATGCTTTATGCAAATGTATGTATATATTTATTATTGGAAATCAATTAACAACACAAAACAATGACAGATATTGTCCAGAAACCCTCACAGGTACTGCATTTAGCATAACAAAATATGCTTAAATCATAACATGGCAAACTGCAGCCCAACAGGCAACAACAGCTGTCAGTGTGTCAGTGTGCTGACTTGACTATGACTTGTCCCCAAACTGCATGTGATTATCATAAAGTGGGCATGTCTGTAAAGGGGAGACTCGTGGGTACCCATAGAACCCATTTTCATTCATAAGTCAGAGGTCAAGGGACCTCTTTGAAAACTGGTGATGACCGTTTTTCCTCGCCACAATTTTGTGTATGGAGCGTTATTTAACTTCCTTCGCGACATGCTAGTATGACGTGGTTGGATGGACTCCTTAGGTTTTCTAGTTTCATATGATACATCTTCACTCTAGCTTTAAAACTGAACCTGCTACATCTCCAAAAGGTCGATTGCATTTAATGCGTTGAAGAAATTAGTGGCATTAATATACTAACATACTTGCTTGTCGCTAAGGGTAAAGCTCCAAACCTACGCTAAATCTCGGCGAGGAAAAAACATTTTCAAAGGGGTCCCTTGAACTCAGACCTCAAGATATGTGAATGGACAATAATGTGATTAATCGCAATTAAATATTTTAATCGATTGACAGCCCTAGTAATAACGTGAAAGGCTCTCTCCGGAGCCAGTGTTTGGTATGTCCGTTCTGGGCTACCGTAGAAACATGGCGGTGCAACATGGCGGTCTCCTTGAAGAGGAATAGCTCCCTGAGTAGATATGATGGGCTCATTTTAAGCTAATGAATGATGATTTTCTTTCTATTTCTGCCAATAGATCCCCCAAAATCCTCCTATACACTGGTCCTTCAATTCAAGACATCACTTGTATCTACAGTACATGCTGTATATCATCACTGTCACTGCACCGTTGAACAGCAATACTGTAAATTCGTTCTGCTCTTGCTCGTCAATAATGTTGTCTTACTCTGAATGCATTCCTCTTTCACCTAGCATCATTTACAACCTCTTGTCCAGAGTGCTTCTGCTCCACCTCACTCGACTCAAACATGTGACCTTAAACTGGAAGGTCAACACTTGAATCTTCCTTGTAGTAAAAGCACTCATGAAGAGCACCTCTCTTTCAAAAAGGAAATGTGAGGAAATTTATTACAATGAAGCATTTCAGTCATGAATGACAGCTGTAACTGCAGACCTGTGTGTTCATTCACATGCTGCGACAGTTGAACCCATATGCAAATAACTTACCAGCTAGTAAAGGGGATGCATTAGTAGCTATTGTGTTGCGTCTTTCTCTTTTGCCAGTGCAGTGCTCTTTGTGATTACTCGACTGCATTGTGCGCTCAGTGCATGCTAATGGCTAAATGTGATTAAGACCATGGATAGTATAATGGAATTAGAGTTGTGTATCAGCCAAATAGTGCTGATTGTGCCTGTCAGGGCTCAGAGAGAAGCAGGCTGTGTTTGCTGGTAGATGGCAGAGGGAGGCTAGCAGCGGTGGCCTGCATCCCTGCTTCAAACTCCCCGTCCGTCCCCGTGTGCAGCTGCATGCAGCTCTTCCACCGCTAACCAGAGGGAAGGCTGTGTGACATTTCCTTTCAGTTGCGATGCCACGTCAGCTCATTTCCTCCCTCTTGTCATTTCTTATCTTTTCCGTTTATCCTTGATCCTCTTGTCTTTCTGGCCGCCTCATATTTTGGCCTCTCATCTTCCCTCCTTGTTCAGTTCGTCTTTCTGTTTTCTCTGTCACTCCTCTGAAGAGAGACGAGCGGCTGTGGAGGAAAAAAAAAAGAAGAGTACTCTATGCTGTTACCATGGCAACTGCATCTCGGAGCCGAGCCAGTACTCTTCCACAGACATGCGTGCTCCCTCTCTCGCTCTCCCTCCACTCGCCTTGCTTAGATTAAAGCTTACCTCTGATGAGAAAGAAGCAGGAGAACCAAGGGAAGAGGCTGCGCTTGTTAGAGGAGAGTAGCGTTTCATAACCCTCCAAGGAAACAATGTGCTTTTCTCTGTGATGAATCATTATTACTGATGGCAGATATCAAAGCCAGACATTGTCGGTGAACTGCACACAGTGTACAACAAAGGAAACGCGCAGTGTATTCCTGCACTGTTAGGTGCTTTCTTCTCCTCTGCAGAGGTCCCGGCTGCTGGGTTGACGGAGGCAATTGTGGGTAATGGACTGGTGCAGGAAATTAATGCATTTGCAGGGCTCTACTGCCTCGCTCTGTGACATCAATCTGTATTAATTTGGCAATTAATCTGATTTCATGAGATGTCTCAATAAGGGACCCCGTTTACCACAAACTAACTTTGGATTACGTGATTTGTATTCTCAATTTTGTGTATATTTGTGCATGTGTCCTCAAAGGGCTTTTCCATTATTGGCTTTCATGTATCGTATAAACCTTTTATGAGCAAAGCAACAGTATCTATCGATTTGGGTATGGTTAGAAAACTTTTCATGGTTGCCTGTGTGCGCGTTAATGTGTGTAGAACAGAAGTGAGAAATGGCCACAGTGGGGAGCAGATACGGTTAGACGGGCTGTTTTCAGATTATTCGTTGCTGTGAACACAGCACAGCTGAGACGGGCGTACTCACACAGACAGCTGTAGATGAATGCATTGTGTCATGTCGCCCAGATGGATGTTAAGTGAGGGGGGACGTCAGCGTCTGTTTGACTTGGACCGAATGAGGAAGTGCGCACCTGTAATGCACGCAGGGGAGACGCTCGTTATTTTCAGCTTGACTGAATCCGACTGGGAGGCGAACGCGATAACAGAAAGACATGCCGGCATGGCAAGTGTTTGCTTCCCTTTGCCATCAGAACACTATACCCAATGGAGTTTTTCCTCTCCAATCAGGGAGTTTATTTGGCAGTCATATCCATGATTCAGCCAGTGAGGGAAAATTGATTTAGCAACTTATAGCTCAGAGCCCAGCTGGATCAGACAGCGAGGGGAAAATGAGGCCCTGAGTGGACATACCACTCCGCGCTTCACTTTTGTTCCCAAAGGAGAGGAATTCATTTCTGTCAAATCTCTGCGGTTGTGAGTAATGAGACGGCTGTGAGAGCACAGGAGAGGAGGAGTGAGGTTGGAGGGTTTTATTAAGCAATAAGCCACAAGAGGTCGCGATTTACAGTGATTTTACAACAGCTAGGGGGCGCTGTTGTTGTAAAATCACTGTATATCATGGTTACTACTAGGGCTGACCCAAATGCTTCGATGCTTCGAAGCTTTGACAGTTGCCATGGTAATCAAACTTCAAATCAGTATTCGAATGCTTCGAGATTTTTTTTTTTTTTTAATATATATACATAAGTATGTAATAATAAAATAGACCATGAAATAAGGAATAATGCTACAAGCTTATTCATTATTCATATTCAACATTTATTGTTATGAGTTTTTCTCCTACAGATATCACTGTTGGTTGTGTGTAGAGGTGCGTGTGTGTACAGTGATGCGGCAGCGGCACAGTCCCAAAGCTTCAAATACCTTCAAATACTTCTCACCGAAGCTTCGGAGCCCAAAAAATGGTATCCGGGACAGCCCTAGTTACTACATATACCTGGCAAGGTTTCATAAATTAAACACACACAAAATGTAATAATTTATTGATAACAAATAATCATTCTTCTGCCAAGCAATGCAGTTCTTCAGCGACATTTAGCAGAACGGTTGCCAAGCAACACGAGGTGGAAAGCATGCTTACAGATTGGGGTGATTATTAACATTTACCTGGGTATTGCCATTAATTATGTAATTGCTGAAGTAGTGTTCAATCATGTTAACACTCTTCTTTGCTGGTACAGGGGTGTTTGACTATTGTATATATATATAGTAAAGTGAGGAGAAAGAAAAAAAAAAAGTTCTCATCATATTGCAGTTTCATTATAGCCACATGAAATGCAGCATCTACCATCGACAACTATTATGCTCACTTTCCTCTATCTGTTTTCACTTGCCAGCAATATAATTTTTGTTTGGTTACTTGCTGAGTGTCCGGGCTACACTGTAAAAAAAAATGATACTGCTATAAATTGCCAATATGGTTATAGAAATGTCAGCATAATAAGCTACAAATAAAAACATGCAAGCTAGCTAAACTTACATTGTTAACTTACTGTGGATCGTTGGTGTAGTTAGTCTGTTTTGGATGGAGATAAAAGGTCGGTGGATTTGGCGGCAGTAAAGACAGGTATTTCTCCAACATAGCGACAGGACACGGTGGGTTCCCTGGCTGCTCAAACCTAAACCCCTGTAGGCGCTCTTGGTTTCTTTTGCCAGCATCTTCGTGTATTTTTTGTGCATTCATTGAATGACAGCATAGCGTACTCCTGACCATTCTTGTCCAGGCGGATGATCAGGTCTGAAAACAGCGAATAATCTGTTTAACATAGGGCTGGGCAATATATCGATATATGACATTGGTGTTGTTTTTTTCCTGGATGTCAGTGATGTAATTTTCTGTTGTAGCTGTTCTATTATTTCCCTGTACCCACTTAATCATTATATCAACATTACTGATGATTATGTATCACAAAACTTGTGTAAATAATTTTGTGAAAGCACCAATATTCAACCCTACAATATTGTCGTAATATCAATATCGAGGTATTTGGTCAAATATATTGTGATATTTGATTTTCTTCATATCGCCCAGCCCTAGTTTAGTGGCCCCAGTGTTTCCCTCTACATAAACCTGAACCAACCCGTAACCCTAACCACTATTTGACCGGGGAACAGGCTTCGACACAACACCTGCTTCGTTTCTTGACTTTTCCAGCTCCTCAGTTTCTCTCTCATTCATTCCAGTGTGTAACAATAGGTGACTTATTGGCACAGTGATATTGAAATGCGGTCACAGCTGTGTGTTTGTAGAGTATTTTACAACAGGTTTGAACGCAGCTCAGCCGATCACAATCAAGGACGGGAATTATCCGTTTTATTACACTCCTTTAACCACATGCAATATGTCAAGCCCTTCCCTGGTTGGGAGTCAGAGGGGGAGGGGTTGTCTCCTCTCTGAACCGGTGTGAACCGGTTGTGTTCCTGTATCAGTCATCAGCCACGATTGCCCACTGTATAACCCCCAGGTGCATTATGCTGATATGATTTGCTGCTCTTGGGGCAGAGAGGCCTCCAGGGTCGTACAGAGACGGGATTAAATACAAGGTCTTGGAGTATTGTCTGGGGAACTCTATAATACAATACATGCATTATTCCTAAATGCTGTGTTGAGCAGATCCCACTGAGGATATGTTCACACATTATGTGCCTTGTCTTCCTTTTATGAAAGGTCATGGAAGAACATGTTCCAGGGTCATAAGCATCCTTTTCATCTGATGGGGAAACATCCATCCTGGGTCACAAAAATATCCATCCACAGGGCAGCTTTTATTTAGGGGGTTGATGAGCAGCTTCTTTTTCTTTCTCACTTGAATAAGTAGCCAAACATGAACTAAATCAACTCTACAGTGGAGTTTTAAATTTTCAGCTATCTGTGATCTTCATTTTTGTGTCATGCACATTAAAGTACCCGGTCCACGTAAGCTTATAAGACATTAAATACACAGTTGCAGTGTCAAACAAGGCTTGTCAGCGAATATTATAAATTATTACAGAAAACTCTATTGGGAACAAAATTCTTCTACGACTGTACGTTGGCTTTTCTAAGCTCTTCAAACCACATCTGACACAGAAAGGGTTCGCTTCTTAAAACACAACTCAAGTCTTTCATTACCATGCAAACAGAATACATATGCAGAAAGTTAGAACAATGCATTCAAGACTACAATGCTTAAAGTATTATATAAGACGCAGTGAAATGATAAAATCCATAAAAGGGGCATTGAGAGGACAAACAAGATATAATATATTAAAGGGCCAGTGTGTAGTATTTAGGGGGATCTATTGGAAGAAATGGAATATAATATTAATAAGTATGTTTTCTTTAGTATATAATCACCTGAAAATAAGAATTGTGTTTTTGTTACCTTAGAATGAGCCGTTTATATCTACATACATGCCCACTTTACAATAATCACGTGCCGTTTGGGGCAAGTCATAGTCAAGTCAGCACACTGACACACTGACAGTTGTTGTTGCCTGTTGGGTTGCAGTTTGCCATGTTATGATTTGAGCATATTGTTTTATGCTAAATGCAGTACCTGTGAGGGTTTCTGGATCAATATCTGTCATTGTTTTGTGTTGTTAATTGATTTCCAATAATAAATATACACATACATTTGCATAAAGCAGTATATTTGCCCACTCCCATGTTGATAAGAGTATTAGATACTTGAAAAATCTCCCTTTAAGGTGCATTTTAACAGATAAAAAATGTGGGATTAATTTGTGAATAATCATGTTTTACTATTTTAATCGATTAACAGCCCTGTTATTAATTTTACATTCCATTTCTTCCAATACATCCCCCTTAATTCTACACACTGGCCCTTTAATAGGTGCTGGGAGATGGATTTTGTTGTTCTTGAACAGAGACATGCTAGCAGTTTCTACCTGTTTCTAGTCTTTATGCTAAGCTAAGCTAACCGTCTCCTGGCTGTAGCCTCATATTTACCAGACAGACAGATATGAGAGTGTTATTATCAACTCATCTCACAGCTAAAAGGCGAATAAACATATTTCCCAAAATGTCAAACTGCTGCTTTAACATAATGTTTTGTAAATATAACACGGTTTGAAAGTAAATGATGATTTGTTGATGAGAAAAAAAAAGATTTCTCTTCACTAGTCCAGGGGTGTCAGTGTGAAATGTCTCAATTAATTTCTTCAAATATCGTTAATATCTTTCTAGTGAGTCTCTGTTTGGACTTGCTCAAAGGACACACCTCTCTAAACCGACAAAACTGGCTGCACTTTACTTTCGCTTCAGCTGCTGCTGTTGTTCAGTCCACCCACACCTATAACCTACAACCGAAGGCAACAAATTCTAACCGATTTCCATAAAAATGCAGTCATTGACAAAGTGAAGTTGAAGTCGATGAGGTAAGCTGTGGGGAAGTAGAAAGGGGGAAAAAACACTTGAAGAATGATGATACATAACAAAATAGGTCAAGCAAAGTACCCGCTCTGCACTGTAACATTATACTGTGCATCTTTGTTTAGTATTAATGCCTGAATGTGTTTTTTATTAGACTAATCAAAGACAAAGCTATGACGTGAGCCAACATATTACTGTTCCTTATATGCATTTTAGGGATTTGCATAGTCCATTGCACCATAAAGCATTCATACCCACACATGGATGCTAGTACTCTTATCAGTGTTTTTGGTTTAACACCTTTGCGACTGAAGGAATGCACTGTTGATAGCCATGAGCACCAAGAGTAGCGGTCTAATTCACTAATTCATTTCTTTTTTTTTGGTAACCGTCATCCCGGTGCTGGAGCTTGTCTTGCTTAAATAGATGATCATTATCTGGCTCAGTGAGGAATTTTATAATTAAAGTAAATGTCCTTGCCGGCAAGGTGAATTATGTCTGTGGAAATTGTGTTGTATCAAGAAGCTGTAGCTTTCAGAATTTGTAATGAAGGTGTGATCCTGGCACCAGTGCCGTTATTATTTTGGGGTGAAGGCATTCGTGTTCAGAATTTTTCACAGTCTCCAGCTGCAGCTCCTGCTGTGATCTCAGCTCTTTTGATGCTGGAAGAAAAGCATGCATTACCGTTTTGGACGTGGCATTTTGAAGAGAGGCTTGAAAATATATGTTTGTTGTTTGTTGTCTTTTCTCAGGTTGGTGTTACTTTGCTGAAGAGACAGAGGCAGGCCCTGAGTCGGAGGTGAAGAGAGCAAGACAGGAGTCCTCCCAGACAGCAGGGGGCAGCGGCAGACATGCAGGACTCAGCCTCGGACAGCAAGATGGCCAAACAGGTCAGCATCTAACTATGAAGCAAGGCATCTCTGTCTGTCGTCTGTCTGTCTGTCTGTCTGTGGATATGTATGTATGCATATGGGTATGTCCTTCGCATATCTCGAGAACCGTTCATCTGATCTACTTAACACTTGGCGGGTGTATTGCTAGAGACCCAAAGACGAGCAGTGTCAAAGTTGGTGTAATTTTCAACTCGCGACACATTCAATATTAATGTGCAGCAGCGGGGCCGGGGCTTCCAGGCACTCCGATCGGGCACGCGCTGCGATCGGGCATTGCACTAGTCCAACTAAAATGGAAGGAGTCTCTGTTTGTCTGTCCTCCGATATGCTCGACAACCGTTCATCCGATCGACTTTACACTAGGCGGGTGTATTGCTGAGGACCCATGGAAGTGCAGTGTCGAGTGCGAGCTCTTGAGATCTACAGGACATATTTATTAGTGGTGCCTTATGTACACAATGTGTAGTGTATTGAGAGCGGACCCCTATTACTGTAACTGTTAAACCACCGAATGGCATGCTGGGTACCGCTCGCTCTCTGTCGCTCGCTAAAATAATGAACTGTTACACAGACAAACGGCATGCTGGGTACAGCTTGCTCTCCACCGATGTTCATGTGAGCTTTTCCATCCCTGGCATTGCAAGGGGATGCAACTATATCATGGCAGCTGTATTGCTCAGCACCCAAGGGAGCTCAATGTCGAGTGTGAAGTTGTTTGGATGAGCGGTTCTCGAGAAAGCTGCGAGCAGCAACAACACCGGAGGGCCAAGCAATCGGCCCGTTCCAAACAGCCACTTTTGAACGGGCACTGCACTAGTGTCCCTAATTGTACTAATGGATGACTGCCACATTAAGCCACAGACTTCCCAGTGATTGCATGAAGCAGAATACAGGAAATCATAGCTTTTAGTGTATAAGATAGGAGTTTTTAGGGGTTTCTAAAGTTCCACCAGCTATCCGGAAACTCAAACGAAGTTTGTGTGTTAAGTCTGTCCTAAGTATTCAGTAATTAGATGCTTCTTTCAAACTAGTGATCTAAACCAGGTTGCATCATAAAAACTTAGGAAACATTTTGAACAAGTCAATAAACTTTGTAAATTAGAAGTTGCTCTAGAATCACATGCTGTAACACAAGTACCAAAAATAACAGTTTAAAGGGGCCAAACAATACATTAAAAACTGACAATCCTTTGTAGGCCTAAATATAAATTTGACTTTGACGTTGTTAACACATTTTTGAGGTATGTTATTTTTGTTCAATGAAATTTGAAATATTCCCAGTTTACATTATTACTAAACAGCATTTTATGAAGTTTCAGGTCAGATATGTTGACCATATTCTACGTTACTCCTCAGTTTGAATGGTACAAGCTTACGTTAGTTTTGTCAGTTGGTTCAGTTAGCTAGCAACAGTCATACCTACCAGTGAGAACTGTGTCTGTGTCTGTGTGGTGCATCTAGGGCTGGGCAATATGCTGATATATATCGTCAAAACGGACATATACAGTATATATTTCTATATTGTTTCTATTGCGATATACTATATTTATTTATTTTTTCCCTATAATTTCACTTAAATCTGTTTTGTTCATTTTGCACTCAAGTTATTAAAATAAGAAAATATGAGATGTGAAATGATGATTTTAGCCATATCGCCCAGCCGATGTGTGCAACCCATTTTAATTGAAGAATAATCTTAAAACTTGAAACTGGCTTAAAACTGAGCTAAGTTTGAACCTGCAAAGGTCTGATGCATCCAGCTCTAAAGTGTTTTATTGAGCTGAGAATATCATTGCACAGCAGAAAAAAATAGGGTTCATTTGTTTATATTGCCTCCTTCACAACAGGCCTTCGGGTCTTGTAGACAATGAAGATGAAACTGATTGTGTTTTTTTCTGGATTCATTAACTTACAGTATTTCTTGATATTGCAACATTTTGTCTGGTCTGAGTCTTCAAAGTCTTTGTTTCAAAAGAGTCTGAAGAGTCTGTGATATACAGGGTTAGCATCGCTAATGACTGCTGTGATGACTTCTGATTTGTCCTGTAATTCAGTGATAAGTCTGAGAGGTAACTGGGAGTCAATGCAGTTTCCAGTAGATCTACATTATACTGTATGTTTTTCAGTATTTGAATTAGCAGACTTGTACAGATTGCACACATTCAATATCTATTAAAGCCACAAAGCTGACTCTACACCATTGACATTCTCTTAGGCCATTACAATCAAAGAACTTAATCTTAAGGCACTGTCCTAATACTGATACTGTTCTTCAAAGTGTTTTGAACAGTTGCAGATATCCACTCAGGTTTGTATAACTGTCGTTTGACTTCTCTTTTTTTTTTATACATATATGTTAAGGAACAGAACTCCAAGTATCTGGATGAACACAGAGAAACAGACGACATGTCAGAGAAGACGTCCCCAAACAAGAACCTCAAATCTCCCCAGAAAGGCTCCAAACGACTTAAAACTGCCCCCTTCAAAGTGACCCTGCTGGACACCTCCGAGTACGAAGGAGAAATTGAGGTATGGAAAACAATTTGTGACGACACGTTTTTTAGAATTAGCCATAACCTGCTTTGAACAAACCCTTGAAATGCAACATTATTTTTTCCCTTTGTAGTTATTGTCCTCTGTGGGCAGTTGTGTGTGTTGTATAGCGCTGCACCGAGTGGATAAAACAGGCAAAGAGAATAAAAGAAAGCTGGAACCATGCTGAGAGCTCACCAGGGGGGGTGAAGCCAAAGCAATGTCACACATTTCTGTAATACACACAGAGCCACAAAAATAGTGCGGCATGAAAGTCTTCATTCTACACCATCTGTTGTCATTACTCCAGCAGTGTGGAAAAGGACATTTCCCGCTTGCTTGGAAAGGAAACTGAAGGCATGCATAAGAAAGGAGAGAAGAGATAGATGTAAGTGCATTGGCTTAGATAAATGCACGGAAAGAAGCTGGAGATTTTGGAGCTTTTATGAGTAGCAGCAGCGTAGCACTTCTGGCAGAAGAATAGGTCTATCTTTCCTTCTAAAATAGCTTTTGCAGGATTGTGGTGGGAGAAACTCATATCCAATATCTTGACTGTGGAGACTATCCAGCGTTATTTTAAGCTATTCCTTGTTTGGGCTCAGCTTTCGATTCCACTCACTGAGAATCTATCTAGACATGATGCGTCTGTCTTGCACTGCTGCCTGTGTACCCGAGATGACGGAGTTAAATCGGGCCAATTGGTACCCGCCAGCCTGTGTCACAGCCCAGTACCCAGCCTCTGCATCTCTTCAGCTAGACTGTCTGATGCAGCATGGACTGGGACTGGAGATGTACTCTACATGTTCATAGGTAGATTTGGGTATTATTGTTATATATTGTTATTATTAACAATGAAAGTTACTTGTCCTCCAACCAAAATAGGCCTTTCCTTTTAAATTAACCCATATTCTAATCTGTAGTAAAACAGTATTTGTCAGGGCTTTGCAAAAACAGTTACAAGTGACGCACATACAGTAATTATATATATATATATATATATATATTTGTGACCAAAATATCACACATCTTTCCTATCTCCCCACATGCACATTTTCTTTGTACTTTTTACTGTGAACTTTTGTACATCCCCCAGTCAATATGTTGCACATTCCTGCACAAATCTGTACAACTGTGTCACCTAATCGCCGAGACAAATTCCTTGTACGTGCAAACCTACTTGGTAGTAAAACTGTTTGTGATTGTGATTCTGATTTTGAACCACTGAGTGGTTCGGTATACTGTATATTGTTAAATGAAAGAAAATGGTTTATATTCCCCAGACTAAGGTATCAAAAAAGTATTGTTCTTGTATCAATACTGATTTGGTATTTGCACTAAAATCTTTATTAGATGCTGAGGCTCACAGGATGTCCCTTTTGTCCAATAAAAGGCTTCAACACAGGCTGCTAACAGGGTGCTAGGAAATCTATAGTTATTACATGGTTGCAAGCCAGGTGCAGCCAAGGAGAAAATAGAAGAGCAATGTTATTATGAGCCACCCCTTAGGATACTTATGCACAAGTGCATGAAACCTTGTGTGTGGGTGTGAGTGTGAGACATTGTGGCGTTGGGGGGGGGCCCTTTATGTGCGAATGTGTGAGGTAAGAATATCAGGAATGCTACGCTTGCACCAACCGCTCTCTCAGCACTTAAAAACATTCAGAAATACCTTTGGGCCTTTTCCGCACCACAACAATAGTTAGCATTATGGTTATGAAAGCTTTTGTGTCTTAAGTGCTCTCTCTAAATATTCGCCCGCCCTCGCAACATTGCCAGTCATTGCCAGAGAAGGATGTAGAAAACAGCCTCTTGTCAGCCCATGTTTTTTAAAATTGTAGTATGGTGAGAGCGTCAGACCTCTCGGTCATTGGCAGGCTTGCTCTCACTTCCTGTCTTTAATTGCTGGGGTGGAACTTCATGCCTGCCATATCCAAACCTCCCCTGTGCTTCCAGGAGTTGGTAATAACAGTGCTGCGAGAAGGCAGGCCACACTTTGGGGGGAGCTCTCCCTGGAGGAGGTGCCGCATTCATGGGTTTATTAAGTCTCTTGTCATGGATGCATGACTGAGCTTCCCCGTGGTCCTCGGGCAGGAGAGGAGGCACCACGCCCATATCCGTTTCTCTCACCCAGTTTCCCCCCTCTGCTCACTGGGGTGTAATCCGCCTGACTATGCATGGTCAAGCCTGGCTGGGCCGATGTGCAGAGCAGGGCTATTTTGGGTGGAATTGAGTGTTTCATGTTGGCTAGTGGTCTTTTTACACCGCCAAGATTCTCCTGGGTGTCCATTCAGATGGCAACACTGAGATCACTATTGTACGGTTGAATATTTAATTGCTCCAGAGCAGAGAGCGGATACACTGCTTCACCTCAGCCATGGATTATTAAGACTCCATATGCTGTCATACAACATACTCTTGCGTTGCCATTAGGGACCTACATGTACTGACTGACATGATGAGAGCTTATACACACTTCCCAAGTATTGCTCCATCATCCTTTCACCCATAATGAGGCAAAGGTGAAACACTTTTTCAAGTCCGAGCCTTGAGATGTTAAGAGACAAGACAGAAGAGAGATAATACTGCATCTGTTTCCCTGGCAACTGCTTGCTCCATCTCCCTGTCACGTCACAAAGTAGGCTCCAGGGGAGGAGGCACCGTGTGTGTGTGTGAGAGAGTATAATACTATGTGTGAATCGTTCAGTGTTAGGCCTCAACATTAACATACATCTTCCTTGTTCTGTATTTGACAGTGGTGTATGAGCCCATGCATGAATTGATGATGAGTCGATATTTCATTTGCCCTATCAATTTAAAGTGAAAACAGTGTTGATGACATTCTCTTGCTTGAAACAAGCAAATTTGGCTGCCAGTGCAGTAAATGACTTTCAATTCATTAAATTACAAACCAATCAATACGCAGTGCAAGGGAATTTAATTACTTAAAATAAGATTAGTGTCATTCCCTTTTGTAGATATCAAAACTCCATAGAGGTAAGACCATTAAGAGTAACCAGGTTTTTAATTTAACTGTTTAACCAATTAGTTAAACAGTTAAAAAAAAAAAAAAAAAAGCTGAGCAAAACTTGGAGCATAAAGTCTCCCGAGCGGGTGAACTGGGAACTCAGTTGCCTGTTTTGCGCATACACTGCAGCTGGCGTTAAATGATGGATTTAACCTGTTTGTGCATCGGCTAATCTTGTCAGTTAATGATCGGTTAACCAGGGTCGGCTATAAGTAAAAAAAATAATAATAAATTCTAAATTAACATCCCTATTTTGAATCTATGGCCTTCAAGTTGGGATGCATGTGTGCTAACCACTGAGCCACAATGACAACTAATGTCTACAGTCTTTTTCATTCTATGACTGAACGGGATGTAAACCCTCTGAAGCACTATTGTTATCAATGGAATGTGACAGGCACTACTTACTTACTTAAATATATATTACAATGTCAATGGGTGGGTCCACCAATTTGGTCCTGACTGAAATATCTCATCAACTATTGGATGGATTACCATGATACTTGTTGACCTTCATGGTCACCAGATGATGAATCCCAATGAGTTTGGTGATTCCCTGACTTTTCCTCTAGTGCCACCATGAGATTGACTTGTTTTGGTTTTGAGTGAAATGTTTTGCCAACTATAGGAAGGATTGTCCAAAAATTTGGTAGAGATATTCATGTTCCCCATAGGATGAATATCAGTGACTACAGTGGTCCCCTGACTTTTCCTGTAGCGCCACCGGCAGGCCAACATTTTCACTTATCCAGTAAAATATCTCGACATCTACCAGATGGATTGGAAAAAAAACAAATTGCATCAGACATTCATGGTCCTAAGAGGATGCATTTCAGAGACTTTGTTTGTGTTCTCCTGACTTTTCATCTAGCACCATCGTCAGGACAAAATTTCAATTAAACTTTTGTTTATGACCAAAAACCTGCAAAAATAATGTCATTCCCATTACAGTTCATTGAACATTGTGTTTAGTACTAATAAGCAAATGTTAGCACGCTAACACGTCAAACTAAGATGAATGAACATACGATACATTACCTGCTAAACATCAGCATCATCACTGTGAGCATGTTAGCATGTTAGCATGCTGACAACAGCTTTTAGCTCAAGGTACAGTTTCACAGAGCTGCCAGCATGGCTGTAGACACTTGGTCTTGTTTATTAACAATGGATGGAGTTCCTCATCCTGTATGCTTGTCATTATTCACATTGTCTGTGTCCAGCACATCTGTAATCATTACTGTAGATGTACAATATGTGCTTTCCTGGTTTATATTTTGGTCATAATCAGAGAAGGATGTTGGGTGTGATGATTATTGCGAGACTATAGTTTTATATTCTAACTGAATGAGATAAAAAAACACCTGCAGCACTATTGTTATCAATTCAATGTGACAGGCACTAGATAATCCAATCCATACTCAAATCTAAATGATCTCACTTAATTAGAAATATGTTTTTTGTATTTTATAACATTTCACTCATATTACAATATTAGAAAGGAGGAAAAACTGATCCAGAAAAAAATTGTTCAAATAAACTTCTAAGTGCCTAAATATTGATTCATCTCATTCTACACCTCTTTATTTTGGACACGTCTCACCTCCAGGCTATATACCATGGATATACTGAAAATCTAGTCTTAATCTCCCTTAGCACTGTGAGCAAAAACATTTATTTGTGCATCCTGATGTAAACTAGTCCAAAAAAAAAAAATAAAATCCACAAAGAAACTCTCCGTTAAAAGCTAAAACATCAACTTGTCACCGGAATATGAATGGAAATGTTCCTGAAATGCTCATCTTGAACTCTGTCAATAGCAGAGTGAATCTCTGCCTACAGTACAAAGACCAATCTTCCCCAGCAATTCACAGTCCACTTTCACTGACAAGTGGTTGATGCACACCGACCGTGACGCAGCACCAAATGGCTGAGCTGCTTTATGGTGTGCGGAACCAGAGCACAGGAAAGCAATCTTGGCAAGCACAGCTGTCTAATGGGGTCTGATATTGGCGAGCCAAAATTTGCCCAATAAAACTGCAGCTAAACCGGCAGTAGACTCTTATGCACATATGGTATTTCAGAAATATAGTAGAGAATATTACTTCTGCATTGTAGTTGACCTTTGTACTACTGCTGTGTCATGTATGCTTGTCTTTGCAGAAACACTCCAAAGGACAGACCCTGATGGACATGGTGTGCGAGCACCTCAACTTGTTGGAGAAGGATTACTATGGTCTGACCTTTGCTGACACAGACACCCAGAAGGTCAGTGAATTTTGTACCACAGTGACCTCGTGGGACAGCTCAGTGCATGAACACATTGCTCACAGAACAATCTGTATTCCTCTCGCTTGTTGGCCGGGTCGGCTCTCTCAGGGGTGCAGTATCCAAAGATGAATGGAAAATGGGTCTGGACAACAGGCAATTTAAAAATGTGTGCAGTTGGAGAAAAGATAAAATATGATTAATCTACTCTTTGCGAATTTAGTTATACCAATATTTCTCACAGGCTGCTCTGGAGTTAAACCTCTGTTGACCGAAGCAAAGAGCCACCTTTCATCAATCACTGAAGAAGAGTTTGGTGCATAGCAATAGAATATAAGAGTAGAACGGACATTAATCATTCAAATCAACATAGCAGGATGATCAGAGCGGACTGACTTCCGCATAAACTAAGCCGACTTGCTTGAAGTCGCTGATTCTCTGAGGTGAAGTTTTACAGCAACGCCGACTAAACGAGTAGTAACGTTACGAGGCACATAGAAAATGTAAATGTGTCAATTTGAACAACTTAATGCTTAATCCACACATCGGTCACAGCAGAGGAAATCACATTGCTATCGCCAGATGAGTGACAACTTTGTTTGGCTCGTTTTCTGTCAGCAGTGTGGCATTGAAGCATGGTGGAATTAGCGAGATAGCTAGCTACCTAGCGGACAGCCGGCTGGTTAGTTCTTGGGCTGGTTCCACCAGGCTTTGGTGCTGCCCTGATTACAGAAAATGAGCAGAACATCTGGCTGGTGGCCAGCGGCAGCGCCGGGTCCGAAATGTCCCTCCGCCTGGGGACAAGCTACCTAGCCAACTAGCCAGCCAGCTTTCTCCGGGAGCTGCATCCGTTCTCTTACCGGCGAGCTGCGAACGCACACTTGACGGCCCCACTGACGTGGGTTCTGTTGTCACCATAACAACTAACAACAATTGCGATTTTCTTTTGTACTAGTCAAATTACCACAGCAAACAGTTCAATGACCCTTCAACTCCTATTGTATTTCTATGGTTTGGTCAAACTGTAAGCAGGCCATCTTACTAGATGACCTTAAGCCTATAGCTACAGGCAAGTTTTGACTTAAAAGCAAGCCAATGTAATGTTTACTGAAAGTGGCCACTGTGATCATGGTATATGCTAAAACATTTAGTAACAATAGCAAAAGTGGAGAAGGATTATAAAGAAATTAAACTAACTCAGAAAGGTCAGTTACATGGCAATAGCTATCTAAAGTTTGTTATCATTGGCCACCTTGAGCTACTGGTCATACCAGACAAAGTCAGCAAGACCCCATAATGTGTATTGAATTCAGCAAGGGTGAGTTTTAATGCTTATGAATTCAACGTTTCATTTGGGATTAGATTGTGTTATTTCCATACACTGTATATAAGAAGTGGGCATAGTCACCGCTACATCACCCATTGGTTTGTGGACTATGGTTTTAAAACCTCTAGTCTGGCATTTTGTCAGTCCCCATCTTGTTTTTTTGCAACCAGAAGTGACACGAGAGGGTGGAGCTATAGTACAACCGAACGCTGAATAAGACATTTTTAGGTGACCAAAATGTTAACTTCCATGAACTGAAAACACACTGTGAAAGGGTTAAAGTTGTTGAAGACAAAAGTGTGGACAACTCCCAGACCGGACAGCGCCATGGTAGTAACCTGTCACTCACAAGGTAGCGACGCCCTGAGAAATCCCCTGCTTTATGGTCTATTTGACTCTAAATGGGACCATAATTTACTTAATGAACATCATGCTGTATTGAAGACTTGAAACTAGCGATTGAGACCATAAACTCATGTTTACAATGTTTACTGAGGTAATAAATCAAGTGAGAAGTAGGCTCATTTTCTCAAAGACTTCTATACAATCAGTCTTCTTTTTGCAACCAGAGGAGTCGCCCCCTGCTGGCTGTTAGAGAGAACACAAGCTGTATCGACTGGAGGTTTCCCACTAGTCATTTCTTCTTTCAAAAGTTACATAGTCTCACTTTAAAGTCAGCCAGTATAACTCCCTAATAGCAAAAAAAACCCTCCCTTGTCAGATATACTGTGATTCTGTCATGTCCTCTGAGGTTTAATTATATCTGCCTCTGATAAATGTGTACGTACATTAAACTCCAATCAGCTCACAAATCAGTTTGACATTTCAAGTCGAGGTCTGAATATGTTTCCCTCTGATCTTTGTTGACATGTTCGGGTGCACACAGACCAGGCTCATTATCATTAAGTAAATGACACTGAACTGATGGGTCCTAGCTGTCGGCCCGCATTAGAGCTCTTTGTCAGATACACGGTTTTGGTTTTTTGATTGACGCGAGCCTCCCTAAGGGCAGGTATGTGATTGCACAGCAGGCTTCAGAGGAACCTCCTGCCTTTTGAAGATAGGACAGATGACAAGAATAAGTCCCTTTTAACATCTGGAGCATATCCTCTGTCACCGTCATCAGCTTGTACTTACTTTGTCGACTCACATGTTGTGACTCGGTGCGTGTCTGACGGCCGAGGCTTTGGATTGAGCGTGATCTCGGCTCACACAGACAGGTTAACTGGGGGGCTACAGAGGTAAACAGGCTTGAAGTTCAAATATTTTCCTCTCTCTGAGTATAGGTAAAGCTACAGCTTAGATCAATATGACGGGCTCCTCAAAGACAGCCTCATGAGGGCGCAGATTGATACTACTGTCTGGGGTCATCGCTGATTGGAAGGCCAAACAAGCCTGAGAATTGAAATGTCATTTCAGATGCCCTTTCTCTGTCTCAGTTGAGGGAGCGAGGATTTAATCTTCACTCTTCGTGAGAACATTTATTCCGTGTGATTGCTTTATGAACCAAGGTTGCAAAAGCAAGAGCGAAGCCTTGAAGAGTCAGTGATTAAAAGTTCCTCCTGCTTTTCTGCAGAGAAAAAGCAAAGCAGCAGCGAGCGCCTTACTAATTGAGTGCTCTTTGGCCTCGGCTGATATAAGATAGATTCAGGGGGACGATAAATGCCTGCGGCTCATTAAAGTCTTTAGCAGCCTGATTAAACACTGGAGGAGTATGTGTATTTGTGTACACAAGTGTCTGTGTGTGTGTGTACGCGAAGGCGCAGTTCAAATTGCCAGATGCTTGCAGTTTGCCCAACATGGCCACAGGATTGCACTGCGTTGTATCAACCTTTCATGCTCATGATTCCACTCTGACTGATGTGATACCAGATGCCAAAAAGACTGTCAGCATTAATAAGCAGTTGCCGTGAAGTATTCGGGTTAGTGAGGATCACTGTCAGCTCTCTGCACCACAGGCACCACAGAACTATAATGCACACACCTGTTAGTGTGTGTAAGCGCAAGGATCAAAGCAACAAATTATATAGACACCTGTTACTCTGTAAGTAGAGATCTTTTTCTGCTTTTACTTTTAAAAAATATATATTTTCACAGATTTAGTTTTAGTCATGCTAGCAGCAGCACTGGACCTGCACCATCACATTTTAAATAGACACATTCATGGTCCCCATGAATGTTTTCATCTCATGCTACCAGCAGGTTGACATTTATGTTTTTCAGTGTCTCAAAAACTATTGGATGGACTGCCATACAATTTGGTACAGATATCCATGATGCTATTGGATCTTAATGACTTTGGTCATTCCCTTTTTAGTGTCAAAATGTTCACTTATTTAGGGAAATTAAACTAAACTAATTACATTCCCTTCATGTCAAGTTAATTTTATGTATTTAACGCCAAATCACAGCAGAAGTTATCTCATGATATTTTTCATATAGAGCAGGCCTAGACCGTACTCTTTAATTTACAGAGACACATCGTTCCCCCATGATGCAAGCACTTGATGCAAAGGCGGCAAAGAAAAACTCCTCTTTAACGGGAAGAGACCGTGAGCAGAACCAGGCTCTGGGTGGGCGGCCATCTGTGGCTACTGTGAGCATGTTGTCATGCTAGAGTTAGCGTTTAATTCAAAGCACTGTGTCTGTAGAGTCTTGTTAAACCATGTAGTCACAGATGTGGTATTAGCTTTGTGAAGATTGGCTGTAGTTCTCCAAAATTCATATGTCTAAATAGTGATAAAACTAAGTTATTTTTCCAGATAATTCCGATATCAAGCCAACTCTTTAAATGCAAAAAGGATTCTTTTTTTGTAGGTTAGTAAATCTTACTTATGCTTTTTTTGTTGCGAAGAAATAGAATAACTGGACATAAAGCACCTCAATCCTTAAACCTGCAGTGGGTCGAATGTTTTTGGCATCATTTGGCAAAAAATCCATAATAACTTTTCAGCATATTGTAATTCAAGTGTTTAGAGAGAAAGACTTTAGACTTCTGCACCTCCTCATGGCTCTGTTTTCAGGATTTAAAAAAATCTAGCCCGTGACGCGGGACTTTAGCGAATCACAGGTCATTTTAGCGCTGTTGGCTGTTCATTCAACGGAGGCAGCTGTCAATCACTCGTGAACTCCGATCAAACAGTCAAACTAGGCAGCGTTGATCAAATACAAGTTACTGTAATGCCTATTTCTTGCCTCAAATGTTTTCAGAAACATCTTGTTTAGCTGTAAAATGAGAAAGTTTGCTCTGGCTGGTGGGCGGTGCTTGGTATTTCCTCAACTTGATCTCAACATGGCTGCCGGGTCACACACTTTCTCATTTCACAGAATATTTCTCGGCTCTGATTGGTTGTTTTCCTCCGGTCTGTGACATCCTGCAGATGCAGTTAGGAGCATTGTTTTTAGATTACCTGTCTCATGCACTACTGTCAGGGTATAGTGACCGTTTTATAAAAATAACTTTTTTTTTTTTTTTACTCCATTTCTACCAGCTGCTGCTTTAAGTGAGCTAAAAGGATAAAAGTGACATATTCCCATAGATTATAAATTATTGGGCAGTCCCAAAATGTGCAAGCATGATCCAGTATAGGGATTATAGGAGAACTTCACCTACTCTCAAGATCAGAGTGAAACATATTCAGACCTTCGACTTGAAATTGGAGTTTAATGTATTTACACATTTATCAGAAGCAGATATAATTAAACCCCGGAGGACCGAAACAAAGAATCACAGTATTTCTTTTACTATTAGCGAGTTAGCCTGGCCGACCTTAAACTGAGACTGTGTAACTTTTGAAAGAAGAAATAACACAGTCTAATCCCAAATTAAATGTTGAATTCATAAGCAGTAAAATTCATCCTTGCTGAAAACACATCGATATAGAGAAAGGGGGGAAAAGTCTGAGGAGACCAATGTGTCTTGACTCATTAATTTCAATTAATAGATTTTTATAGTAGTGTTTTATCAGTTCTTAAAAATGTCCAAATCCCTTATTGATGTGTTTTTATAATGTTTCGCATTGTAGTTTCACCTTATATTGTATTTTATATGCTTCAACACTTATAATGAGGGTTTTGCCTCACTAAAGAGGCACATTTTAAGTAAAGACCTCCTCTGTACCAGCATAGATGATCTCCTGTTAAAGAAGATGAGCGTGGTGAAGGCCACCAGCTGAGACATACAGATGGGGCCATTTGAGGGGAAACAATAGTGAAACTAGGAGGGCACTCTTCCAGAGCACAGACCTCCGCCAAGGCTGTTTCCATTAGTGAAAAATAATGTGCGCATCCGCCCCATGATTTGGATCCGCTTCAATATTTAATGGGTTCTTCCTTGACCCAAGCTACCCCCTTCAACCAAGTTTCATGAAAATGGGGCCTGTAGTTTATCCGTAATCCTGCAGAAAAACCATCAAACCGAACCGAGAACATAAACCTCCTCGGCGGAGGTAATAAGAGGATGAATATGCAATGGGAGAGTTCATGCAGAGAGGTAAAAGTAGAGGTAAGAGTACGTGAGGGAGGTATCTCATTACTCTCTTCATTGCCGTCTGTGTGTTGCTGTGCCTCTAAACAGCATGATTTACAGCCTCTGCTACGAGCCAGTCAGTGTGCACTACCGCACCACTGATGAGATGCTCTAGCAACCAAATCAGAAATGGTGCCCCTACAGGCGAATCGGTTCACTGCACGATCGCATGTGATGAGATCAGATAGGTAACTGGCTGGCGGTGATTTTGCAACACGATGCAGAAACAGATGCTTGAATTAAATCTGCTCCTGGCATGTTTGAACGGCTCAGCAGGGGAGGGCTCAGTTTCCTTTATTTAACCATATGGAGAGGCTTTCGTTAGGATCACTGACGGCAGTTAGAGCAAAATGTGACGCCGGGGTGGTGCATTAGCAATGTTTCCAGTCTGCCCTGTGTGAATTATGCCTTCTGTCTTTCAGAATTGGTTGGACCCCTCCAAGGAGATCAAGAAGCAGATGCGCAGTGAGTGTCTCTTTTCCAAGTAGATGAGATGATCAGTAAAGTCGTAAGACTAGATTTGTTGGTATATGAACTAGGGCTGTCAATCGATTAAAATAGCGAATCGCGATTAATTGCAAATTAATGAACACATTTTGTACCTGTTCAAAATCTACCTTATGTTACTAATACCCTTATTAGTAACTAATTAAGTATTTAATTCTCTTATCAACATGGGAGTGGGCAAATATGCTGCTTTATGCAAATGTATGTATATATTTATTATTGGAAATAAATTAACAACACAAAACAATCATAAATATTGTCCAGAAACCCTCACAGGTACTGCATTTAGCATAAAAAATATGCTGAAATCATAACATGGCAAACTCAAGCCCAACAGGCAACAACGACCTCGTGAAATAACCAAACGCTCACATTACTCACGGTTAGAAGCTGATTGGTTTTCAGGACCTTGCTGAAGGCCTCAGCAGGTCATTTACTATTGGCAAATGTCTTGAAGGCTCATTGCGGTGCGTTTCAACAATAAAACTGTCATTTGCAGTGTAATAAGAAACATTGACCTCCATTGGAAGGTTCTTTAAACCAACTATAATTGATACTTTATCAAATGACAATGTGAAAACAATGTGATAGTGATGAACAACAATACTTTACTCAAGTATTGTGCCAAAGTACAAATTTAAGGTACTTGCATTCTACTTTAGTTGTCAGACCTGACTATGACTTGCCCCGAACTGCATGTGATTATCATATAGTGGGCATGTCAGTAAAGGGGAGACTCGTGGGTACCCATAGAACCCATTTACATTCGCATATCTGGAGGTCAGAGGTCAAGGGACCCCTTTGAAAATGGCTGTGATAGTTTTTCCTCGACAAAATTTAGCAGAAGTTTGTTATTTAACCTCCTTCGGGACAAGCTAGTATGATAGTTAGTTTCATATGATGCCAGTATTTTCACTCTAGCTTTAAATCTGATAACCACTAACCTTAAAAATCGCAAGTTGCGTTAATGCATTAAATAAATGAGTGGCGTTAAACACATTTGCGTTAACGTGTTATTAAGGCGTTAACTTTGACAGCCCTGATATGAACTATTGCAAAGTTTTGTGTTAATCTGTTAGATACAATTCCATCATTGGCTTGTAATTACAATTTTGTACAAGTTTCCTTTAGACAGACGTGATGTAATTTCTCCTCAGACTCTTCGTGGAACTTTGCCTTCGCTGTCAAGTTCTACCCTCCAGACCCCTCCCAGCTCACTGAGGATATTACCAGGTAGAACACACACACACACTATCTTACACTACCAACTGTTGTAACTCCTCTGGCTGTGCTGTCAGATGCTCTTCAGAGTTAATCAGAGGAGAAATTGCTTACACATGTCAGTTCTGCAAATGATTTGCCTTTCTTTTCCTAAACACAAGTGTTTACTTGAAAGTATTGTAACAATTTACATGGCATATTTGCCCCGGTGTCAAAGCAACCCAAATCCCTCTCTCCTCTTAGAGGATTAGACCTGGAATGCTACTAACTGCCATGGATTAACTACGCTGAATACTTGTTGGAGCTCGCCTTGGCTCAGACTTGTTTGACTGCCAACAACCCTCTCTCCTCCCTTTTTGTCTCGTCTGACAGATACTACCTGTGTCTGCAGCTGAGGGATGACATGCTGTCAGGACGACTGCCGTGCTCGTTCGTCACTCACGCCCTCCTGGGCTCCTACAGCGTTCAAGCCGAGCTGGGGGACTACGACCTGGACGACCACGGTACCGACTACGTCAGCGATTTCCGCTTCGCCCCCAATCAGACTCGCGAGTTGGAGGAGAGGGTGATGGAGCTCCATCGAAACTACAAGTACTGGACACAATGTTGTTTAAATCAGACTTTCATCTATCCACAAACCTCTGGGAATGATCGGCTGATGAGTTTTCTGTTGTGTCGAAACACCCCGCCATGCATATGGCTTGATAGATGCCGTCACATTACCGCACCATCTGTCATTGAGATGTACACAGTGCGAGTGTTGCCAGTGCGAGAACACTTTCTCAGTTACAGGGTCTGCACCACTCTGATTTGGCATTGCTTTTTGGCATATGCACAAACATAATGCTTGGGGGGAGGGATAGGAGGAATTTTGAATTGACGATATCAAGCTTATTACCAAGATAATTCTGCTCCCACTGTGCAAGATTATGTGTTTATTATTTAAGTCCTGTTGATGTTGGTTACAGATATTATCGTTATTCTGCCCACAGGGGGATGACTCCAGCAGAGGCTGAAATTAACTTCTTGGAGAATGCGAAGAAACTGTCCATGTACGGGGTGGATCTCCATCACGCTAAGGTTGGCTGTTTCCGACATTATTTTAATTTGCATGAAAGTGGGTTTCAAGGATGCATACAATGTTTCTGTTAAATCATTTCCGCCTCTTTGCTGTCCCTGTAGGATTCTGAAGGGATTGAAATAATGTTGGGTGTTTGTGCCAACGGCCTGCTGATTTACCGCGACAGGCTGAGGATCAACCGCTTCGCCTGGCCAAAGATCCTTAAGATCTCCTATAAGAGGAGCAACTTCTACATCAAGATACGACCTGGAGAGGTACGCAGAATGGTCAAGGATAATTAATGGGGCACTCTATCGATTTTACACATTACATTTTACATTTTACTGGTCATGGGCATTGCTACTCAACAAAAAGCAATTGTGCAATTTCTTCTCCAGCTTTAGAGGAGCCTTGTCAAGTCTGAGAGAGTAACCCTGATGATGTCATAGTGATGTCATCAGAGTTAACTGGGCTCAAAGTTATTATTTAAACTGTGGGTGTGGAGTGAGTGTTAACCAGGCAGGGATTTTTCTTCTAGATTCTATTGAGTTGAATTATGGGGAATGTAGGATCCAGTGTTTTTGAAGCTCAACACATACTGAGAACTAAAAGTCAGGATATTTGGGCTCCTGCTGCTTACATATTGACCATTCTTTTTTTTTTTTTTTTACTTTGTCTCTCACGAGTTCTGCAGCTTTATTAAAATGCAATACTGAATCCCGGATTTGCATTATTGTGTAGAGTTAGTTAAGAAGATAGATAACACTGCATTAAAAATGAAGCTTTAGCCAGCAGCCAGTTAGCCTAGCTCAGCATAAAGACTGGAAACGGAGAAACAGCGAGCCTGGGTAATCCACCTTCCAGCAACTCTGAAGCTCTCTAATGAACACCTTATATCTTGTTTGTTTAATCATTAAACAAACCACATATAAGATGTTAATTAGTTGGATTAAACTTTAATCCAAACGGAAACCTCGAATCCAAACTGTGCTGAAAAATGAAGCCAATGTGGAAGTGCCAAAAACTGCCTCAGCTCCACCGACAATCCACCTCTTTGCCCATTTTGTGATTTGATGGGAGTTAGGTGTAGTCGTCACTACCAAGATGGCGACGGCCGGAGCTTACCAACTTATTTCATATATAGTTTAGTTTGTACAAAAACTGAAGTAGAAAAATAACAAGGTGTAGTTTTTGGGGGGTTATGTGCGGTACTCTTTCTTGGCCATGCGCAGTGACCTCTTGGAGTCTCTGCTGGTTGTCTGGTGCCAGCAAGACTCCAGGAAGTCAGTTTTTACATTTCGGTTTTGTATGGATTAAACAAATTAAAAATAACCTGTTAAATAGTAAGTTTAAGACATGCTGGTAGGCTGAGTCTTTTTTTTACCTTTAGACAGAGCCAGGCTGGCTATTCCCCTTGCTCTCAATGTTAACGCTTACTGTGGCTAAGCTACCGTCTCCTGGCTCCAGAACGGTGTTGATTTTCTCATATACCTCTCTGCAAGAAGGCGAATAAGCCTGTTTCCCAAAAAGTCGAAGTATTCCTCTAAGCCACGACCTCGAATTTTGAGTACAGTAATAGCTGATGTTCTGTCACAGCTGCGACTGTTGAAAGTCAGTGCACAAATTAATGTGTGGTCAGTTGTGTGCTGAGCAGAGGGCTGTAAAATCCTCCGCTTTATACCTCCAGTTTTGCTCCTCTGCACAGTCAGGGTCTATATTCTGGCCCTCCTCATTGTGCTGTGCAGCGCTGCAGCTTATCCTCCATGCTGAGCCTCAGTGTGACAGGCTGTCTGGGCCAGACCCAGTCAAGTGACAGAGCCGCACAGTGAGCCTGTGATCGAGCCAAATAAAGAGCCTCTTTTAACAGAGCGGCTGCAGCTGCAGCCACGGCCAGAATAGAAGGATAAAGAGTGTAAATATAGAGCCATGAAATAGTTTTCCTCTTATTTGCTCTCAGTGTTTGAACCTTGGATGTTATCCTTCCTCTGCCTAGATCTGCTCCTTTCTGTCCAGTCGACAAAATCCATCCAAGCAAATGTGTTTGCTTATGTAATAGCAGTATCTATGCCACCACAAAGTAAAGACTGCTTTATTGATTGTGTTCAGTGTTCATCCAAGTATGAGATGTAGTATACATACTGAATATTTTATGAATGTATAAAGTTGCCCTAAACTTTAGACCACAGAGAAGTTCGGAGGTAGCACTCAGCAAAACAGGAGTAAACACTCCTGATGCTATACGCCACACACCTTACTTCACATTTCTCTCTGTCTCCCTGTCCTCTCTCCTCTCCAGTATGAGCAGTTTGAAAGTACAATCGGTTTTAAGCTTCCTAACCACAGAGCTGCCAAGAGGCTGTGGAAGGTCTGCATCGAGCATCACACCTTCTTCAGGTAAGAATCGACCTGGTCTCATGGTTGGAAGGTTCCCGTTCAAAGCCTATCAAGACATTCAAAATATTCCCATGTGTAACAGCTTCATCAGGTATAACCCATAGACTTTATATATAGATTGATTGACCTCCACTGCCACCACTGTATAGAAGTGAAGCCAAAATATCCCGGATACGTGAGCTGTCATCTTGAGATTTTGACGTCATTTGGAGCCAGAGTCTGCACAGTAGTGATCGGGCGGTGGAGCCCCGGTATCGAGGTCACCCACCCGAAACCAAACGCGAGCCGAGCACGGCCGCAGCTTGTCAGCGAGAGAGACTCACAGCTGCCAATCATGTCGTCTCACCCCCTTTTTATAGCATCAAATAACTAATTAAAACCAAACTTATCAGAAAAAATAACACTTGAACGTACATCAGCATGATAACAACTTCCTAGAATGACAGAAACCATCTTTGGGAAAAATTTCGTTGACATGTACTTTTTAGTTTGACACATGTCCCTTCTGCTACCACGGAGGGGGCGGGATTTATGACCTATACTGCAGCCAGCCAACAGGGGGCGATCGAGATGTTTTGGCTTCACTTTTGGGGAACTGTCTTGTCGTCCATCTTTATATACAGTCTATAGTGCAACCACAGTCAGTCTGCTTTTTGTTACATGCTGCAGTCTTACCGTTTCTTTTACAGGCTGGTGTCTCCAGAACCTCCTCCTAAGGGCTTCTTGGTGATGGGATCAAAGTTTCGGTACAGTGGAAGGACACAGGCTCAAACCAGACAGGCCAGCGCTCTTATAGACCGGCCTGCTCCACACTTTGAGCGTTCCACCAGCAAGAGGTACCTGCTCTCCAGGAGCTTGGACGGAGGTGAGAACCACAATAGCTCCCTAATAGATCTATCGATGGAGGGTCTAAAGAGTGTATGTTAATTCACACCTGGCATTAGAATGCGTCTCGAGTGACCACTTACGATCACTTCCTCGCTCTGTATGCAAATAAACACTTACATAATTTCCTTTTGCAAAGACCAAATGCATTGCTGTTTTTAGCCTGCAGGAGGCAGCAATGCACTTGCTGTGCCTAGTAAGAATAAATCAAAACAATAGAGACGATGTCTATTCTTTGGTGTGTTCCAGGCAAACCAAATCGCCCAAGGTGTTCGACGCACTCGTTATATATCTCTATGGGCTTTTCGACAATTTCAGATGTCGTGGACAAAGCCAGCTTACGCGAATGAGGACGTACTTTTGCTTATGCAGAGGACGTCAGTTGAGTAGGCGGAGTATGGCCTAGGACTAAGTGGACATAGTCACCGTGAGGTCACCCATTGGTTTGTGGAGTACGGTTTTGAAGCCTCGAGTTTGGCATTTTTGGCCGTCGCCATATTATGTTTTTCCAACCAGAAGTGACACGAGATGGTGGAGCTAAGTACAACCGAATGCTGAATAAGACATTTTTAGGCGACCAAAATGTTATAATTAACTTTCAGGAACTGAAAACACACTGTGAAAGGGTTTAAGTTGTAAGATGAAACGCGGACAACGCTGTGGTAGCGACCCGTCAATCACAAGGTAGCCACGCCCTAAAGCATCCCCTGCTTTATGGTCTATTTGACTCTAAATGGGATCATAATTTACTAAGTGAACATCATGTTGTATTGAAGAAGACTTGGAACTAGCGATTGAGACCATAAACTCATGTTTACAATGTTTACTGAGGTAACAGGCGGCCCAGACCACCTCCTACTGTGATCTGAGCGATCGGATCTGAATGCGTCCTCAATGCGTCTTGGGTGCATTCACACCTGTAGATATAGATTTCCACTTGTGATCGAATCGCCCAAGATGCATGTTAATGCCAGGCGTGAACAGGGCCTTAGTTAAAGCCAGGAGAAAGCTATCTTAGCTTTGCATTAACCTGAAAGCAGGAGAAAACATTTAGCTTGGTGCAGGATGTCACTGCTCCAGGCCAAGAAGTAGTCTCACACATAACCCTGTTGTTTTTATACTTTGGTTTTTATCTTTGAAAATAAAATATAACTGCTGCTTTAAATTCCAATATCAGCTGAACTCATGTTACCAGCAGAGTTCTCGCGGCCGGTCTCAGCCATGTGTGAGAACCACGACGGCCTATCCCACCGCAGCATGAGTGAGCAGCGTCGCCTCCACAGCCCCTCTGTGGACGAGCAGGAGACCGAGCTGGAGCCTAGTGTGGAGCAGGACGAAGAAGACAAGGACCGAGAGCGGGACGAGGAGACGGACCAAGAATATGACGGCAATGTCTCTCCAAGCAGAAAGAAAGAGATCCTGGTAGGAAAGATTTTTGACTTTTTTTTATGAATTTCCATTGTGCTAAAGTAGATTTTCATGTTAAAACTACGGATGGTCCAAATGTTTTAGAGCTTTTATTCACCTTGACGACAACTCTGTCTTTGGTGCAGGGAGATGGCATGGGCTGCAGGGTGCTGATGTAAATAGGCGCAGTACAAGCTCCTCAGGCCAATTTAGGCTTACCCAGCAGGGGCATAACGCTGGGGTGGCTTTGGTGGATTTAGCATTTACTAACTCTTCTCCTTTCACTCCTATTCACTCTGCCTTATATGCTTACACTGCACTGCTCACAAATCCCGCTGACAGCTTTACACTTTTTTAACCCTTTTCTCATTTTGCTGAGAGAAATGCAAACTCAAGCCGAGCCTCTCTGTTGCTAACATGCTGGTTTTCTTTTTTAACTCTTGCTGGCGATAAGGAGGAGGCCGGGTCACCAGTTGACAGTAAACAGGAGGTATTTGGTGTCTGGTGATTTGGTCTCTGTCTGTCTGTATACCTGTCTTTATTCATCCGTCATGAAGTATATCTGTCTGTATCTCATTCTCTCTGCCTGTCTTCCGCTGTCCTACTGTGGCAGTCAACACTGTCCGTCATATAAAAACAAACTGTGCTGCATTGCACCATATAAGCACGTGATGCTGCTAGGGCTGCCTCCTCTTCGTCGATTCGTCGATTAGTCGATTAATCAATATATCGATTAATCAGTCGCTTTGGTCTTCTCATCTAAGATTTCTTTAGTCGATTAGTCATTTCTTTAATGCTTTTTCGGGCTGAATGACTTATTTCCAAGAAACTTGTGAGCACATCTCTGGTAAACGCAAGATATAGAGTGGTGCTTTTGTGATTCTTTGTGGAGAAACCTGTTTCACAAATTAAAAATCAACTGATCGATTAGTCGACAAAATCGTATGAGTGTTAGTTGACTAAGAATAGATGCTGCAACAGTTGTGTCTGGACCTTATTTTTCATAGTTAAGCATCCTAGCAAACATTTGACTGACAGTGATTGGTACAGTGGGGGAAAAGTTTCAACTGAAGTAGGGCACCGATCCAACTTTCTCAGTCCCGATAGCGATACCTGGGCAATACCGAGTATCGATTCGATACCGGTGTTTAATAAATAGGCTGTATCCTGGTATCATTCTTTTATGTGGACGACAACATCAGGCTTGACATAAACAATGCTTTCCTAACTTGGAAATGTAACAAATAAATACATAAATATAAATTTACTGAATTGATATTTATTATTGATGTAATAAATCGTATATCAACAATTTGGTAAAAAAATCTTCAGGAATTACAATTTAGGTATAAACCTTTTTAATGCAGCAACACATTGGTCAAAACTTAAATAGGAATTAAAATTCCAGTATATAATGTATATAGTATGTAAACATAGAATTGAAATCCGATTCAGCTATTTGAGTCAGTATCGGTCCGATATCTGATCCGGTATCGGTATCGGTATCGGTGCATCCCTAAACTGATTATTTTCTGAGTTTTCACAACACGACGTGCTAAAAAAGCTTTAGAAACCAGTTTGAACTGATATAAGAAAGATGTTTCTGTCTTGAAGAGCAGCTATGATAGCTACAAAACCTCCTCTTTTATATTGATGCTGTCTTTGCAAACCATATCACTATTATCATCTATTCCATAAATGTCTACGGGGATGTTTTTCCAAATTTGTCTTGGCATGATAGCAAGTGGCCAAATCTAGCCCTCCTGTCTGTCTGTCTGTCTGTCTGTCTGTCTGTCTGTCTGTCTGTCTGTCTGCCTGCCCTCTGACTGACTGACCTTCTACCATCCTGTCTCTGCATCTGACCTTGTTCCTGCACTCTCTGACCCTGCACTCTTCACCTCTCGTGCTCGCCCCCTCCTCCTGCCCCAATCTCATCTCTCTCAGTTGGACCAGGAGGCCACTCCTCGGCACAAACAGGAGGTACAGGTTCCTGTCATTGGCCCTTGTGCTTTCTGTCGTGTGTGCCGCTGTTCCTCCACACACCTCTAGTCTTTGGAGGTTTTTACAGATTGAGATTTGCCTGCACCTCATCTCAAAGGATTATTTTATATAACATCCGGCTGCTTTGAGCACAGAATACTTTCAAGTTGTAGCTGTGAAAGTCTGTAGTGAAATACCGCTCTGTTATCAGAAAGGAGAGGAATTCCACCATTCAAAATCCTACTTAGCTAAAATTATAGTAGAATTATCAGCTACATGTACTTGAAATACCAAAATGAAAAGTGCTTCTACAGAAAAATAGCCTCTGTGACTGAAAGATGCTGTTCAGTGTGAATCTGTGGGCCCCTGGTGGGCTCTTTCCATTCACTCTAATAGGATTCATGCAGCCTTTAAGTACCACTTGAAGTTGTTAAATACAAATGAACATCACTATTCATCATATTTGCTGCAAAAACTGGAGTTTGTGGCAAAACCAAGGTAATGCAAAATGTTAATCCAAATGAGTTTTGAGACATTTGCACTTTATTTTAATGTGGACATTCTACCCAGACAATTTGATTTCATCTTTTTTTTTTTTTTTAATAAGGATCTGCCTGTAAAACAAGATTATGAAAATAGTTGATAGAGAAACTACCATACAAATCAAGAATGCATATTTTATGCTCTCATACTGTACGACACTTTACATTATTATATATTACATTTAGGGCTGTCAATCGTTTAATATATTTGATTAGATATGTGAATCTTCGCTGTAGCTTCAAAACTGAGCCCGCTGCAACGTCCAAAAGATCAATTGCATTAATTTAGTGACGTTAAAATTAATTTGCATTAATGTGTTATTATCACGTTAACTTTGACAGCCTTGATTACATTAATGTATTGTTAGTACTGATGCATCAATGCTTTAGTCGCATTTGACTGTTGTAGCTTATAAAGGTGGGGCTAGTTTAAATCATTCTATGGTTAGGTAGTCCTGTGGTACCCAACCTGGGGCCGGGCCCCCTCCAGTGGGTCACAAGGTAGGTCTGAGGGGTCATAAATACATTTATATTCATGTTTTGGATTTTTCTCTAATCTTTGCTTTCTTTTGAAATACTGGATATTCTGATGAGCCTCAAATGGGAATGAGGCTCTGTCGTAAGCAACAACTATTTGAATGTATAAATGGGCAGCTGACTATTGTCACAAGATGGACTTGAACACGTTTTAACCTATTCTTTAATGTTTAGATTACCTGACATAAGATAAATGTAGTCCAGTAAGAATTATGTAAATTTCCCTCTGAAAAGTTGTTGCAGAAAATGGCAATACTCAAATTTACTAAAATACTTGATTAAACGTAAGTAACTTTCCACCGACTGTATCTACGGAAGCCCTGAGAGGCATGAGAGAAAAAAATATTCTGGTGATCCATTTTTTCTTAGAAAGACTTTCTCTATTTATGACTTTAGAACAGGTGAAAAAAGGCTTTGCTAGGATAATCCTTATATGATATATAATATAATAATCCTTTTAAATTCCTTAATGTCTTTTTCATCTGTGAAAACAGGTGAAAAATAAAAGGTTTGGCAGGTGATATTTTTTTGTGTTTGTTGTTGTAATACTCATTTCAATCACAAGAGGCTGAAGTGCACCACTAGCCCATGTTCTAAATAGTATTAAAAGCATTAATGAGTTTTAATTTCTCCAAGCACTCTAAACATGACGTACATATTGTGTATGTTAGGAAGTTATGTAAATTAAAACTGAAAAATGATCCTGAAACAACAACAAAAATTCACCTTCTAAAAAAAAGTTACTTAGAAAAATTATCCTGGCAAAACTTTTTTTTTCAACTGTTAATAAGTCGTAAACACACAAGAGAAAACAATTAAGATTAGAAAACTGATCACCAGAATTTGTTTCTCTCACTTGCTTCTCAGGGCTTCCATAGTCATCACTCCAAAACAAACAAAATAATGCAAAATTTTAATTATCCAACAAGGTTAATAGATGTTACATTTTCATTTCTTCATTCATCTACTTTGCAGTGAGTGCCTTGATTGTTTTAAGAACTAATTCAGTGGTATCTATATTTGTTTTCTGTGTTCTGTGAGCTTCAATAGCATCTTAAATGTCATTGCTCTTCATGTGCTACAGCACAGAGTAGTAAATCACCGGCATAATCTCTAGTAAACATAAGTGTAAACAGTTCACATCGCATCTCCTCCTGTGTATATGCAGCGCTATCTCACATCCCGTTCAGTCATGCATATCAGATGTGTCGATGTGAGTGCTGCTGTTTGAACAAGGATGTTGACGTTGACGGCTAATGCAATGCCTGCTTCTCTCTCCGCCTTGTTTTTCTTCCTCCACACTTTCTCTTCTAGTTTCTGGATAAGTCCAAGGACGTCTTGCTGAAGCACCAGGCCAGCATCAACGAGCTGAAGAGAGCCCTGAGGGAGCCAAACAGCAAGCTGTCGTACCGCGAGAAACGTCTGTCAGCCACCTCCCCGACTGGCACACCGGAGAAGAAGGCTGTGAGTAGGGTGGGAGGGGGTTGGGTGGTATATGTGGGGCTCTTAAGTCCACTATGGTCAATATCTCAAATCTGGCAAACTCTGATGCTTGACATTCCATTAAAGGGCATTGAAATTCTCGTCTGGCCGCTGTCATGTTGAATTGCTCGTTTTGCTGCTTGACTCGAGGCAAAACAGACCATATTTTTGTCACAGTGAGACATTTGATTTGCAAGTTTTTTTGTATGCTCTTTTAATTTGAATAATTCAAGGCTGAGGATATGATTAGTGAAGGTAGTTACAGCTTTCCTACAGCAAGTTCAAACATGCATCTCCTGCGCAGAGACAGACAAACATACAAATCTGCAGTTTATTTTAAGAAATGTGTATAATGAAGTTTATTCTGCCTCTCTCTGGTGTACCGGAATAATTCTGACAATATCTCAGAGGTACTTGAAGATGACTGACAAGCAGCACAGAAGGAAGCATCTCGATGAGATTAGTGTCGAGATGTTTTTTTATTTTTTTTTTGAGATTTTCTCAATGTGAGGCACTTGAGAAATAATTATCAGATACCTTTTTTGGGGGGAAATTTTCCTTGATTGCCAAAAAGTGACACAGTTTTCTTTATGCCAGATCACGAAAAGCTTCTCGAGCTTTGATCACATTTTGGTAATTAGGCTTTTGGAGATAGAGCACTGAGATTGTAGGCTTCAGATAGAATGGTTCTGTTTGTGCCGGTGCCTAAGTTGTCTTCAGACAATCTCTCATCTGCTGTCTGGTACAATCAGATTATTCCCGTAGAATGTCAAGCGTTGTCTGCGGCAGAAAATGTAATCTGCTGTGTGTCTCGTTCCAGGTAAGAGGGGGGTATTATTCTGTTTGACTGACAGTCGAAGGCTGGGGAAGTCTCTGTGCTCTAAGATTCAGTCGAACTCAACTCTTTGATGTAGTTACAGAAAAAAACATTTGCATTGCAAATGCCTGCTGATTTGGTTATGTGGATTTGGTGGCTGTCAGGTCCTCGGGACTGCATGTTTTTCGTTCATCAAAAAGTTTCTACAGAATAACTCAGTTAAGCCCTGTTAGCACTGATTCTCTCTGTCTTTCCCATTTCCTCACTTTTGCATGAAACGGTTTTATCGTGCGTCTTTACTAATTTACTCCCTCGTTCCTCGTTCGAGCTCTAACGGCTGTTCTTCCTTCTTCTTTTAAACTCTCTCCTCTGCTTCGTTGTCGGCCAGTTGGTGGGCCGAGCAGCGGGAAAGGACCCTGTTAACAGCCTGTCTGTTGAGGGTTTCGTCCAGAAGACTGTGGTGACTTCACCTGAGGTTGCACATCTCTCACTCTTCCTCTTTCATGTTACAGCTTATAGCATTTGTGGTTTGGTGCATCATTATCATTCATATGTCTATCTATTTAAGAAAATACCACCACATATTGTACAATGAATCCAAGTACCAGTTGTACATTTTGTTCCCCTTTTCTGTGATTGAAATGATTGTGTAGATTTGTGTTGCAGCAGCTGTGCTTGGCATGTCTAACTGTGTTTAATCTATACCAACATGTAGGGCTCTGAGGAGTGGGTATTGATTGAAAAACAAGAAACTTATCAACAGGACCTTGACTGGAAGGCAGAAGAAAAGAACAAATCTCTCACACCGGATTCCTCATGGGAGAAAAAGGAGCTGGAAAAAGAGATAGACGTTACCAAGCTGATACATAAAGAGGTAACAGGGTATGACAGAAAAGAAATGAAAAGCCATATTGATGATTTTCCATCAACAAAACCATCCAGAGAGGCAGATGAGTGCTCTGAGCCACGACCGACTAACAAAAGTCGTTTTGTGATTAAATTATCTGAGAATGCAGACTCGCTTCAAGACAAATCTCAAAGTAAACCATCTCAAGCCTCAGACCCTGAGGCAAACAATGATGTGGCCCCGGGCTCGCACCAGATAAAAGAACGCACGGCTTCTAAACCAAGGAAAAAGAGGAGACCCCAGAGCTTAAACCTGGGAATGCCTGCCGAGCTCATCTACAGGAAAGGAAGTAGCGATTCTACTGAAGAAGAAAACGAGGGCTCAGACTCGGACAACAGTCCAGAAAAAACCTCTGAAACAGGAAATCATTGCGAATCGTCCCCGGAGGAGATGATGAAAGATGATGAGGGATCAGGAAAGGATGAGTCTGTCAGGGTTTATAAAGACGACCAGCAAGAGGACATATCAATAGGAGAAAGCAGGGAGGTCTCCACTCAAGAAACAGAGCAGGTAAAGAGAAAGGTTGAGCCAGCTGATATCGATCTAGGCTCAGTGAACGGACCCGGAAAGATAGAACATGATAGTTCATTAGCAGGTGTTAAAGGGGAGTGTGCGACGAAGGTGCGAGGGCGAGGCCTTATTGACAACAAAGAGCTAGCTGAGGTAAAGCTGCGACAGGTCAGGACCCATGAGAGGAAGATCAGTAGTTCTGGGGTAGAGGATATTGAGGGTTTCATGGGGGACAGAAGTCAGAGGACATCTCTCCACCGACTGTCCGGCAGCAGCTGCCACTCGGAGATCTCCAGGATTGTTCCTCTCAAGCCAGAGCGGTCAAAGAGCGTAGCGGGTAAGGATGAAAGGGACAGGCCAGGTCAGGAAGAGCTCACACGGGTCATGAGAAGAGAATACCGCTGGTCGGTGGGCTCTCCAGAGGGATCCTGCGACCTGGCCTGGACTGACTCCGCTGCCTTCCATCCAGCGTTTGCTGCAGATCTGGAGGGCATCGCTAAAGCAGAACATCCTGATGATAGCTATCAGTCTGGCAGAGGACCTGCAGAGAGTCTGTCGTTCGGCTCAAAGATTTCAGCGCTTCCCAAAATGGCTCCCCCAGCCCCGCCAGTGAAAACACAGAAGGCCAGAGAGTCTGGACTAATACTGCGGAACAGCCGAAATGCCGGCAGGGAGCCGAGCCAGGACGCAGCCAAGAAGAGACACTCGGTAACTCTGCTTGGCATCTGCTATTCAGTCATTGGAATTAAAGCATCGCATGAGCTTCAGACAGACTCGCACGCCATTTTTCTTTTTTTCTACGTTTTCAGTGACTTGAAACACTCATCCATCTTACCTGTTCGTTCCTGTGTGAAGAGCAGGCGGAGCGGTACTTTTGCTCCGTCAAATCAGTGAAAAGAAAGTTTGGACATTTTCCCATATGGCAACCCGATTTCTCCCCTCCCATTGCCCCCCAACATGCACCACACTGTCTGGCAAATCTGTGCAGCTCACCACTGGCTGTGAAATTTAAAAGAAGACAAAAATCAATATCTCATGTTTTGGTCGTTGGTTTGTCTTCACCTTCTCTAACTTGTGAGCCTCCGATTTCTTTCCAGCTCACGTTGCTCTCCGTCAGAGGGTGGCAAGGAAAGAAAGGCTTACATATTATCATCGCTCTGATGATTTTTGCACATCTCCGTGCCTTTTTCAAACTGGAAACACAAAAACAAAATGATTTGTTGCATACTAATTTGAGGAAGAAAGGAGGAAAAGTACTGCCATCCATTACTTTGCGACAGACAGCTATTATTTCCCCAAATTAGAGATAAATGGAGTATAGAATTGGTTTGTGCACAAATGATTGAGAAACTACATCAAACTGATGAACTTGCATCAACAGAATTTACAAAATAACCCTCGGCCTTTCCGATTGGTGATAACAAATCAGATGCTTTATTCTGCTCTGTATAGAAAAACTAAGCGGTGATGTAAACACATTGGTTCCCCCAACTGTGAAAGCCCAACAGGCAGTGAGCATCCAGACGCCACAGCTCAGTGCCTGACACAGTCAGATTTGCTACTTTCATTTCACTGTTGGTATCATTAGGAGCTTGCACGCGTTAGGCCCCCTGAATGAAAGGAATTTGAAGTGAATAGACATGACAGCTTTCATCATTTCCCACCTTTTCATCTGAGTCAAGCTCTTTCATATATTGGATTAAACAGGCATGAGAAGAGGTGTTGCGTAGCTCTCAGTGTGCAAACGACCTCACTGGCGAGTGACAATCATATCAAGATCAGATTGAACTCGGGCGGTGTGGGAAAATATTCTGGGTGCTCCTCCAAAACATGTGGACCCATTCGTACCAATTCGTCATTTTGACAGGCTTTGAAATGCACCACGGCACGTTTTATTGGTCATTTAGCAATATTATTTGACAATATTATTTGCTCCCTTATTGAAATTCAAGGTGCGTGGTGATGCAACACTTTCTCAGTTGGTCAATGCTGCTCTGCTGAAAAACCTGCTCATTATACAATCTGCATGATTCTCTTGTCATGTCCTCTGCCAATTCTAACAAATAAACCTGGCTGTAGATGTTGTTTTATGTTGCAGTAAGCTCACCTCTTTTCTGTCCTCTAAACTGTAGTGCTGTATGTTACTGTCGAGTAGTGCTTGAAATTTGCGCCTGAATCCATTTGGACCTGACTGGATCTGAACAGACCCAGTGGGGGCTTTGATTGGGTCTGGCTGAATTTCTCACCTAAACTTGGGTTTGAGCCATTTAAAAGACATTAAAACACTGAATTATTAGCTACTTATATTAATAATATAAAGGGTTAGTTCAGGTTCTTTTGAAGTGGGGTTGTATGAGGTACTTATCCATAGTCAGTGTGTTACCTACACTAGATGGCGGTCGGCGCTCCCCCAGCTTGGAGAAACAGACAGGAGTACCAGCACGGGAGCAAAGCAATGTAATGATGTGGACAGGGGCAGCAGCAAAGCGTATTTTAGCCTAAAAAAAGCAATATCAGTTTAAGTGTATGTTTTATTTAGAATATTTTCACTGCTTTATCTTGCCGTCAGACAACCCTTTCCGACGGGGTACTGAAACTGCTTTATCGATCTATGGTGTTGCCAAAGCCACCAGACTCCATTGAAAGAAAACGTAATTTTACTTTCACAGAACACGGGAGTTGCTGATCTACCGCTGCCTCAATCAGTCAGTTTGTTTGTGCTATTGTGGGACTTTGGTGCATCCTAACTAACCCTTTAAAAACACCATAGTCACACAATAACACAAACAAACTAACTGATCGAAGCAGCGGTAGACCAGCAACTCCTGTGTTCTGCAAGGTAAAATTACAGTTTTTTTTCAATGGAGTTTGGTGGCTTTGGCGAAAGCATAGATAACGGCTTCAGTTCCCCATCCGAAACATAGACTGTATAGCTGTCTCACGGCTGTCTTAATATTCTAAATATAGTGTACAGTTCACCTGATATTGATTTTTTTAGGTGGCTTAAATACGTTTTGCTGCAGGCCCCCGTCCACAGCAGTACACTGCTTTGTTCCTGTGCGGTAACTCCGGTCTGTTTCCCCAAACTGGGGGTGTACGAAGCGTCATCTACTAGGTAACACATTGACTATGAATAAGTACCTCATAGAACCCCACTTCAAAAACCCCCGAACTATCCCTTTAAGATTTGGAGTCTAACCAAGCAGAACGCCAGGATCCCAGTTTAGGTTGGGACTGAAAAATCTTGTGCTCAGAGATCACACTGAGCTCATATTTTCAGGCTCCAGTCAAGCTCTGCTGTTTGTGTGGTGGCCTGTCAGTCCACTGACCACTTCAGCTTGTGTGCTAACCTTCAGATGCTCTCTCTCTCTCTGCTCTTTCCTCTGCTTCCCCCTGCAGGAGCCCGTCTCTACTCCTGCCATTTATGAAGAGCCGTTTGCTGATTTCAAGGTTATTAATTTGCATTTAAACCCACCTTCACACATGCTCCACCCATCATCTCTCTTCCTCTCACGGGTAAACTGCATGCCTCCTAACTGATTGCACCAGGTTCTCCTGATATATAAAAAAAATGGCCAAAAGCTATAAAAGATGAAGTGTGTTACTTTTTACTGGCTACTCAGCTGCAGTCATCCATCACCATGACTTTGAATTGAATGTGTGGGAGGAAAACAAAACCCCTTGCGCCTGGCTATTGCTGGCATGATCCAGTTTTTACTGTGATCTAATTAGCTAGTGTACGTGTAATTAATATAAGTGGCAGTACTTTAAATTAGCCGCCTCAGGAGCTTCATTGTAATTCAATGGTCTCCAACCTTGTTGGCTCGTGACCCCTTAAAACAGAGCTGTTTCACTTCCGACCCTCGTCACGGGTTGCACGTCAATACTGTTGTTTTCCTTCCCTTTGTTTTATTTGAATGCTTTCAGTGACCTGTTGCCTACAAAGGCAGAGAGTAGTGACTCCAGAAGCTGAGAATAAAGTTAAAGTTTTTAAGTTTTCAGGCTAAGTAACATTTCATTTCAGCCTTCAGCTCATGCCTTTTTAGGCGGATTATTTTACCCAAGAAATTGTTGTCATAGAACCTACATAATACCTAACAAATGGAAATACTGCACTCTTGTATAATCTTCACAGACTGCTCAGAGAAACTGAAGTATCTACTGTACAAACAATGTGTTATTTTGTCTTTCCTGTTCATTTAGCCTAGTTTTCTTTTAGAAAATCAAACTTTATTTTGATTATGTACAGCAGGACTTTAACGTTAGCAGGGCTTTTCTCTCCATCATCATTGGATTTAGCTGCTGCCTCATTTAATTAAATGGAATAATAAATAATAATAATTACGAATATATTGGTGAATTAAGATGTATATTTTTTCAGCTGTGGAAAAATGAATAAGGGGATTTAGTTATAATTTAGCTTTAGCTATGGCAATCCATGATTAGCTAACTAGCTTATTATTAATAGTATTAATAAAAAAAGATGGTCATATATTTCTATGTCATAATAATTCAGTTAATTTAATAGGAAACTCAGTTTTGACCATATATGTAGCATTTAACCTTTGCAGTAATCACAAAAGAACAAGCAAAGACGAGAAAAGAAGTCCTCATTTTGTGTAGTAGAAATATTTTCCTCTACTTTTTCTTATTTATTCTGAGCCACTGTTGTAATTCAAGCTCTATTTATCCTCCTACACTCATTCAACTTTTCATTTCTGACATGACTGCATGCCCTGTAATGTTTTACTGTATATTCAGGATACCTTGCATGTACGATGGCTCTGATTTTGAGTCCTTCATGAATCTCAGCAAACACGAAACCCTCAAACATAAGGACACTACTTCCATTCCACGTCATCTTCGTCATCCACCCGCCTGCATGGTTATGTAACCTTCGAGAGGTGATCCTTTACCTTCTGTACCCGCCCCAGAAGGAGCTCGGGGACAGGAGGCCTCAGCCGAGCATAGCCTCAGAGGAGGAGCAGGATCGGGACACGGTGGCCTGCATGAGGGAAACCCACCTGGGCATCGAGCGCAAGTGCTCCAGCATGACGGTCAGCTCCACGTCCAGCCTGGAGGCCGAGGTCGACTTCACCGTCATCATGGACCTCCACTCCGGCGTGGAGGACTTCTCTAAGTGCATGACGGAGCTGGGAGAGAGGGAGCGACAGCCCGAGGTGGGCCGGGAGGACTTCGAGGAGACCTCCAGGTTCTACTCTGCCCGTCTAATGGGCACCCTGGACAGGTCTCCCATAGAGGAGAAGCTTCTTGAGGAGGGAACTCATCATGAGGTAGACAGATGAATGTCTTCATCCTTCATCATCATCACCCGCTGGATTCACCCTCCCTCGCTGGATTTGGTGCCATAACTACCAGCAGCTTTTTTAATCATTTATTTGTTAATATTGTTTTACTTTTTGTTGTTGTTGTTGGACCTTTTGTCATTGTTTGAATTTTGTTGCATTGTGTTCATGTTTAATTTTGTTTCATTCTCTGTGTTGATATATTAATTTATGGGTTTTTCCACCCATTTTATTTGTGTCAGCGTTTCTTTGAATTCCCCTGCTGCTGCATCATCATTTGCATGTTTTCATAAAGCTGAACAATCCAATAAATAATTGTGTTTCAGTGCTGCTCGTGAGCAATGCGTCGCTTTTCTGTGAAGAAAGATGTTGATGTTGTTTTGGCTTAACTGTACTGTTTGTGTTTCACGCAGCCTCCTGTGGCAAAGAAAGAAGCCAGTGCTGTGAACGTGGCCCATATGCTGAAGAGGGCCGACTCCAAGACGGAGACGCATACGAATGGATCGGAGATCCACCCCAACATCACGAATGCCTCACCGCAGGTAAAGAGCAAACCTTACTGTACTGTCATGTACAATGTGTTGCTGTAAATTCACTCATCTGCTGCCTTTGGTTTTTTAATGTTCCTTTCATTGTCATTTGCTGCTTATATAATGATACTCCACTCTTCCAGCCAGCAAGCAAATTGTAGCATTGTATCTTACATTAAACTGTTTTCCAAACATTATTTAGTTAAGCTACAGTCTTTACCACGTTTAGTGTTAAGTCAGCTACATATTTGTATTCAGACCCAACATTTGTTGAAAGAATAGTTTGACATTTTGGGTAGTACATGTTTACTTTCTTGCTGAGAATCAGATGAGATGATCGATCTCTCTTATCTGTCCGTTCAGTATAAAGCTACAGCCAGCAGCCCATTAGCTTAGCAGTCTGAAAGTAACAAAATCCACCTTCTGATGCCTCTAAAAGTCACTTATTAAGTTATATCTTTTATTTTTGGGGATCTGTAGAACAACCAAAGTGTAAAAACGACACTTTATGGTTTAAGAGGCAGTTATCTGCTTAACGGTTTCTTTTGGTCTCCATTGGTTGCCTGGCAACCTCATGGTGGAAGTCACTGTCGGTTTTACACTTGAGTTTTTCTACGGATTTCACAGATGAGATATAACAAGTTAATTAGTGAAATTTTTCGGTGCTGGTAGGCAGATTTGATACAATCGGACAGAGCCAAGCTAGCGGTTTCCCCCTGTTTACAGTCTTTATGCTAAGCTAACATAACTGGCTGCTGACTGTAGCTTCATATTTATCCAACAGACAAGAGACTCGTATCAATTTCATCTGATCATTCCAATACACGGATATTTTCACAATTACATGGCCATCTGGAATGAAGCTAAGTGGTGAGTGAGAGTGGTGTGAAAATGGTCGGCAGACACTGCTTTGTTTCATTTACGTATCATAACAACTGCTTGTAGCCTATATACAATATCAAACCCCTGCAGAGCCAGAGAGCCCCGTAGACCCACTGCTTTAGACGGAACGCATGTACAGTATATCCACAGTCTTCGGTCTTCCGGTTTCCCTTTTTGAATAACAAATAGAGACTACTGTGACTTGCATCTCACGCAGGCGCAGAACATATGTGGTAGTCGGCTGTTTGCCGCGGTCTTTGCAGCGTGTTCAAGTGCAAATCTTTGGCCAAGACAAAGGCGGCATGAGGCGACGCAACAGGCGGCCTTCGTCGCCGCTAGTTCTCTAATGTTGGTGTGTATGGGACTCCCAAAATGCTCAACTATTTCTTTAATATATATTGTCTGCGTCTCCTGGTATCCCCGGGCTGCTGCTCCTCAAACTAAAAGCTACGCAAAACTTTCCAGTTGGACGAAAAATGGTGAAGAAGTTTGACAAGTTACTTGTCGGATGTCTAAAAGTTCCTCCCTGGTGAATGTAACCAGAGAGGAAACTGACATCTTGACCTTTATGTGTTTATATGTTTTTCATACACTTGGATTTGTCATATCTACCTTCTCTTTTGCTCTTGTTCCTTTACTCAATGTCATATTTGATATGTTAATGCTGATACAGTTTTAAACTGCAGTATTGGTAGAAGGTGAGGACAATACTCATCATAGGATCAATCCCATCAGTCACCTGAAAAGATAGACTCGTAAAAAAGAGCTATTGGGAAGGTCTTTTATTAGAGGAGGAAGCCTTTTCTGTGGGCCGCAGTGACATGAAGCCCATATTCCCCAGACAGGGATGACATAATAGCGTCATTATGGAGTGATTAAAGTATTGACAGTGTATTAATGGGGATGATGGGAGCAGGTGTGAATCACATTCATCTCCGGAGGCAAAGATTTGAGTGCTGGCTGACTGTCCCACAGGTGCCTTATTAAAACGCAGCTAATCATTGCGGGGCTCTTTTCAGTTAATGGTGTGGATGAACTCAGGCAATGATGTAGAGAGCGTGGGCCTTTGAAGTGCCAGATCAGTGTTGAGTCCAATTTTCAAAGACGTCAGAGTAAGACGTCTTTGGTGGGGGGGTAGTGTGTGTGCATTTGCAGAAAATGGAGGATGACGTCATCGATAGGCAGACAATGATCTCCAGCACCAACATTGTCATTGTTCAGCCAGCAGAGGGAGACATGTCATGTCTGTCGAGTCTCTCAGCAGCAGCAGCACAAAGGCTTGGCAGATGCCTGCTGCCTGCATGTCAGTGACAGCCTTTGAATTTGGGTAACATTGTCACCAGACTGTAGAATTATGTTGTCAATACAAAAACCTTTCACGACTCATTCAGGCAACAATGAGACTCCTCTTACATAAAGCTTAAGAGATTATATCATATTTTTCAGAGTATCTTTATTGTGTTTTTATTTTATCACTTGAATGAAATTAGGTCAAGGTAGTACATGTGAATGTAATAGGCCAGATAGTACTCTACATTAGAAGCATTTAAACAGGTTCATTCAGTCGCTTTAAAGTGAGACTGGAGCTTTTGAAGGACAAAATCTTCCCTCTCTTATAAAGACGTTTTTATAAGCAATAAAACACTCCTGTTCAATTCAATACACTCAGGAATTTTGCTGCTGCAGCGTCACTTGGTCTGGTATGACCAGTGGCTTATGGTTATGTTAGCAAACAAAAAGGCAGGGTTGGTAGTGCTGTTCAAATAATTTTTTTCTGTTATATTAGTTCAAATTCTGGGCGTCACGGTTGTGCAGTGGTTAGCACTACAGCCTCACACACCTTGCAAACTGGCTTGGGGCCCTTCTGTGTGGAGTTAGCCTGTTCTCCCCGTGTTAGCGTGGGTTTTCTCCGGGTTCTCTGGTTGTCTGTCTCTCTGTGTCAGCCCTGTAAAAGGCTGGCGACCTGTCCAGGGTGTTCCCTGCCTTCACCCAATGTCAGCTAGGATCGGGTCCAAACCCTCCCCCCCGCGACCTTGAATAGGATAAGCGGGGTACGGTTCAGATAATAGATGGATGGATGGATAATTGAAATTTTCATTACATCTCGACAGCATCACATAAATAGAATGCTCTGAAAAAAAAAGGAAAAAAAATCTGGTATCTGTGGCTGTCGCAGGACTGTAATAATCCTGTCCAATCATTTCATTCAGCCCAAATGAAATGATTGGACGAGCTACCTGCCTGTCTACCTGCCTGTCTACCTGCCTGTCTACCTGCGCGCATTCTGCCCATGCTGTCATTAGTCGTACTAACAACAGCCATGTTCGTTGTTTATCTTCATTAGGAAGGAACAGACCGTCAGTGTTGCAGACTTTCTCTCTAGATTTAGGGACTTTTGGAGCTCGTGCTTCTGGCTGCTTTCATTGGAAAAGAGTTGGCAACACTGGTCTGGGTTTTTTCGGTTGAATCATTTTAAAAGTCTAGGGTACTCTTGTCAGTTTTCTCAGCATTACCGACCCAACCTTTAACTGATCATTGTTGTGTTACCGACATTACTGCATCAGTTTACTGACATTATCACTCCATATTTTTAGCATGTTGCAGATAACTATTTCAGTGGTTTTGTCACAAAAGTACTGAAAGACAAGAAGTAAACACGCTGAACCGCACCGACAGTTACGTTTGTTGTTTCCTGCCTGCGGTTCCATAGACAGACATTGTGACTTTTCTCCTAATGACATTAACGAAGGCCCCAGTGAGCCCTGCCAGTGAGTCAGCATTAACAATAGACCTTTGTCACGGCACGACATTTTGGCTCGTCATAGCAGGAAAAGCACCGGTGAAACAAAATGTCATTAAGGATGGCTCCGTTCCATCAAGTGTCTCAGTAAGTCATGACAGCGAGCCAGCATGCATAACACCATCACCCTGGAACTAACTCACCTAAATGGAATGAGCTTGTTATGTATGTTATCAATTACACCTGTGCTTTTCCTGTAATGACATGTCAAAATGTCTGCTGTGAACAAGGTTAATAGGGTCCTGGAATTGCAGCAAGTAACTGCATTGCAGTCCTTATTATGGTTATTAAATACACCTATTACTTTCCTACCATAGCACATCAGAATGTCTGCTATGAAACGCTATGATATTCAGAGCTGAATTATAGCATCAAACAGCTATTTGTTATTTAAAGATATACAGCAGCAGAGTGATGTCTACCTGAGCAGAGAATGAAGTCTCCCTCTGTGTGTGTTGTAATCAGAGCTTCTCTGTGCTTTGTTGACATAGCCGCGCCGGCTGCGCATGCTTCTAGTGCAGGTTTGTGCACGTGAGCGTGCCCCACTGGTTAGCTCATGGCCGGCGCTCTTCACTGCTCTCATACGGTGGTTAAAGTTGATAACGGCATCGCAAAAGCGTCCAACATCCGGTTCCCCCCCCCCAAGTTTACACTGTTAGCGCTGTCAACACGTTAGCTGCGAGCCGCTGGCTGTACAGTCGCCATGTAGAAGCAATAGAAATGTTCCCAATCTCATATAGAGCACCTTTAAAGTACAATCAAAGCAGACAGTATTGTACTAAATACGGTCATTTTTTGGGTGTGCTGTTGATGCACACTATTCTCCCACAATGCAATGCACACAGCAAATGGAGAAGCTGCTCATACTGCTGGAAAAAATGTAAATCCAATGTAGATGGAGGTAAAAATCTTAAAAATAAAAAATATATATATATTACATGAGAAAAAATGTTGATGTCTCTTTGTGAAGATGAATTTTCAGTAGTTTTTCAAAGTCGCAGTTTGATTGACGTCACACATAGTAGCCTATATTATTTCCTGTTAGTATAAAATGATGAATGTATGTTGATATTTCTGCTAACTGCTAAAACGGTATGCTCTAACAATTAGTATGTAGTGCATACTGTATAGAATTAGTATGCAGTAAGGGACATGATGTCTTTGTAGCTGTACTAATGCGACTACTATGTGTGTTGTGAAACGGGTTGCTTGAAGTGATAAACACATTCTGTAGTTCTCCACAGCGCTGCGGAGCATCTTAGCATCTTTTGTCTCATTATTGTGGTTTTACGGCCTTTAAACCATCATTTTTATCATAAAAATGTATCACATGACAAGCTGTGGAAACGTGTAATATGAAAGGGGTCGCTCGCAGTGATGAACCTACGGAGAATTATCACCTGAATCTGCAGCTCCTCTCGGCTTTACTGTTGTGGTTCACTCTCACCGCTCTCGTAGCTCTGTTTTTGGGCGCAGCAGGCAGCTGTTTACACAGGAAAAAGCTCTAAAAAACCACTGTACACTACCTGCTCAGCAGCAGACAGACACAATGAGAGACTAACTGATAAACATAGTGGAGCGTTTAGCAGCTAAGAAGCTAAAAGGAAAGAGAAAATTGGAATTACATTTGATCATTTGACCAGAAACATGATTCCAAATGAATCCATGCTGAAGTTGCTCCATATGTGATGTAAATAAGTAACTTTATAAGGTGATAATAATTTATTTCTATTTGTGTGTAGAGCTTGGTCCGCTGCTCTCAAGTGGCCCACAGAAAAAGGAAAAGGCTGCTTTAAATAGTTAGGATGTCATTCTGTGTGGCTGTCTTATTACCAATAACTGATGTGTATTTCTAATAGTGCTGCCCCCTCTGAGTCGATTAGTCGACTAACTGGTCAGTTTGGTCTTAGTCAACTGAGATTTCTTTAGTAGATTAGTCATTTCTAATGCTTTTTTTCATGCTGAGTGACTAATTTCCAAGAAACTTATGGGCACATCTCTGGTAAACACAAGATTTAAAGTGGTGCTTTTGTGTGATTCTTTGTGGAGAAACTCAGTTTTACTGTCGATTAAATCAACTAATTGATTAGTTGACAAAATGGTATGAGTGTTAGTCGACTAAGAATTTCTTTAGTCGAGGACATCCTTAATTTCTAATAATATGCTGATAGAAGTAATGCTTCTTTGTATGATCACCTATTTCATCTCTTTGATGTAGCTGGACTTACTTCATATTGGGAAGTTAATAAAGACTCAAGTCTATTTCTCTCTCTCCTCCAGAACTATGGAGCCGTCAGCCCGCTGGTGGCTCCTGCTGCCCTCAAAGAAAATGGCTCCCCTGTAAGTATCTTCACAGAGGAAATACATCAGTGTGACAGCATGTGTGTGTGTGTGTGCGTGTGTGTGTGTGTGTGTGTGTGTGTGTGTGTGGCGGCAGAGTAAGAATCTTCAGCCATTGTGCTGTCTTTATCTCCTTTTGTAACCTTGTACTTAACTTCCTACTGAATACGTGTCAAAATGAATAATGTTAGAAAATAACATCTTTGTGTGTGTGTGAGGCAAATGTTCACAGCACTTGGTTGCCTCAATACTTTTATCTGATGTCATAGTAATGACTCACTTTTATGAAACAGAGAATGTGGATGTGAAAATTCATATTAGTGGATGAATACATGCTACTGCCAGTGTTTGGAATCACTACGATTCCTTTGAGTGCTCATTAGATTTGATATCTTTCTCACTTTCATTTCCTGTCAATAGCTGAAATTCAAATTGTTAACAGAATCTGTAGGTGTGATGTCTTAAAGGTTTCTTGTGGAGATTTTGACCTCTCGCAGAGCTACAGAGCCGTGTTTCTACGAGAGGGTTTTGTTTGTCAAGGACGCACACGCAGGCGCGGTACACACTCCGATGGTTTCACACTATTCCACTGATCTACAGGTGGTGTTAACGCGCTAAGATATGCAGCGATGTGCCAGCAAAGACGAGGGAGGAGGAGGAATGCAAGCTAGTAAACGTGGATGTAAACAGTGCCGGATTTAGAATACTTGGCATTGCAAATGTTTTATGAGAAAGCAAATGCATTCAACACATTTTGTTTGAGCTCAAGCTTACATACAACACGCTTTGGTGCAGCTCCACAGTGCACCTTTAATGACGTGGGCATTTACCAGTCAGGAAAGGCCTAACAGAAGACAAATTATGGGAAATGTAGGTGGAATTGGACCCATAATGGGGAGTAAAAGTCAGGATATCTCGGGCTCTGAAGCTTCAATTTGGACCTTTTCCCCCCCTTTTTGATAGGAAGTGAGGAAGTGTCTGACATGCATCGTGTCAGAAGGCTCATTCCACTACCCGGCTGTGCTTACACACACATTTCAGATCTGTGATTTACACCCCAGGAGGTTGAGACCCCGTGGTTAACACAGCATGTGAGCGTGTGAGTGTGTGAGTGTGTGTGTGTGTGTACGTGTGTGTGTGTGTGTGTGTGTGTGTGCGTGTGTGTCTGTGTGTGCAGTGTGTCCCTCCATGTGTGTTTGACTCCCCTCTAACTAATGTGCTGTAGGTAAAAGCTGGACCCCAGGGGAGAGAGTCTGTTGTGTCCCCGCTGACCATCACCGCTGAGAGCGTCACCTCAGCAACCACAACTCAAGTTACCAAGGTAACACCTCATCTGTTCCCATGGTTACAGTTTAATGACTGGAGCTTGGAGTCCGCCCACCACATCTGTATCTTATGGTACACTCTTAAATATGTCTCATCCCTCGTTGTCGACATGTTGGAGTAGATGACCAACTGATGGATTTAAATAATTAGATTTTTTATAGACGTATAAATGATAAGGAACTTGATGTTTCTGAAGAGAAAGAACTGGAAATACTACAATAAAGCCAATGATACCTCTGATTACCACTTTTGTCTTCCATAAAGTGGAATGAGCTCACGAGTCATTAAATTTCATTCTTACTGTATGCGTCCTGCAGACTGTGAAGGGAGGCTACTCGGAGACCAGAATCGAGAAAAGGATTATCATCACAGGAGATGATGATGTGGACCAACATCAGGTGAGGAGGAGTATTAAACAGAAATACTGCAACACGTGCACTGTACGTTCAATAAGTCACAAGGCACAGGAAGCTAATATGTGAGATTTATGACCCGTGCGTTGATGCTTCATGTCCCTCCAGGCCCTCGCCATGGCGATCCAAGAGGCCAAGCAGCAGCATCCCGACATGCTGGTGACAAAAGCAGTGGTTATCAGGGAAACAGAGTCTCCCACTGAGGAGCTGCAGCAGCAAGCAGAGGTGTGTGACTCCTACAGTGTTGACAGTCTGGTTACAAGATGACTACGCTTCGTGTGCTTGGATCGATTACTGAACGGGCCCCCGGGCTAGAGCCTCTGCTTGATGTGACTGTTAACATTTGACTCAAAACAACTACAAAGATATGCAAAACACCTACAAGGCGGCACAAAATGACTACAAAGAGATGCAAAATGACAACAAAGAGACACAAAACGACTGCAGAGCTACAAGACATACAAGGAGGCACAAAACTTCTACAAAGAGACGCAAAATGACCACAAAGAGACACGAAACACGTACAAGGAGGCACATAATGATGACACAGAGATACAAAATTACTCAAAATGACTACAGAGACTCAAAATAACCACGATGAGAGGAAAAAATGTCTACAAAGACCAGTAACGTTTTGTTTCTCTTTCTCTCTGTATGTCTTGCCTATGTAGTAGTAGTGGAGGGCCTTTTACATTACAGACCCCGGGGCTAGAGCCTCTGCTTGATGTGGCTGTTAACATTTCACGTTACAATGTTAATCAAGCGACTACCAAGAGACGCAAAACAACTACAGTACAAAAAGAAGCGAAATGACCACAAAGAGACAAAAACAACTACAAAGAGATACAAAACACATACAAGGAGGCACAGAACGTCTACAAAGCAGGATTATTATAGTAAACTGAAACTGAAACTGAAACTAAAACGAAAATAAGCAGTGAATAATATAAATATTTTAGAAAACTAAATAAAAACTATATCCTTTAAGATAAACTAAAACTAAATTGAAACAATATCGTAAATTAATTTAATTTTTTTGCTTTTAATTGTTGTTTAATTGTTGTTTAGTTGTTTTTAGCTATAATATATAATTTCTGAAATAAAGAGACAGCATGAATTTCTGTCAACGCTCGTGACATTGAACCACAGAAACTGAACAGACTTAACCTTCCAGGAGATGGCGCTATGCCACAATTGCTTCACTAATGTAGCATGAATATTAAACAAACAAACATTAAACATTATGGCCGTTCCTACACAGTTCCTCCATGTATTTTGGATGTATATGCAAGTACATACTTCTGAGACATTATAGCTGGCTCTAAAGGCCCAGACACACCAACCCGACAGCAAAGAACTAGTGCTGACGAAGGCCGCCTATTGAGTCGCCTCACGTTGCCTTTGTCTTGGCCAAAAACGTGCACTCGAACACACAGCAAGAACTACTGCCGACAGCCAGTTAGCGAGTACATTCACGCTCCTGCGTGAGAGGAAATAACTCTCCCAACCTGCAGGTCGCGGTAGTCCATATTCGTCATTCAAAAAGGGAAACCAGAAGACCGAGGACTGCAGATATACAAGCTGTTGTTATGATACGTACATGAAACAATTTGTTTCTCTTCTCCTGCACTGATTTGTTTAAGCTGAACAGCCAATCAGAGTGATTTCTCTCACCAACGGGCGCCGCCGCCTATTCAACATGCTGAATCGTCCGTAAACACTCAGACACGGGCAGACTAGAGCTGAGGTGCGAGACACACCACGAAAACTAGGGCGACAGACGCTCACCAACGGCCCCAAACTGTCCGACGGCCGACCGTTGGCTTGGTGTCTCAGGGCCATAACGAAAACAAACTAAAACTACTATAAAATTGAAACTAAACCATTCTGACAAACTGAAACTAAACTAAAACTAGTTTTGCTCTATGAAAACTAAAATGAAATCAAAAAGTCAAAACTAACATAAAATAAAAACAAATTGAAAATTCTAAACTATTATAACCTTGATACGATGAGAGGCAAAAAGACTACAAAGAGACACATAATGACCACAATGAGATATATAATGACTCAAAAAACAACCACAAAGAGAAGAAAAATGACTACAAAGACCACAAATGTTGTTTTGTGTCTCTTTCTTGTCTCTGTAGAGTAGTTGAGGGCCTTTTACATTTTTGTGCCCACATCGTCTAATTTCCATCCATGTTCATGTGTGATGGTTGTTCTATATTGTTGTCGTCTCATTGCAGTCCTGATCGGCCATGGTGGCTCCTGAGACGGGGGGGACAGGAGAGGATCCTCCAGCTGTGTGTCTCCTGGCCCGCCCCGCAGTACGTACGCCACCACCCAGATACGAGGACTCTCTCTACCCCGCCTGCGTAAACACCGACACGAGAACAGACTGCGTTCCATGAAGCAGTAGACCTCCACTCCCGTCCCTCCAGACAAACCTACTGTGACTCGGCCTCTGACCTGACCCGGCCTCCCGCCTGTCCCGTCCCCATCCCGGCCCAAACCCAGCCCTCACCAGCCCTCCACCTCCTCATGGAACAGGAAACGTCTTGTAATGGATGATTTACCACTTGGTTTAAACAAGTGGAGTGAGGCAAGATTGAAAGTAAAGCCCGGTCACAGCTATTTGAATTCACCACCGTAAGAGTCATTTGTCTGAAACTTTACTTGCATATTATTTAATCTAATACATTCTGACTCCTTTGAACCTTGAGGGTCATTTGAATTGATGAGTTTTCAACCCCAAACTCCCCTCAGCCTCAATACCCTTCCCTCACAAATGACTTCTTTCAATTGTAACATCCGTCACATATTAAATGAATGAGATATAAGAGCAGAGGAGGGTTGAGTGAGAGGATGGGGACAATGCTGGTGGTGGGGTGTGGCGGGGAGGTTGGTGCCAAGTGGCGAGAGGCGGCCTTTTGCTCGATGTTGCCACCTCCTGGCTGTGACACCTTCAGTATAATCAACAGCTGTCTTATTAGCTTTTTACATTTTTATCTATAGAGGATCTAATTTATGTCCAGTGTTTGCTTGTTTATGAAATATGTATAATATCAGATGATTATAATCTGCATGATTCAATAAAAAAATAGCAGAGGGAATGAAAAAAATAAATAAATACACAACATTTGAAATCCATAAGAAGCTCTGAGATGATGGGACTGAGCACCTACAGAGAAATCACTGGGCCAATGAGTAGTGGACACATAGTGATGTTGATGGAGTCCACTGAAGAAGGACAGATGTTTAACGCTTCAGTGGACAGCTGGGACTCTGCTTTGGTACCAGTCTCCAACGTACAAACAACTCTGTCCTCGTCCCGTTCACCGTTACCGTTTTCATTTTTGACATCAACTCGCAAGAAACGCTGGTCACACGTTTTGGGCACAGTTATAGGATTTTTAGAGATATTTTAATATAAATAATGTTTTATCTAATATGTTTCAGAAATGTGCTGATATGTTTTCATCTGATTTTACTGACTTCCATCATGAAACACAGTTTGTGTGTTATTCTTGTGTTTTTGGACGTTTCAGTCTGGAACCTGTCTCTTTTTTTTTTTTGCTCGACGCTGCGTCTCACTGGAGATCTCACAAAGTTAATCAGAGAGATCTCACCCGAAACTAGAAGGTAGTTAAGTCGTGATGCAATGAAGAGAAATGCAGTGAATTGGGGGACAGCCTGGCCTTTGGTCGCTTTTATTGTGCCTGTAATATCTGGCTGTCTGTGTATGCTGTTCATTCAACATTTAAAAGCATTTGTGGTATAAAAATATAGATAATAGCGGCTTTAAACAGCAACTTTTATATTTTCCAGTTTTTAATAATACCTGCATGTTCAAAAACACTGCCTGAAACGTTTCAGACCACAAGATTAACATGGGTACTTTTTTGTTTTCTGTTGGATTAACTCTTTTAAGTTATGATGTATGAGTTTGTATTTATAGGAGTGGTGAATGCGAGGCCTGTGCTTTTCCTCCCCGTATCCCCCTGACAGACAAAGCCGAGACTCATAGTGCGACATACATAAAGCGCCGCCGTCTATCCACAGAACCTGTTGGCTGTCTCACATAACATATATCCTGGATGACCTTTAATAATATACTATGCATCACTTATCATACATGAGAATCCCTCTGATGGAGCCTGACCCATGTTAGCCGTGTTGCCGTCATTGTTAACTTTGTGCTACTGTTAACCGGAGCAGTGAAGCGCACTGCTTGTGAGATTTGCAATAAGCAGCCATTATTATTCTTATCCTCTGTCCTTTAAAGGGAGAAAACTGTGAACTCTCATGTGTACCGAAGCGTAACCAAAACCTATAACACAGAGTTAGTGATATTCAAAAGGAGCTTGTGACCATGGCTTGTCGTCTAATCCTCCCATCCCCTGACTTGAAACTGTCGACCTGCTGTTGATGTGTCTGAGGAAATGAGATTCCCCAAACTGATTATTTGTATATTCTATTTTGCTCTGTTTTTTGTTTTTTTTCCTCTGGTCATCTGACACTGGACTGTTGTGAAGGCACTTGCTTGCAATGATAGCAGCACATACTGTAAACTGTTGGTAAAAATGACCTGTCTTTGCTGTGGATTCACTACTGATGAAAGAGAAACGGCGTCAGGAGAGTCGTTGTGGGCGAGGTGGCGAGTTGAAGGATGGAGGGCCTGTATTTATATATATAAATATTCATACTTCTGTGTATTATCCTGTAAACTATGTAGAAATAGACAGGAGCAGGGATGTGTTTTTAGGTTCAAGGGGATGAGGCAGTAAGTATAATCCGAAGGACAGCAGTGCACTAGAAGTGTTGCATGAATGGGTGCCTTATGTTTGGAGTTATGGGAGCTGGAGCCACAGTTATCAGTGCTCCGCTGAAAGTGCTGTTAATCACCAGATGTAGAAACGACCTCTCCTCAGTCCAAGGTGAGGGGAAGCTGTCTTGAAAGTGAATTACTGTCTTGTAAAGAATGTGACATTGAGCGTAGTGATGAAGAAGTCTCTCTGAATCTGGTCTATTAAGTCCTCAGCGAGATGAAAGCATTTATTAGCCCCATTAACGTAGAAAACCAGCATAGTTCAGATTATGGATATGAGCTTCTTTTTTTTTTTCTGTGAAGAGCATCAAACTGCTCCGCTGTTTAGCCTCTACCTTCAATTCTCCACTGCCTTTTGCTCTACATCCCCCTAGTGCTTGGTGGTGTGTATTTGCTGTATTTGCATTCAGTCTAAATGGAAAACATACATGCATAAATAAATGTCTCAGTATGATTCAAACACCGTCTCTGATTCCAAAAAAGAGGGGAGAGGGATTTCACTTTGACTAGCTACTATAATGAAGAAGTGAAATGTGGGGAAATGTATTCTTTTTTCTACTTAATTATATGGCTTTCATACATCAATAATTCATCATATGTAATAAATTGTTGTTTTTGTAATATAAGAGGAATGGATGGTATTATTATTGTAGTGAAACAAAAGGAAAACTACCTTGTTTTGCACTGCCATCCTGTGGCCTAATCAGGACATAAAACTGGGGTGCAGATTTTAAAAAACTATTTGTGTGCTGTCAGTGCCATCTAGTGTATTTTTATTATTCTGCTTCACTTCAATCCACATATAAATGGACTTGACTCACACATTTATAAAAAATACCATGCATTTCCAGCATTTATACGTTATTAATTGAATTTTCTGACTAAAAAGTATACAGAAGATTTACTAATTTGACCATTTTTTTCCTCTTAGAGTAGCATTTCACATTTTATTTCAATTTACTACTCAATAGGAGTATACCAAGCCTATGAAAACAGTTATATAATGTCATTGCCATATCATTCACACATCTGAATACATTCAAATGTGTGAATATGTAAACATATTCTGTACAAATTAATTCAAATGTGTGAATGTGTGAAAAATATCTGAAAAATGTATTACATTTTTGAATCCGAAAGGTGATCTGCAGCTGTGCATGACATTTTTTGAACAAATGAAAATTTTGCACAAATAATATCCAATGTTTGAGTGCATAAAGAAGATTTGCACAAAGATTTACAGTTACAAAAAAAAGGTTTTAGTTTACAAAAAGGTTTGCAGTTATAAAAAAGGTTTGCAGTTACACATATCTTTTTGTGGGTGAAAAAAAAGTTCACACAAAACTCTGTAACAACTGTATCTACGAGTACAAGTTGTTTTTGACCTTATTTGGACACTTCCGCCTGTGTAGCCAATGGGGACGCTCAGATTAACATCTAATTTACATATCATTTGCATATCCAATCACGGAGCCAGGGGGGCGAGCATTCCAGCCTCTTCCCCCAAATATAATCACTGTGAGCGGCTTCACCTGTAACGTCTGGTCGGCGTCGGTCATGATCAGTTTCCAGCGTTGGTGGCTGTTTGTTTGCGAGCTTTACCACGGATACATATCAATAACTGACGATGTACTTTCACCAGCACCCACCAACAAACGGGAGAAAGATTCAAGTTGTTCATATGAAGTTACGTCAACTAACGTTAGCTTAGCATGTAGCCTAGCATGTAGCCTAGCATGTAGCCTAGCTAGCTTGATGTCTGTAACTTTAGCTAAACTTGTTGTATTTCTTCATAGAGTTTGGCTAGATTGAAAGACAGATGGACGGACAGTATGTGCATTTTTAATGAACCGACTTTGTATTTATTTTTTCTCAGTATCCAAGGAAGACGCCATGTAGTGTGTGTGTGAGGGCGTTAAGCTACAGGTGCATGAGGAGGTCAGACAGAAGCCCCACAGTCTGAGTGAAGACCAGCTCACCACCAGCTCTACTCTGACTGGCTTCCCATTTTACTCCAGGTAATATCTGATGTTATGTTGGCACAGTTCAGGGGTTTACTTCATACTTATATCCACTTTATCATAAACATTCAAAACAGCAGTGTTCTTTGTGCTAGTGAGCCATAACTATTCCATAAGCACCTTACAAATGTAAAATATATCAGCCAACTCAAATCAAATTCAGCTCAATATCTCATCAGCGCTGTGTCACCATCACGGTCCCTCCATCACCAGAGCTCAGAGGAGAGGGTCGGACTACCGACACTTGCAGTCAGCTGTAGCGCCAATAGTTTTAATAATATTTTCTAATAGTACAGCATATATCACCAAGTACCATATTAGTTTTCATAAAGTTGTTGTCTGATAAATCGCTGCAGTAAACATGACATGACTTATTCATTTATTTATGGTTTATTTGATAGGGACAGATACAGTATACATAGACAAAATGAAAACAGCTATATGCAACTATCAGACTGTCTACAGTGCGCCACACACATCTGCTTCCTCCAGTCACCTCCACCAGGCACATCTCCACCAGTATGGAGAGTGTAAATAAACAAAGTGGGGAAATAAAACCAGTGACAGCTCTCACAAAATCGGTACTCTCCATATCCTCATTATCATTGTCAGTCCTAATCCTAATGCAGGACAAGTTTGCCATAAAAACTTAAATAAATAAATAAATAATAAATAGTGTTCTCCTGTCTAACTTCCTTTTTCTAACGATATCCAGCATAGGGGCAGGGGGATATTACTGATTGTCTTGATCATTTTAGCAAGTTGTGAATGGATGGGGGCTGACTCCTGTAAAGATTTAAACACAGCAGTGGCACTGGTAACATGCTGCATGGTGCTGGTGGATTATACCGGCACTGAGGACTACAAGACGTGAATGACAGAATCAGGAGGGAAAACGTGTTCAGAGACCTCCTCACCTACAAGCACCTCGATCTGTGTGTCAGAAAAACTCCTTTTCTCTGTCTTCCTCTCGGTAGTTGCCGTGATTCACCGTAAAGACCCACTGATCAACAACAGGCTCATTCACATGCAGAAACATTCATGAGGTGCTTTGCATCGACCATTTATGGTTGAATTTGGGCGTGTAGAGGGCGGAATATGAGGCGGATCCACGTGTGCACATTTCCAGGTGGATTGTGATTTATAAAGGGAACATTGCGTGCAGATGTGCGTACGCACGGTTTTACAAGTCGGATTTTTTTTTGGCGCACGCCATTTCCGGCTTTTGTGCGCACGTACATTTTTAGTATGGATCCTACGCACTGTTTTATAAATGAGACCCCAGGTCATCACATTGGTTAAAGGGACTATTTGTAACTTTCAGAAATGCTTCTTAACAGCGACACCTGTGGCCGTGAAATCAACGAAAGTCAGCGTTGGGCTCGCGCTTGCTCGCTCTACATATACCTGAACGAGCATCACTCAAAACAGTGAGGCGACACACGTCAGCTAAAACCTCAATATCACTCTATATTTCAGCTGCTTGGCAGTAATGTTAGCTGACCAGACGAAGGTCTCTCCATGAACATGATTTAGATCTGATCCTAGTGTTGGCTTTTCCTGCCTAAGTGCAGGCTGAGGCAGTGGGGCTCTCCAGCGTGTCTCCCTGCTCTCTCCGCCCGCAGCCGGAGAGAGCAGAGGAGACACCGGCACCCGGTCGGTAACGAGAAGACAACGTAAATCTCTGTAGAGCTCCGTCACTTCACAAGACACGGAAAACCTCTGTTGGTCTGGAGGAGCTGCAGCATTTATTTCTGCACAAACGTCCACTGTGCATTCACTAGATATTCTCAGAGCTAAACTAACTCTTCTGCAGTGTGGAGTGAGCGCGCGTTCACATCTAGAGGTGGAGCGAGCTGAGCTGTCTGAGTGAAGGCGAGCAGGCAGAGGAGGAGGGTACAGCGGCTACACGCGAACGCACATATGCGAGTGCGCATGTGTGACGACCCGCTACATTTATGCGCGTACAAAGTTACAAATAGTCCCTTTAAGAAACTTTGTAAAAAAACTGTAAAGGTGGTGCAGTAAAGCAAAATGTGTAAAGTACTGAGGAGTAAAATACATTTTTCATGTTAATATTTAACAAAGAATGCAGAAATAAACCGTTTTTATCGCTTTTATACTTTTTGAGATCCATCAAAAGTCAAATTTTAACTCTCATCTGACAATGTTTGAACTAGACACTCCAACCTCCATTATAATACATACTGTTACCACCTTTAAAGATTTTATACAGATTTTTGAAATCTTTTTTAGTTTTAAGTTATTCTCATTTCCATACTCTCCATTTATTCTCTATATATTTCCTACAATTTATAAGATAATAATTATAATAAATAAAGAAAAATAAAAACAGAATAAGATAAAAAAACACCATTCCGACTTCCATACCTTTATTTATATCTCAGGCAAGACTGACTTCATACTAAGACACTTCATGTTGGTTTTAAAATCCTCTGAGGTGTGAACCATTCTTTCTACTTTTGGTCCGCCTGGCCGTCTTTTGTAATAATGAGTGTATTGGTGCCTTCAAATGGGGTCGTGTTTACTGTGTTTACCAGAAGAGTCCATATGAACGCCCCCCTCATGTCGTATTCACAACCTCATAGGTGGAAAGTTTCTGAAAGATCAGAGTTCAGTAGTTGTGACGTGTTTGTAGACGTTGTCAGAAATGGCGGAGGACATGAAAGTCCTTTTTTCGGTACATAATAAGTGAATATATTGTAATTTTAGTCATATATTATAATTCTTCGTTATTGTATAATATGTCTGAGGAAAATGTTGATATTTCCAACGGCCTCATCTTTTCATTTTTTTTTGCCTTTGCATTTCCTGCATTATGTTACCCGCTTGCTAGCTTGCTAAATTGTTACCCTCTGTGGCTTCTAGACACCAACAGTAACAATAATATTGCCGTTACTTAGCAGTGTTGTTCTCACAACTTAACACATTAAACGCCAAGCATATTGTGTACACGACTTCCCATGTTGTCAACACAAGCTCACTAGTTTCATTTGAAGGCACCATATGTATAACCTCAACACTGTAATGCATAATCATGTTATTTACTTTTATGCTTTTATTTGTCACACACTTGTAGATATGCAGCCTCAATGGACGACATCTGGGAAGAAGAGGAACGTTAGACAGACCAACTGAGACAACACCTTCTCTGTGCTGAAGGTCTGAAGTAGGATATTGTTTTTCTCATTGCCAGCTGCGTTGAGTTTAATGTTATTGAATATTGCTTCGTTATGAACTTCTATGCTAGTGAAAGGCACTGCATATTGGTAACTAGATAGTTAGATAGTAAAATAACGTTAGCTACAGCTAATTCCATAAATACAGTACTAGACTTTTGTTGAGCCGGTTCCAGTAGTTTGCTCCGTTCCAATGGACAGCACTTATATAAACTATAACTACTGGAAAAGGGAAGAACTCAGAAAGGTATGACAGTTTCTCTGTTTTATAAATGTTTATTGTTGACATAAAATTGATTCAGAAAGTGACAACATGTTTTATATTGCAAATGTTGTTGAAATTCTACACTCAAACAGGCAGTTGCTGTTTACCTTGATGACTCTGCCACCTTGTGGTTTCCCAGCGTGCCCTCGCAATATGCATGAGCAAGTTGCAGTATTTTTTCCATCAGGTTATATAGCCTCCAGAATAATATCAATATTTAAAAAATGCCCGTTGTTCTTTTTTAACTGCATATTACTCCAGTGCTGAAATCAATCCATATCATAACCATTTTAAGTTTTAAGTCAAGTACTGAAGTAAAAATACTGATTCTCCAGTTCAGGGAAAGGGTTGTTGTGACATACAGTGATTACATTAATCTGTCACATTAATCCTTTTGAATTTGAGGTCCAGTATTTTTCTGATCAGGAATCTGACAAATAGGGTCTATTAACATTCGTTTATTTTTAAGGGAAGATGATTGAATAAAATATGGAAATATTAATTCATTTTTGATAATTATTTGGGCTAAATGAATTATGTTTTCAAGAATTTATAGAATAACCTTTAGAATAATTGTTAGATTCGTCTTTAGATTAATTGATTTATCGGAAAAAATTATTGTTAGGTTAATCAGTGAAAAAATAATCCTAATTTACACTCCCCGAGGATATCATTATCTCTGATGTCCAGAACTTCAGAATACCTGAAGCTGACATTACAGCCCATTTAAGGAGCTAATTTGTCATCTTTGTTGGTTCTCAGAGAAAAGACACGAGGTGTTGGTGGGGGAGGAGCAGCAGACTGGATGGAGACAAGGACATCAAGGTGAAGAGAGGTGGACCTAGAAAACACTACCGTCTGTACACAGTAGGTAACTGCAACACGACTGAAATGACATGATTTTTTTATTCAAATGATTGTGTCTGTAAAGTTTTTTTTTTTTTTTTACATCTCTGTCATAGTATAGTATGCCAAAAAAGTCATAAAAAAGATCATAGTATAGTATGCCATAAAAAGATCATAGTATAGTATGCCATAAAAAATGTATCATATAGTATCCCATAAAAACGTGATAGTGTAGTATGCCATAAAACAAGTATGAAATATTATATTCATTATATATATATATTAAAATATGTCATAGTCATAATATAGTAAATTTGTTCTCAACCAGGGGTCCGGGGAGAGTCATAAGAGTGATTATTCTGATCATAGGTGTCACTTCCTCCACTGTTAGCTCCTCAACTGTAGTTGACAACTATACATTTCTTGTCATAATCATATCTAACAACCAAAAGGTCATACAGAATGTCTTAAAAAAAATTATATAGTATGTCAGATGACGTCATAAGAAATTCTTAGAATATTATGTCGAAAAAAAGTAATAAAGACATAGTATAGTATGTCAAAAAAATCATTGTATAGGATTTGAAAGGAAGTTTTTAAAAAGCATACTATACTATGGCAAAAGACTTAGTATTTTCATATTCATTTTTATAGTATAATAATTATAAAAGTATTTAAAGGTTGTAAAAAAAATCATAGTATGTTTAGAAACTCATAAAAGGAATTACAGTATGTAAAAAAGTCAGAAAAACTCAAAGTATAGTAAATAGAGAGCCATAGTATATTATTTATACAAGATAATAATTTACAGTGTCGAAAAAATTCATAACAAAGCCATAGTTTTGATTTGATTAGATTTTTATTATTGTATCATGCAAAAAATAATATGCACAGCCAAAACATGCTTACAAGACACCATTATTTAGAAAATAAAGAAAAAGACAGAATCCAGAGTAGTAATATGAATTACAAATAATAATAAACCATCTTGACATTTTTTTCCAACCTCGAGAAACAAAGGTTTTCAAATTATAAGCATTACAATTAAATAGCCATTCCATTCTTTCATCGTCAGTGCACCGAAACAATTCTGGACTTCAAACATTTAATTTAAGTATAGTATGTCAAAAAGTCATGAAAAAGTCATATTATAGCATGTAACTAAAGTCATAGTATGTCTAAAAAAGTTATAGTATAGTGTTTTGAAAAAGTTATAGTATGTAAACAAAATCACAAAAAGTAATTGTATAGTATGTCAATAAATTTCATAATAAAGTCATAAAAAGACCGTATAGTATATAAAAAGTAGGGATGCACTGGTCCGACTTCTTCAGTCCCGATAGCGATACCGAGAACCAATACCAGTGTATAATTAATGAGCTCTATGCCTCACTGTGTGGAAGTGACTAGGATCATTCTTTTATGTGTAAGGAAACATTAGGCTTGACTTAACCATTGCTTTCCTAACTTTGTAAAACAAAATGTAACAAATACATACATAGATATACATTTATTGAATTTTAATTTATTATTAAAACAATAAAATTTATACCAGCAACTTGATAAAAAATCTTAAAAATCAAGAGGAACTAAAATACAAAAATAAAACACTTAAACAGGAATTCAAATTCCAGTATATAATGTATATATTATATAAACGTAGACTTGAATCAAATAGATCAGCCCCATTGTCACCGATACCCAATCCAGCTATTTGAATCAGTATCGTTGCATCTTTAGTAAAAAGGTTATAAAATTCAAGTATGTTGAGGAAACTTAGAATAGTACAGTATGAATACAAAGTCATAAAAATTCATTGATTACATTTTTATTATTGTCATGCATAAATATGTCTAACCTAAACAGGATTACAACACCATTATTTAGAAAATAAAGAAAGAGACAGAATCCAGACTAGTAACATAAATTACACAGAATATAAAACAGATGAACCATCCTGACGTCTTTTACAAGCTTGAGAAACAAAGGTAGGCAACTTACAAGCATAATATACCGACTTTATCTTTCAACATACTATACTATATATTTTTAAGTATCCCATGGCTTTTTTATTTTTTCAGCATGCTACACTATAACTTTATTTACTTTTTCAACATTCTATACTATGACTTTTCTATTTTTCAACATACTGAGTTTTTTTTTACAAAATCTTTCGACATTATATACTAGGACTTTTTCCTGAAATTTTTCGATATACTATACTAGGATTTTTTCCCCACAATTTTTCAACATAATATACTATGCCTTTTTTAATCACGAAATCCTTCGACATACGACTGACTTTTTAAATTCTTTGGACATATATATAATTAATAATAAGAATTTCTTATTTTTTCAATGTAATATACTATGACTTATTTTTTGTCCTTACTATAACTTTTTTGGACATACTATACTATGACTTTTTTCAAAATATTTTACTATGACTTTTTTTCCGATATACTACAATATGAATCTTATTTTTTCGACATAATAATAATACATTTTATTTAGTGGCGCCTTTCTGGACACCCAAGGACATGCTACACTATGACTTTTTATTTACTTTTTCAATATTCTATAATTTAGATTTCTTATTTAATCGACATACTACACTATGACTATTTTATTTTTAACATAATATACTATGACTTTATTTTTTTGACATGCTATACTGCAGCCTTTTCATGACATTTTTTCTTTTCTTCCAACCTGTTTTTCTTTCTCCCTTCTTTCCAGGTGCTAACAAGGATTGGTTTCCTCAGACTTAAAGCTGGCCAATCATCAGTCAGGGACCTCGATAAACAGAGCACGCCAGAAGAGTTCACGCTTTTTTTTATTCTGTCTGCCTGAGCTGTTATGCACTGTTTTGAAAACTTGTTAAGAATAATATAAAAATGGTTATGTGGCGGGAGGTTGAGGAAGGTAAGTGGAGTTGGGGTACCCTTTACATTTTTCATATATGCTGCTCACCTTTAGGATTATTGGTTTCTTATTACCTTTGTATTCATTTTGATGAAGTTCTTTTAGATGAGCTAGATGGCATTTTGCTTTCAGAGATTGAAATTAATCAAGTCTAGTTTTGTTATATTGATTTCTATGTGTTTGGCACAATTTCGTCCTCTGCCACATTTTGAGAATCTTTATGTTTGCAAGTAACTATGAGGTGAAAATAAATCTATTTAAATCTATTACTGATTCCTTCAAATTCTTTGGTTGTCGTGTTATGGTCTCTGTTTTTTCCCTAGATTCAATAAGGGGATGTAACGGTACTATGACTTTTGTTCATGAAATTTTTCGACATACTATAAAATTAATTTTTTTATTTTTTCGACCTACTATTCTATGACTACATTTAAATTTTTTGACCTACTATACTATGACTTTTTAGATTTTTTCGACATGACACACTGACTTTTTTATATTATTTTGATATAGTATGACTTTTTGATAATTTTTCGACATACTATACTATGACTTTTTTCTTATTATTTCGACATAATGTTCTTTGACTTTTGTTCATGAAATCTTTTGACATATATGACTTTTTTTTAACAAAATTTTTTTGACATACTATACTATGACTTTTTTTCCTGAAATTGTTCGACATACTATACTATGATTTAATTTCACAAAATTTTTTCTTCATACTACATGACTTTTTTCACAACATTTTTCGACATACTATACTATGACTTAATTTCATCAAAATTAACGACATGCTATACTTTGACTTTCCTTTCAAGAAATTTTTCGAAATTCGATACGACTTTTTTCCTGAAATTTTTCGACAAACTATACTATGACTTTTTTTCATCAAATTTAACGACATACTATACTATGATTTTTTTCAGGAAATTTTTCGACAAACTATACTATGACTTTTCGACTTACTACTATGACTTTTTTCCCAATTTTTTTTGACATACCATACTATGACTTAATTTCATCAAAATTAACGACATACTATACTGTTACCATTTTTCATCAAATTTAAGGACAAACTATACTATGATTTTCTTCATCAAATTTAAGAACATACTATACTATGACTCCTTTTTTATTATTTCGACATAATGTTCTTTGACTTTTGTTCATGACATTTTTTGACTTATTTTCGTCTTGAGAGGGAAAGATGTACACCCCTAATAAAAACTTTTAAAAAAAATAACTTTAAAAAAAAACAAAAAAAATCTTTTGCCTACTTTGTTACATACCAACATGAAAAAATGCATTTTACTCCTCAGTACTTTACACATTTTGCTTTACTGCACCACCTTTACTGTTTTTGTACAACGTTTCTTAAACAATGTGATGACATGAACTGTGCCAACATAACATCATATATTACCTGGAGTCAAATGGGAAGCCAATCAGAGGCAGAGTATGGTGGTCTCCGGGTCGGACTGGGCTGGTGGTCTGCTGGTCTGCTGGTCTTCACTCAGACTGTGGGGCTTCTGTCTGACCTCCTCATGCACCTGTAGCTTAACGCCCTCACACACACACTACATGGCGTCTTCCTTGGATACTGAGAAAAAATAAATACAAAGTCGGTTCATTAAAAATGCACATACTGTCCGTCCATCTGTCTTTCAATCTAACCAAACTCTATGAAGAAACACAACAAGTTTAGCTAAAGTTACAGACATCAAGCTAGCTAGGCTAACGTTAGTTCAGGGGTCAGCAACCTTTACTATCTAAAGAGCCATTTTAGGCAAAAAAATAAATAATAATCTGCCTGGAGCCGCAAAACATTTGATCATTGTGATGAAGGTAACACAGTTTAAGTCCAAGTATATAGTATATAAGTCTAATGCACTGAGGGCCAAAGTGTAAATGTACGACGGAGTATTAGGGCCACATTGAGGGAAAAACATCTGAGATTTACAGAATAAAGTCATAATATTATGAGAATAAAGTCATAATATTACAAGAAAAAAAGTCGTAATATTATGAGAATAAAGTCATAACTTTAAGAGAAAACAAGTCGTAATATTACGAGAATAAAGTCATAATATTATGAGAATAAAGTCATAATATTACAAGAAAAAAAGTCGTAATATTATGAGAATAAAGTCATAACTTTAAGAGAAAACAAGTCGTAATGTTACGAGAATAAAGTCATAATTTAACGAGAATAAAGTCGTATTATTACGGGAATAAAGTCATAACTTAACGAGAAAAAAAGTCATATTAAGAGAAAAAAGTCAGACGTTTACGAGAAAAAAAGAAAATAACACGTAAAATTACTAATTTATAATATTGTGACTTTATTCTCAAAATCTCCGATTTTTTTCCCTCAATGTGGCCCTAATACTTGTACCATAGACGTACAACAATGACGAATAAAATTGAAAATGTAAAAAAAAAACAGTTATTCATTTCCACTAATTTTATTATAAATCCTCAGGGAGCCTCTGGAGAGCAGCTAGAGAGCAGCTAAAGAGCAGCTAAAGAGCCGCATGTGGCTCCGGAGCCGCAGGTTGCCGACACCTGAGCTAGAGACATCAAGCTAGGCTACATGCTAGGCTACATGCTAGGCTACATGCTAGGCTAACGTTAGAGGCTTAATTACTCACCCTCTTCAGTTGACATAACTTCATTTGAACAACTTGAATCTGTCTCCCGTTTGTTGGTGGGTGCTGGTGAAAGTACGTCGACAGTTATTGACATGTATCGGTGGTAAATATCGCAGGTATCGCGAAAAATAGAGAAATATGTCACTGTTGATGAGTACAGCCACAAACTGCGTCAACTGACACAACTGACGCAATGACGTTGATGGACGTTGATTGCGTTCTGCGGTAGACGCTGGAACGCTCCGTGATTGGATATGCAAATGAGATGTTAATCTGAGCGTCCCTATTGGCTACACAGCCGGAAGTGGCAAAATAAGGTAAAAAATACCTGTACTCCGAGGTTTGATTTGATTTGTAGCTGTTAATTCCTCAAATATAAAATAGGATCAAAAGTATAGTGTATCACCATATCTGAATGTGTGAAAACATTATGTATGAATATAATCAAATGTGTGAATGTGTAAAAAAACGTCCTGAACAAATTTATTGAAATGTTTGAATGTGTAAAAAAATAAATAAATCTGAACAGCCAATGAAAACAGTTATTTAATGTCATTGCCATATCATTCACACATTTGAATACACTCAAATTTTGAATGTGTAAAAAATATCTGAAAAATGTATTTAATTTTTGAATCCGAAAGGAGATCTGCAGCTGTGTGTGACATTTTTTGAACAAAAGAAAAATAGATTTGCACAAATAAATTCTAACGTGCTAGTGCATAAAGACGATTTGCACAAATCAAAGAAGGTTTTTGGTTACACAAAAATGTTTGCTGTTCAGTTGCACATCTAGCTATCTGTTTTGTGGGTGGAACAAAGAACTCAACTGTATATTGTTTTTCTTCATAATTTTAAATGTCTGAGGAAAATGTTGACATCTCCAACGGCCTCATCTTTTTCCTCTGTCATTATGACATACAAGTTGGAATGTGTAGGCCTTTGCTGCTTCAATTTTGACATACTAAATCACCTCTAGCAAAAAGGTAAAGATGTATTGACCCCCCCTAATTTTAAATCCATATATTTTGTCAATTCAATTGTATTCCGAACAAATTCCAAGGCCAGAGGAAGAATACTCCTATATGTCAGTTCCCGCATAGGTCATAGGTGCAGTATTGACGGATGGACCAACAGAGCTTGACATTGTTCTATAAATCAATAATCTTTATTAACACAGTATAAACAACAAACAGCAACAGAGGAAACCCTCATGTAGAGCGTATATGGACAGTAGACCCATTACATCTCAGAGGGGCTGACTGAGACAGAAGCATAGACACGGGGCTGATCATGGTTCAGATTTCATGGTACACATACAGTATACACAAACCTATCAGATGCATGAACCTTGCATGTTGCCAAAGCCATTCAGTCGGTTTGCGGACGGACAGAAGAGAGAGGACAAAGTACAGTCATGCTGAGCAACAGTTAGCTACAGTATGAAACAGAGTTATTACATAAAAACCAAGTAAATCATCTCTTTAGAAAGGTTCTTTTATATAAATGATTTGAAGTGTACAAAACAGTATATTACACATTTCTTGATGCATGATTCTGAGCAAGACCCAGTAGCCTACAGTACACTTCCCTTCAAAGTACAAACTACGTAACTGGATTACAAGCTACATACAGACTGCACTGTACCTCTGTAGCACAGCAATCCCACATGGCATCAGGAGACTATGGGAAAAGGAAAAGATCAGCAGCATCGACTTTTAATAAGAACACACACCTATAAAAATGCACCAGGCCTCATATATTGCCAATATCCCATGCGAAACAGCAGAATGCCATTCAAACTAACCTTGGTATCCTCAGCATTGCGCAAAGGATGCTGCCCCCGCCACCCAACGATCCCAATCACATACAGTATCTATCAACACAGCAGCCTGTAAACATCACCGCGGCTGCTTCATGTTTCTAATGTTTTTGATATACATATGATAAGTTAAGGCTCTTTCAGGACCTGAGGATTTTGAACATATGATGAGGCACACAGAAGGCAAAAAATAGCTCTAGACACAGGGCTAACCGAAAGAATGAGGAGCATGAGACAGCCACGAGGGTCCAGTCACCAGTGCAGTACAATGGCCAAGGTAGAGGAGCCCAGGGGGAGATGCTCTCCAAAACAGCATGGTAGCTATTTCTGGTAACAAGGTCAGTAACTATCACACGGATGGCTTTAAGGACCCCATCGACTTTTTGAGAGTTCTTGGTCACCTTCCCCGAGAGGACTGGCACCAAAAACATGCATTAGCATCCAGCATGTTAAAGGACAGATTTGGCTTTTTTATTTTTATGCCGTATGTATGATAAAAAGAGTTATTGGTCGGCGTAATCATTCCCTCTGTTCATGAAGCGATCCAGTCCGAGTGCACTTACAATGTAATTTACAGTTGAGTGGGAGCTAATAAGAGGCTTCAGCATTCTTCATTTAGCAAAATCAAGTGGGTATCTTTGTACGGGTATAAGTTTATTGTAAGTGTATTATCCTAGCAAGAAACTTAGATGGGACTACCGTGATGTATCCCTCTGCTGTGCCTCAGCAAGGAAACATTTGGATAACACAAAGAAGGGATTTCGTAAGAAAAAACAGAACTTTGGAAGAGAGCTACTTCATTTAGCTAACTCAGACTGCTACAGCTTCTTGTTAGCCCCATCTTACGCAGTGTAGTCGTACTGCAAAGGGCCAGTATAGACAAGAGCAGGGTTGGGTATCGATACTCCATATATTTAAAGGTCCAGTGTGTAGGATCTGGCAGTATCTAGCGGTGAGGTGACGAGATTGCAACCAACTGAAGCCTCTCCCATGTGCCAAGCGTGTTGGAGAGCTACGGTTGTCGACGCAAAAATGCAAATGGCCCTCTCTAGAGCCATTTGGAGCAGTGTGTAGAGTGTGTGTGTACGTGGGAAGTGAGTGGTGAAGCAAGAGAGAGAGAGAGCGGCAACGATGGGTGCGAGTAACGTTATCGACTCCGGCCCAAACAGGAAAAGTTAGCAGAGTTTGGTTTGTCCGTTCTGGGCTACTGTTGGCGAAGCAACATGGTGAACTCTGTGGAGAGGGGACCCACTCCCTGTGTAGATATAAACGGCTCATTCTAAGGTAACGAAAACACAACAATTCTTATTTTCAGATGATTATACACTAAAGAAAATATACTTATTAATATTATATTCCATTTCTGCCAATAGATCCCACTAATTGTTACACACTGGTCCTTTAAAGTATCAACCAAAATAAGACCGAAAACCAAATAGTATCAAAACTCCTCCAATCAAACGATACCTACATTCGATCATTTTTGTACCAAGATCTAGAAAAAAAAAGTCTATTTTTATGGTTTTGCTCACAGTCAATCACCACAGGCGTACTCCGATATAATGTGACGTGTGATTGGCCCACTACCGCAGCAGCTACAACCCATACAGTCTGTGGTGTAGTGAAATTGAGCACGGTGTATTTGATGGAGTTTGCCGTTCAGCGTGCAGAGATGCCAATAAAATGTTCAAAAGTATGGCTCTACTACGGCTCTGTGGCGTCTGACAAAAACAAATGTGGTGGTGGTGGCGGCTTTTTACACAACTGAATGCTTCCATTCACAAGATGGGTATCGAATGAAGAAGAAAAAAAGTATTAAATAAAGTACTTTATTGGTATCATAACCCAGCCCTAAACAGGAGGAATGATTACGACAACTCATAACTCAGTGTACATATGGTATGTGAGTATTGCATTAAGACAGAGAATCCCCACCTATCCCATACGTAATTAGTGCCAGTTAGCATTATCTGATGTAGGAGGATAATCCGAAGTTAATTTGTTTTTTTATTTTCCGTTTTCTGCAGATTCATGACATATAAAAAGAAAGTCCACTTCATCAGTGAAATCTATTTTGAAAAAAACTCCAGCCAGTTTGCTAACGCTAACACTAAAGCATTAGCATGTGCTGTTCAGTGACAGATGATTTTAAATGCTGATCCTCTCTTCACCTACAGTACTCGGTATGATGACCAATAATGACAAACGCTCATGTCGATGCAGTCCTCCGAGTGAAATATTTTTTGAAATATTGCAGAAACAGAAATGCAGAGATGTAACAGATAACAGTTATTAGTTCATTCACTTAAAGAAAAGAAACGACTCTGGTCTGTTGGAACCAAAGTTACAAGTACTATTATTTTAGAAGATAAAAGGTGCGCTGTCAAATCACATTCTGAACCTCCAGACTGGAAAATTTGATGATGTTATTTGCCATGCACTTAATTGTTCTCGCCCCAGTAAGCCCAGACTGACTTCGAATTGATTAAGGAAAACAAAATCTATAAAAGCTCAACATGTCATACAAAAAGATGCATATAAGACATTTTTTTCTCTTTATATTTTTTTTTCTTATGAAAGCTGCTTTGGTAACAACATAGTCACGACATCGCTCAATCTCCTTTACTTAGCCTGGGTGCTGAAGGGGACTCCTTCCCTATCATCTCAATGGCGTATTTTTTTTATATTTCCTCCTTCTGCCTCTAAAATCTAAATGAATGGATCTAGTTACACCAGAGTGGGCCGTGTTTGCGTTCCGCCATAGAGCTGTCTCCACATCAGATGCAACGTCTGCTGAGAGCTGTTTGTCATAAAGATGTCCGCGCTGTGAAAGACAGTGCTATTGTACTGAGGGCTGATAGAGTGGAGACCTTGGATGCTGAGCCGACTGCGTTGGGGCCTGAAAAGGTATTGAAAAGAACGAGGCTGTTAGTCTGTTCGCTGTAGGGAGAAAAAAACACATGACATTTCACTTCTTTAATCGGCCGCCTCTCTAGCCTGCTTTAGTAATTACGAGCTGAAAACATTCATTTTCAAAAAATGCTTGAGAGGTATTACTTGAGCAGCTGAATGAGACATTGGAAGTATTCTAACTAAATTGCTCAACTTTTCATGTAACGCTTGCATTATGGTGTCACGTAGAGGCCATAATTACACAAATGTCTCATGTAGCGCATTATTTCCCCCACTCTCTCTGTTCCTTTGGAGATGATGATAGCTAATCTGTTCTGGCAAGACAGCAGCAGGGGAGTGGATTATTCAGCTCAGACACGAGGGAGGGCACTAACTAGCTCTCCACTGACCTGGTATCCTTGGGATGGTGAACTGCCTGCTACTGCTGCCTTCCCCTCCCTCTCCAAATGGCTTTATCTGGATGATATAATCCTCGTCAGTGGGCAAGGCGAGCTCTACAGAGGTTGTGTTAGTTTCCATGACGTTGGGGCGGCTGTGGCGATTCTTCTTGTACAGCACCTGAGGATGAATGGTGCAGGTCAAGTCAAGAGTCAGGCACAGAAAGCAATAGCAACAAACACAATTTTCTGATAAAGCCAAGCGACTGAGTGCTTACTTTGTAACCAGTGACCTCTGACTCGTTCTCAAGGGCCTTGACCTGCTCCCAGTTCAATATAATCTTGGAGTTCGATGTGTTCCACATCACTTTAACTGGCGGCTGACTGGGCGCTGAGAGCAGAAAAACACATTATTCACCTCAATGAAAAGCGGAACAGTGGCAGAGAGTGACCGTAGTTATAATTAGATCTGATACTCACGTGGTTTCTTGGTGGTAACATTGACCGTGGTGCTGGGAGGCCCCGTTCCAGCAGTGTTGTACGCCCTCACTGAGATGTAATAAGTGGTGCTGCCTTTCACCCCACGGATAATAGTAGACGTTTGATTTCCTACAGTCTTCTGCACACTGGCCGTGTCTTCCCTTTCACTTCTACTCCAGTACCTCAGCTGAAAAGCAACAGGGCAGAACGGCAGATGTGAACGCAGAAAACACGACCGACACCTTAAAAGCTTTCTGTTATACCCTGTCAATGAAGTGCAAACTGGCAACAGAGGGATGTGAACTCAACTGGATGGAAGATGTGAACTGGTCTGAAAACAAGCTTCAGCAGCATGCCACCTCATGTGCCTTTAGTGTGCTACATGTGCTCATCGGACGTGTGTCATGGTTTAAAGTTACGTGGTAAAGACTGAGGTCGAACATGCAAAAAGAAAAAAACAAAGATGAGGAAGAAAAAGGATCCTCAAAAATCCCCCTGAACATCAACTTCCACTGATAACAGATTTTCTTTGTCACTCTGCTCCGCTTGTCAGGGCTGAAATAGCTGGCACGCTTGACAGCACAAATATAATTTGTCTTTCCTCACAGGAATGGTTTGCTCAGGCCTTGCTCCTCTGTTGACTTTGAGTGGTCAACAATTTATAATTCTGGCACTTCGTGCAATCCGTGGATGAAAACAGCGCCTTTGTTCCCATCTTGGATTTCAATAATGAGCGGAATTAAAATGACAAGAACTAACTGAGCGCAAAGCCAGTGTCTGAAACTGCTTTGTTGTGTGGATTAGAAGCTAAACGTTCTATCCCTTAGAGTATTGCATCAGTACGCTAATCAGGGTGGTTACAGTACTTAGGTAAACAACAAGAGAAACACAGCTAAACCCACAGGCATGGGACTAGGCTGGACCATTATGCATGCAGCAAGCTATTATCTCCTATGCCCAAGGTGCATGAGCCTGAAACATTCATCAATAATAGAAGAGAACAAGATTCAACAGCATTAGTTGCCATGTGCTTGCACACACACATTTGCACCCGATGGTAGCACACACACAAACGAGGTAGTTCATTGTAGCTCACCTCATAGCCCAGGACTCTCTTTTTGCTGGCATTCCAGGGCAGAGCTTTCCACAAAACTTCAATCTCGGATGCAGAGAGGCTCTTGGCACGGACCCTGGTGGGAGCTCGGCCAGGCTCTGGAGTTAATGTACAGAGACTTAGAAGTAACACTGAGCTTTGATGACCCCTCAAAGTGGGAACATCAAAACTGTTTGAAAGCTTTTTCTTTCATCCAAACAACAGAGGGAGGGAAGTAAGGAGAAGACTGTTAGAAGAACGCAGCAAGATCACTGCTGCCACTGCTCAGAACCTGGATGGATCCAGTCATGTACTCATGTATTAATAGTGGCAGAGCGAGTGGAGCTACTCCATCACACGTTGTGCGTGACACGAGAGTATACGCACCTTCCTCGGCAGAGTAGATAGTGGTGACAGGTCCAAACGGCCCTTCCCCCTCATTGTTGTAAACCCCGACCTTCACATGGAAAGGCGAGAAGGGCTGGATGCTCTCGTTTTTAAAGACATATCTGGATGCTTCAGCGGACGGGACTGCGGCCTGCATCCATCCCGTTGCACCGTGGGGTCGAAAAGCCACGACGTAGCCGAACCCCGCTCCATTTTGCAGCTCCTCTGGAACCGGCTGCAGGAAAAAAAACACAGTTTAAGCATCTTTAAGCTAAAAGAAATATTCGATGCAATTGTGTGTATTAAATCATATTAAAGCTCTCAGTTCATCACTTAGTTGATGAATTATCTTTGTAATTAAAGGTGCTATTGATAACATTGATAACATTCAGCCACTAGATGTCGCATTCTCCATCCCCCGTTCCATTGCATTGACTTCACAACAAGTCTTTGTCAGGCACTTATCGTCGTTTATCCGTTTTTTTCCACACTAACTGACGACACAGAGATAGCACGTGATACCAAAGTAATTTTACCATTGGCTCACAAGCCTTGTTATTAGTGGGAATCGAATGTCAGATATTTTTCACAGAGATAAACAAAACATTAGTTTTGGACCCGCCAAAATGATTCATTCACAATCAAACTTTTTTTCAGAAAAAGCCATACTTTTATTCGGCACCTTTCTTTTTTTTTAAATGTAATATTTGTCTACAGAAAAATGTTAGCAGTAACACCTTTAACGTTCAAAACATTTTGAAAACTAAAGACACAACACCAAGATGAAAGACGTGGCTTTCAGTTTTTTGAGGAAATGCTTTGCCTCAAATATAACATGCTGTACACACAAGAGCTATTACTGGACACATCCATTTCACAGTACAGTGCACTCAGCATGATACCATAAACTCAGTTGTTGTCCAGACTGATAACATGCCTCATACATTTATAGCTGCAGACTTCATTCTAGTGGATGAACCCACCCTCTTCACTCTCGTCCACTAATAGATACATGGTGAAATAAAAAAGCACTTAATTCTTTCTGTTTGAGCTTTGCTAGATATCTCAACTCTGGGCCAGAATGGATACGGCTACTTTTAATTTATTTTATAATGAGTATGCTATGAGTACGTTTTTGGATTTATCAAAAGCTTTCCATTCAGTGGATCATAATAGTTTGTATATTAAGTTAACACATTATGGCTTCAATGGACTCAGGTATAAATGGCTCTCAAAATATATTGCTAATCGGAAACAATTTGTAAATCAGAGTGGATGGACTTATGTTGCGATTGACTTGTGGTGTCCCACAGGGCTCAATTCTGGGACACCTCATTAATATGAATGACTTGATCACTGAAATCTTTGTCTTCATTTTTCATTTTTTTCTGATGACACTCATTTGTTTCTTTCATTTATTCCACACTCATTTCTAAAATAGATTAAATTTAAACTTTCTTTAAATGTTAATAAATCTAATTTCATGAAATGTATTTCCAAAAACGAATAAAAAATGTTATTGGAAAGATCGTGTTCATTTAGTTTGCAGTAACATAAGAAAATCAGTTGGTATTGTAAATAAAATAAGTAGTTTGCTTCTTCGCAAATGTTTATTGACTCTTACTACAGTTTTTTTTACCCCCAACTCACATATTGCAATATTGTCTGGGCTTCAACCACCAACATTATTAAGAGATGTGCAACATTTAGTAGTCAGGTCAAACACCCAGCAGCACTCTTCCATGATTTGGTTGTTCTATTTCAATATATGTAACAAAACCCACTAATCCACAATTGTATATTGTGTCTGTCTTTCTCCTAATAATTGACATATGCGTACGTATCTTGTGTTTTAGTGTTGGCACTTTTTTTGCTATTTTCATTTGTATGTTGTATTAATGAGCTAAACTTTCCCTGTAGTGCCACCATCAGGCCAAGATCTGAACACTGAACAGAAGATTCCTTATTATCTAATGGCCAAATTGCCGTGGGGTAAAACCCATTTGACATGATTGACCGCAAGGCCTTTTTGCATTACTGCCACCCTCGGGACAAGTTACATTTTTAGCCCGACTACAGGTAATGCATTAAACTTGTAAGCACAAGTCAAAATAAAAAATGCAACACTGAACCCCTCCTATTATGTCCAAAGGAAAATGCCTCAGGACTTTTCAGGGCTGAGGCGGAATTGCGGCCTTGTTAAGCAGAAGTTAAGAAGACTTTAATTGAACTCTTGCATATTGAAACATCAACACTGATTCTGTAAAACGTTTCCCAGCGAGGGGCTGATGATTTTGAGCAGCCTGAATAAATATAAGCTTTTGGAGCTGGACTGATATGCAGAGGCTTTGTAGGAAAGAAAGAGAAAGAAAGACAGAAAGAAAGAAAGGAAAACTATTTGAAAAAAAGTTGGGACCGCTGAGTTTAATTATCTTATTGAAACCTCAAAAGCATTTGTCTCTCCCCTAGGGTGACAGCAGCAGTTATTGCCTCTCTGTTCTTAAAAATGAAATGCCATACATTAAGCCGTTCAGCTGTTATTAATGAAACAAGAGGCCCAGATCCACAGAGAATAATGACGTCTGGCTCCCTCCTCCATGGGTGAAAGGGTCCTGAGCAAGCTCGCTTACCTCCCATGTGATGACTAATTCGGAGCGACTGCCACCGCCTCCACTCACATTAGCTGGTGTGACCTTCGGAGCTGGAGGAAGAAGACAGATCAGCTTAGCCCTGTTGACTTCACACGACGCCGAGAAGGCACATGTAATCATTTTCCATGTCGCAACTCCCAAACGGCAGAGAGAGGTTACTTTTTGACATGGTTGAACTTCAACATCCAGAAATCCCGTTAAGATATCAGCAAACTTCTCACAGCTGAGTCGTGTTTGCAGACATGCCAGTCTGTGATGCTTTTTATACCAAATGATACATAAAGGGGAAGACAAAAACACACACAAAGGATCTAACCTCGGTGAATCCAGCTCTCTCTGGGTACACTACTGATTGCCGCTTTCAATTTAAATAGAAATTTAGTTTCTTGGGGGACAGAACTGATCACAAATCGGCATTTTGATAAGTACCAAAAATGTATGGAACCTTCATTCAAGGTTTTGCTTGACGTTTTGGGTTATACTGTATGCTTGCCAAGAGTTAAATGAGAAGATTGAGACCACTTGTATGTCTACATTAAATACAGCTTGGAGACTGTAAACCGGGCAAAATAGCTACCGTAGCTCTGTCTGGAGCATAAACTGTATATAAGAAGTGGACGTAGTCACTGTGACGTCACCCGCTGGTTTTGTGGACTGAAGTTTTGAAGCCTCGAGTTCAACATTTTGTCACCATCTTGGTTATTTGCAACCAGAAGTGACACAACAGGGTGGAGCTACATACAACCGAACACTGAATAAGACATTTTTAGGTGACCAAAATGTTATGATTAACTTTCATGAACTGAAAACACACTGTGAAAGGGTTTAAGTTGTAAGATGAAAACGCAGACAACTCCCAGACTGGACAACGCCAAAGTAGCGACCTGTCAATCACAAGGTAGCCCCGTCCTAAAGCATCCCCTGCTTTATGGCCTATTTGACTCTAAATGGGACCATAATTCACTAAATGAACATCACGCTGTATTGGAGAAGACTTGAAACTAGCGACATAAACTCATGTTTACAATGTTTACTGAGGTAATAAATCAAGTGAGAAGTAGGCTAATTTTCTCATAGACTTCTAAACAATCAGACTTCTTTTTGCAAGCAGAGGAGTCGCCCCCTGCTGGCTGTTAGAAAGAATGCAAGTTTAAGGCACTTTAGCATTGGCTTCACTTTTCAGACCCCGGAGCTGCCCACTGGTCCGGAAATAACAAAATCTGCCTAACAGCATCTCTAAAGCTCAATAATTAACATGTTATGGTTATTTGTTTGTCTAATCCATACCGAAGTGTAAACATTTTGGTTTTACAGCTGGTTATGTGCTAGATATAGTTTACAACTTGTCAATTTTACACTTTGGTTCTTGCAGGGATTAAAAACACGAAATATAACTATCGAGCTTTAGACGTGCTGTTGCTGGGATTAATCTGTTTATTTTCTCTATGCTAAGGTAAGCATCTCCTGGCTGTATCTTCATATTTAACAAACAGACATGACACTAATATCGGTCTTCTCATCTGACTCTTGGCAAAACAATATTGAACTATTCCTTTAAGAAAATTAAGTAAATCCTTTTGGAAGTGAGGAACAAACATGACATACATTTTTGAAAGAGGCATAAGGAAAGTATTTTTAAATCTCATGCAGTACATACAGGTCCCCTTTGTCCTTGCTTGTTTAGATGGCTTGCTGGGCTCGCCGGTCCCGATGGTGTTGCTTGCCAGGACTCGAAACTCATATTCCACCCAAGGGCTCAGGTCTATTACTGTAGCTGTCAGCCGGTGGCCCCCCACCACCTCAGGAACTGGCATAAAACACACAGTGCCCTCTTCAGTATCAAAACACTGTGTGTGTGTGTGTGTGTGTGTTTTCTATGTGTGTGTGTCAGCTTAGCATCAGCAGCAGAATGTCCTCCAGGCTGACATACCTGGTAGGACTCCACCACAGGTACATAGGACAGGTGTAATCCCTCACAAGGACACATAATGCACACACTAACTCAAAAAAAACCAAGACAACAATACAGAAGAATCACACATAAAGAAATACACCGACTATTAACTTTCTAATTTGGAGGTATTTCTTCAGCTCTCTAGGTAAGGCTGACCTACACTAAAAGATTTTAGAAATCTTAACAGATTTTGAAAATGTGAGAGATCCCACACATAACGACGTTAAAATAATAAAAAACATAATATTAAATTAGACAGTTTTATTCCTTTAGTGTGTGAGCAACGATTTTGCCAAAATAGCACACCACACACTAACAAATTCCATTCATGAACAAGATGAATCCCGACTTAAAAAACGGAAATCAACAAAATCTCTCGCGATCAAACGGGACTTTAGTGTAAACAAACATGGCTGACGACAGGCAGGAAGAATTAGCAATGTTAGTTTTTGCTCTACTTTGTACTGAAAATTCCCTAAGGATGGATGGATGAAATCATGGAGACATGTTAAATAAACACTTGTGTTGTTGCCAGAAATCAACAAGTTGGTCCTCCATTTCTGAGCTCCATCTTATCTCACACCACAGAAATATCTGGAAAGATAATCTTTAGGACCATCAAAAAAATCAGGGCTTTGCTGACGATCACTGGGAGGAGGGATCGGGCTCAAAATCGGCATGATTCTTGTGTAGTGTGTACTCGGCTTATGCGTTACAGTGTTCCACTAGAAATGACAAAAAGTCAATTCCTTCTGTTGAAGAAGGAGCTCTGTTTACCTGCAAGGTCGTAATGTAGTTCTGTTTCAAATATATGATCCTGATGTGGTGAATCAATGAGGCCAGTAAAACCATCTTAGATCAAAGTGTCCTTAATTCACAGAAACATCAATAGAACGACGTATACAGTATGTGATAAATGCACATTATACCTATCATGTGTGAATGCTGAGCCCCATTAAAGAGGAAAAAATAACACCGGCGCTACCACTTAACTACACTATCAAATTACAGCCTCGGCAACACGCTTCACCATCAGGATGACATCCACGTTTCAGGATTCCCAGGAGTCCGATAAAAATGGTGGTCAATGGTCATGCTACAATTGCGTTGCCATTTGGGGCTGGGGTAAAAATTACATCTCCAATATTCTCACAGGCGAGGCGGAATGAAGAGTGGACCCCCTCCATGTGATTGGAGGAGGCTACGGCTGGTTGGAGAGAGCTTACCTGTGGTGACAGCCTGCCACCCGAGGGAAAATGGTGTCCTGGCCTGGATGGTGTATGCCGTAATTGGACTGTGATTATCGGGACCAGGCCTCCAGGACAGAGAGGCTGTGGTATCAGTGATTTCTTCTACATGGATGCTGGTAGGAGGCCCCGGGGGACCTGATAGATGGCATAGCCAGGCAGGAAAGAGGACAGAGAGAGAGAGATAGAGAGGCAGACGGAGGAAGGAGGAAGAGGAGCGAAGGGGGGGGGGTGAGGAAATGTAAATCAGGAAGAGATGGGAAGATAGTGGAGAGTGTCGCGGTGGTTTTAGCACCTGCAGCTACTGTAGCGAAGTCAGTGAAACCTTTGGGAGCTATTTGGTATAATTAGACAGTAAATTTCCTTTAAACCTCGAAGACAGAAAATTCCATGTGCCTCCCTTTTCATTTTATCCTTTTACTTCTTCATCAGTGAGGCACAACTAGGCACAGTAAACATTAATCACTATCAAACTCCGTCCTCCTTCAGCAGCAATATTACATTTATTTAACTCTTTTTAAACCTTAAACACCAGTGATCTGATCAGTAGTCATTTTGAATTGTTGGAAAAAGGTAGAATAAACTGTTGTGGCTCACCTCTGACAACCAAGTCAACAGCAATGGAAATGCTGTCCACCTTCGTTTGCACGGCGCATGTGTACTTCCCTGCATGCCTCAGCTGGATATTTCGAATCATAATGTCTCCTGCCGAATGCTGCTGTCATTCAACACATGCACACACACACAAACACACACACACACATGCACAAAGAGTTCCATAAGCAACATGGTAAGCCTCCAGCTATTGTAATTCAAGAACAATACTGACTTTCCCCCGCCACCTGGGAACAAAACCAGCTGAACAGAAAGCTCATTCTCATGTATGTGTATCTTGAAAAATAAATCCATAATTCCCCTTGCAGCCTTTCCTTCCATATTCTAAAAAGAAAGGACACAGAAATACCTCTCTACATTGGGCACACTCTCTGCCTTTATTTTACCTCTATAATTACAGAATGGACTTGCTCAAATGGCTTGATTTTTAGTATAGAGCCGTTTCAGTTAAGGAGCAGCCTAATGGCGAGTCCGATAGTTAGTTCTTTAAGGGAGCCGTTTATTCCATCTCTAATTGCAATCCCCATCCCCTACATTATCATTTCACCGGAGCAGAGCAGGTCCTGTAATAAATTGAACATGCGGAAAGCTTGTGGAAGTAGGAATTCTATGGAGTGACTCGTAGCTTAATCAATGTAAGTGCAGATGTGCGGCAATTTATTAGCGAGAGGAGACTGTAAATTATGGTATAAGAAGCACTTAAATCATAGAAGAAAACACCTCTGTGCTGTATTTTCTTCTTTATGCCTGCAGTTTTTGAAAGAGCCTTGAATTTTTTGGGGGGGAAAAAATAAGCCAGCGTAACACATGCTGGGATGTAAGCTGCGAACCTTTTTAAAGTGTACAGCGGCTGACTGAGACTGGTTGCAGGGTGTGTAGGCTATGTAAATTTCATTTTAAAATAAACCACAGGCAGCAATTTTCTGCCCATAAATAATACACTTGATACAAACATTCCCTCTGCACTGCGGCTGAATTTATTATGACCCGGCCAAAAGAAGAAAAGGTATAATATTGATGTACCATGAATCTTCACAGTCACCTCTTGACCTTTATTCAATGGAATCTCTTAAGGAGGTTGAAAAATAAATCAATGTCTTTTATGTAGCAGAGGAGCACAATCGCGCTAATAGAATGAGCAAGGTTCAACACACACTTAGTAAGGTGGTGCATAGTTCTGAACAGAAACTAGTGAGAAAGTAGCGCCTGTTTTAAGGTAAGGCAGCTCACATGAACAATGCATAAAGTTTCTCAGGCTCTATTTAGGTGATCATTTAAAGTTTCAGAGTGGGACTTGGTGACAGCTGATAGAGGTGCAGACTGATGGCTTTAGATGGAAACTGCATCACGTTATTACGCTTATAATATTTCAGAGGGAAAAATATGTTGCTGTGTGGCTGATGAATACATAATTCTAAATGCACATACCAAATTGTGTATTCGTCTGTATGCACTGCAAGAATATAATGATTAGTGCATTATTATAGTGCAGTTATTTTCATTATATTACGCAAACGTTACTTTCATTTTGTTATGCTAACATTACTTTTATTTTATTATGCTACCGTTTAGAGTTGTTCCGATATCAAAACCAGAATTTGAAATGTGTCCGAACATATCAGCAAGTACCAGAAATCAATTCTTCTTCGCCGCTTCAAAACAGTAGCCTTCACAGTGTTGTCCAAGCCCCCCAGGAAGTGCGCCGGTTGTCGATCCTGACTTTCGTACTGGCCAAACGGCGGTACTGCAACTTTCGTGTCAGTCATGTGATGCATTGGGCCCAAAAATACTATTTCCCATAGACTTACATTGGGAAAGAGACGTCTGCAACTCAGCGGATAATTTTTTTTTAGGTGAATCAACTTCCCAGTACGAGCACTCTAATAGCCCTTATTTAAAAAATTTAGTTTTTAATATTTCACAGTGGAAAATCCAACAACTAAAACGGCGATATGTAGAGTATGTAAGGTTTCCGTTTCGAGGGGTGGCAGTACCAAGTACCATGCAGGACAAATTAGCATACAGGCTGTCCACTGCGGAGACAGCTAAGAGAATATTGAATTGTTATTTATTCCTAGCATCATTTATTTATGTTCTTTGTAACTGACAAACTGAATAATAAAAGAAAGTTCTATTGCCTTCATTCTCTGTGTGTATGTGTTCATGTTTTACATAAAGGGTTTAATCTGAGCCAGGCCATATAACAAAGCTAGTAATCATATCACATCCATACATGGTTAAATAATAATAGTAATAATAGTAATAATAATAACTACTACAGATATTTTTGATCACGCTGGTTTCGGATCAGTACTCGGTATCGGCCAATACCGCAAGTTCAGGTATCGGGAAGGAAAGAATGGTATCGGAACATCTTTACTAATGTTACTTTAATTTTATTATGCAAACTCTAATTTCATTTTGTAATGCTAACATATCAAAGTGTGGCACGTATTAAAAAAGTAATTACTGAACTGTAATTTTATTGGTTTTCAGAAAATTGCTCCATTTCTGAAGAGTGAAAATGTCCATTATACTATATAAACTATCATGACCTTGTGGCAACTTGCTTTTGAATACCTTGCTTGACGCACATCCTCAACTTGTTTGTGAATGGGAAGCCTGTCTTTACAGCTCTCACAACAACACAGCTTTAGGTTGTCAGAAACCATTACGCATTATTTACTTACACCTCCCACTTTTTCAAAGTATCCACCGTGGCTCCCGAAGTGGATGAGCTGCTCGTTGAAGAACCAGGTGAACTTGAGCTCCAGAGACGGGTCGTGGCTCACTTGACAGGGCAGGACCACGCTCTCCCCCACGGTGATGTCCAGCGTGGACGGCAGGGTGGTGATGAAAGTGGGCTCTGAAACACACACCATGTACGTCTGATCAAACACGCTGTTCTGCCCCCCTTTTTCCAGGCATTATAATTCAGCACAGGAAATGGCTTTGCAAAAAAGCCAAGCCCTTCCATCATCCTTATGGATATGTCAGACTCAGTTAATAGAAGGATATATGGGACAGCGCACACAGCAAACTAGGGCGCACAGCTACAATAACTGGTATTAGTTTCGGCCTGAGCTCGTCCCTGTGGGGACTTCGGAGACGTGTCTCTCCTGCATCCTGAGAAGCCTCCATGTGTCACTGCCAGCTCAGCCTTCAGCCTGGAACTCCCCCCCGATCAGCCCCAAATTCCCAAAACGCACCGCTAGGAACATAGTAAACAGCAGTGAGCACTTCTTCCAGTCGTCGCTACTCTCTTTTCAAGCCTACAGTGCATTACAATGGCATCGCAAGGGAATAAGGCAAGCGTCCCTTATCTGCACTTGTGTGAGAGCAGCGGAGGAGGAAGGTGGAGGGACATGAGAGAGGCGAGATGAGTGGGAGAGGCTTTGTTCTCAGAGTGCACAACGCCTGTCTCCCTCTTGGGGGTGCTGTGATTACTTGGTTGAAATTGCCACTCTGAGCACACAGACTAAATTAACCATGGCAAATGATCCCAGGACAGGCATAGATTCATGTAGAAAGTGCCGGCAGTGCAGTCTTCATCCAGAGTGAATTCGATACCTCCATTGTATTGCCCCCTCTCCCTCCCCTCCGCGACACACATACACACACACACACACACACACACACACACACACACACATACATACAACCACTATCACACGCTCCCAATGTGATTTATCTAGTCGTTTTCTGATATCAGGCTAGAATGCTATCAGCTGGTAGGTTTTGTCATATACACAATGAAAGTGCGTCTGAGGGCCCAAAGTCCTCCATTGCTGGGCTAAATGGTGAGCGATGGCGGCGCAGTAAAAACGTGGTAATAACACACAGGAGGTATTCAAGGGGCTGCTTCTACTCTGCCTGCTGTTTCTAAAGGCCCACTACACCTTGTAGAACAAGTGCAGGAAGGAAAATAGAAAAAGCTAAACAATTTAAAGGGTAGGGCTGCACTGCGCGCGATCACAATTTTGGCTTCCCACAATTAAATGAATATGATCGCCTGCGATATTAACGTTTAAAATGCATGTTCTGCTCTTCGACAATGCAGCTGCACACCAGCCGGTGATCGAGATGTTTTTGCTTCACTTTTTGGTATAGATATTATCTATACAACCAATGTGTTTATGATTAAATTGATAGCATAAAATTGTTTATCTAGCTCTTAATGTTGATAATTTTGCTCTCAAAGTGCACCTGATTGAAGCATTTCACTTTAAAATATAGATAACAAAAAGGGTAGGTTGAAATATTCCTGTATTTGTTCATACTGAAATATACATAGCAGAAAAAAAAATATTGCAATGTCAGTTTTGTTCCAACATCATGCAGCCCTAATTTGTACATTGGCAGGAATGTGGCACAGCATGGAAGTGAAAGCAGTTCTCTGTTTATTTTAATGTGAAAGTGCAATACAAATATGTTGTCGCTAAAAATCAATGAATAGTCGTGATATCAATATTGATAAAAAATAATTGTGATTATCATTTTTTGCCATAATCTTGCAGCCCTAGTAAAGGGTAAGAAGCACACTTCTCTGTCTTCATCTGCAGTGGTTTTCATGAAGATACTAAATGAAACGAGGAGAAGGAAATAGGAGAAACAAGAAGCTCAGGAAGGATCTACAGGGAACTACTTACTCCTCTGTCTCCGCAACATGGAAACATACTGTAAACATGTATTATTTCTCCAGCAGGATTGCCTCTTTCCGAACATGAACTCCTCCTCGTGGTGTGTTGCCCGGTCTCTTACTGCCTCCAGGGATTGACTCCGACAATGATGGTGGGAATATGCTCCCTTATTACCCTCCTCTGTCATCATTTGTGACAGATTATATGGACAACCAAGGTTGGTTACGCAACCACACACTGGGCTCTTGAGCATAATTTGATTGATTTCTATCTTGTATAATGCCTTGTTACCTGCTGCCACTGTAAAAGAGAGGATAGTAACCCGCTCACTTAACGGGGGTCAATCAGAGACAAGACAGAGAGCGCGTTAACCTGCTGTGACAGACCGGGTGGCACCTCAGGAAGCGCTGCTGCCGAGGTGGGTCAAATCCTCCGTTGACATGTTTCAGTTTTGTACTTAACATTCGGAAAATGCGTGCTGTCTCAGACAGATGAATAATTAACCATAAATTAATTAAACATGCCAAAACCAATGTGTGTCATGTAAAGTAAATAAAAAAGTGTTCAAGGCGTGATATCTCCAACCAGGAAGAAAGTTTAGTAAGCCAAGAAATTCCACTTGTACTGTACTGACAAGAATTATTTAAAAAAAGCTTAAAAACAGACGTGTGCAAATGGTTGTCATTGAGTGGTGGCTGTAACATTCATGATTGTTTCTTCTGAACCTGTTTACTTTATAACTAAAAGAAATGAGCTGTCGTAAAAAACATTATAAACAATATCATCTCTTTTCTTTGTCTTCCAACACTCCCCATATAACTGTTTTAAAACCAATTGTTTTATCTGGTTTAGGTTTTGAATTTCAGAAAAAAACAAACAAACAATAATTTCAGAATAATTTCTGAGACGTAGGGACAATACAGACAGTGTTCAATTGGTTCACTTTCAAATAATTGATTACAATAAATTATAATAATATAATAACCGACCTGTAAAATAAAGTCTTACTAAAAAAGACTGCCTTGGTCTGTTGTGTCAAAGTGACATGCTTAGTGGCCCAACCCTCCATCCCGACCTCCTCCCTATAGATGTTTTGAGAAGATAAAACAATGCCGCACAATATAAGGTCTGATAGACCCACTACCTCGTATAAAAGGGACATGTCATGCTCATTTCTAGGTTCATACTTGTATTTTGGGTTTCTACTAGAACATGTTTACATACTTTAATGTTCAAAGAACACATTATTTTCCTCAAAAAGCCAAAATCTGAATGGTTTGTTGAATCACATGTTTTCTGATCTAGACAGCCCACAAAAAACTGACTGGGTTGTCTTATTTCACAGTTTGTGGGTTGGTAGACACTCCAGATACCCAAATGTATGAGCACAAGCACTGAGAAAGTGAGTGTTTTTCCTTAATATGTCCCCTTTAATGTTTAAATGAATGATAAATTGATGAATATCTTTTCATTTAAGCAACATCAAGTTGGATTATTAACCTTAAAAGGACTCTATGTAAGAATCAGAAACTGCTTGTTAACAGCGACACCTGTGGCCGTTAAGTCAACGAAAGTCAGCGTCCTGTTGCTTGCGCTCACGCTTGTGCTCACTCTACATAGACATGAACGAGCATCGCTCAAAACAGTGAGGCGACACACGTCAGCTAAACCCACAATATCACTCTATATTTCAGCTGCTTGGCAGTAATGTTAGCTGACCAGACGAAGGTCTCTCCATGAATCAATGCTGATTCTAGTGTTGGCTTTTCCTGCCTCAGCCTCCCGACCGCGGCCGGAGGGAACAGGGGAGACACCGGAGTTTTGGTCGGAGACGATAACGTTTCTCTCTGCGGAGCCCCGTCACTTCACAAGACACGGGAAACATCTGTTGGTCTGGAGGAGCTGCAGCAGTTATTTCTGCACAAACATCCACTGTACATTCACTAGATATTTTCAGAGCTAAACTAACTCTTCTGCAGTGTGGAGTGTGCGCGCATGCACGTAAGAATGGAGCGAAAGAGCGAGAACGAGCGCGGTGTGTGAGTGAAGGCAGGCAGGCAGGCAGAGGAGCAGAGTACAGCAGAGACTCCGGCCCTGGAGACCAAAGCTACGGTCTCCCCCGCGTCCTCCGACCACGGCCAACACTGTTTAACAGACGGGTATAGATAGAACTTTGCGTTTTTTGTGCTTCCGTGTAGTTTGTGTTGGAGTCTTGTTTGAACAGCGTAGCCACACGGGAGCGCGCATGGGACACCGCCCCGGTAGATTTATACGAGCAAAGAACTGAAGGTGTGGGAGCCAAACAGATGACTTACTGACACCGGCTCACAGTGGGAACACTCAGAGACGCTGTGCAACCACAACATATGGTTGACCAGAAAACAGAGCGTGCTAACAGTTACCAAATGACTCCACGCTCCTCTCTGAGGTCAGTTTCAGCAGCAACCGTCATGAATAATGCTCACACTCCTCTTCCCCCCCTGACCCCCTATGGAGAATCCCTTCCAGCTTTAATGGTCTAAAGCTGTAATGTGTAAGCGTGCATTCTCCTTGAGTGTATAGACACTCTGTAGTTTTCCACACAAAGTGAGTGATGTGAGCTTGAATAATGCATAACGGAGGGCATCGAGGAGCCACGGGGCCACGTGATTCGGGGATTTTCAAAACTGTGGTGACCAGTTTTCCTTCTCGCTTTTCATATCAACAAACCAAAAAGAGTGCTTTCATCAGCGCAGCACAAACTCCTCCTACGTGTTTATTTTTGAACGCCACTTATTTTCCAAAGCACTAATCAAAATTCTTTCAAGGACAAACTTCAATTGCGGGAAAAGCTTGTGTACATCGCTCCACAGATGCATACAAGATGCACTCCATACTGTATTCGTAGGATGTGCAGTGGCACTTCTGTAGCAACCTGCTGGTGATCACTGACAGATGGCTGCTCATTATTTTTCTATACAGCTGTCAGGAGTCACACATCGCATTTATTTCACATAGTTGCTGGCATGGCAGTCAACATGGGTTTGCTTGGGAAAGCCCCTCCCAGACTCGTAATAGAATGTTTTTTACATCCAAGTAACTGATCAGACGATTTATCTTATTATTGTCTTTCTACTGTGATATCAAATCTCATGTAATCCCAGAGAATATGTTTCATTTAACAAGACTAAATTGGACAGTATACTCCATCAGATGTGCTTATCAGATGGTCAAACAGCTATAGAAACCGCTTCCTTCCTTTCCGACGCTGGAATGGCTGGTCTGCATCCGACAATTTATGTAACGATCCAATATTCCCGCCCACTTTGTGCAGGGTTTGATCTTCTCCCATAAACCCTCTTTCTTCATTCTTTACACAACTATTTCTGTCATTTTTTCACGCGTACAACTGAGTGCAGCACCATGAATGTCTTCCAGCAGAAACTGTCTGAAAATGTGCGCTATTATCCTTGTATTTAAATAATTATCACGTCTTGCCCCGCGCTATGGCGGCTGACTTTTCACTCTGTCTTTGAGTGTGACCGTTTGGAGAAGCTATAAATGCTCTTGCCTGCTGACAAGGTCGGACATCACGTCTTACAAACTAGTCTTTTTTTCTAGCATAACCCAGCCACTAGTCTATACAGCCATGCTAGTGGTATTGTATACACAATGCCCTCCAATTTCAGACGCAGCAGCACCCTAACCCTTGGGAGACCTCTACAAAATAAAATAAAAACAAGTAGATACAAGAACTATTTTATTCCTCAAGCCATCAGCCTGTATAACATGCAATTTAATCAACAGGTCCCTTAGCTGGTCACCTGCACTTTTGCACTTTTATATCATATTTGATTATAAAGTGGATTGACTTTTTTTAATTTCATTTTACTTTATTGTTTATTCTGTCTCCGTCTCAATATGACGTTCATATATATAAGTATGCTGTGGTCTTATTGCGTATGTTACATTATTGTATTTATTGTTTTTATTGTGGACTTTATGTTGTCCCCATGTCTGGAGCAATGGACCAAACAATATCCCCCGTGTGGGATACTAAAATTGATCTGCATCTGAATCTAGTCACTCGGTGAGGCTGTCTAAATGTAAATGAAAGCATGCTAACATGATCACATTGAAATTTCAAAACTGCTGAAGTTAAGCCGGTATGACGTTAAAGTTAGGGTCGGTCGTGCTCTTCATAAACATTTTTTGTTATAGATGTTGAAATACGCATTACATCCCAACAACAATCAATAAGTCAAATGCTCCGAGAAAAAAAACAGAGAAAAAAATCTGGTATCTGTGGATGTCACAGGCCTGTAATAATAATTAATTTGATTGGACGGCCTACCTGCCTGTCTACCTACACACACTATGCCTGTGCACTCATTGCATGTCTTTGGAGTCTTCCACAAGCTGCTAGCTTGACAGCTGTGGGTACTAACAATAGCCATGTTCTTTGTTTACGTTCATAATGATAATTGTGGGGGAGTGGCCTTGGAGGGAGACCTGAATGGACGGACCTGGCAACTTTCTCTCTAGATTTAGGGACTTTTGGAGCTAGTGCTGCTAGCTACTTTCATTGGAAAAGAGTTCACTGGGCTCTGGGCTGGGTTTTTCGGTTGGATGATTTTAAAAATCTAGCATACTTTTTAGATTTAGATAGAAGATTACCGACCCTAGCTTTAACCATTTTCACCATCTTCATTTAGCGTTTTAGTATGCTAACATTTTGGCTGATGGGAGTGGTATTAGTTCAGCAGGTATTGCGTCATAAACCAAAGTATTGGATGAGTTACAATTTTGACCGGATGATGGCGCTAGAGGAAAAGTTAAGGGATCACCAAAGCGATAACAATTTGTCCTGAGGGGAACATAAATGTGCTAAATTTCATCATCCAATAGTTGTTGAGACACTAAATTGAAAACAGCTGGCATTGCCACTTGCAGCCAGCGTGGCTAAAAAGTGTCAAATACCGCAAATACCACTTGCACAAAATGCTTTTGCTTACTTTACTTACTTTCCAAACACCTCCAGAGCAAACGGCTGCAAAGATGTCTCACAGTGTTGGAAAGATGAATTGTTTTCGGGGGTTTATTGAGGCAAACAGAAGTGAACGCAGTATGAGCTCAGAACTTTTGAGTTCACTGACCATCTGTAATGATCGGAGGCAGCCCTAATTGCAACGGCTCATCTCCAGTGTAATCAAAATTCAGGGAGCACGTCTATAATCAAGTGCAATTAATCTGCTAATATCCCCCCAGTGTTGAAATAATGGGGACATTAACTGGGCTCATCTGTTGTGACTGCTCCTCCGCTGTTTGCTAGGTGGCTTATTCGCAGCAGGAGACGCCGAATGCTTTTTGACAGGTATTTTTCAGCATTCATATCACCAAAGTCAATTTGAATAAACTACTGTCATCTCCCATAAGGGCTGCTCCCCGCAACACACATTTTCTCCTCGCTAAACAGGTTTCCAATCCTCAATGAAATAGTGCATGTAAATTACCCCATCCCATTTTCCAAACAATATCGATTGTGACAGAAAAGGCACAAGATCATACACGGGAACATTTTGTATATCAGCTGCAGAAAACAGCGTTAACATATAATGATGGAAAGGAAGCAAGTCAGAGAGGGTGTCAAATAAAACCCATATTACCTTTCACAAGAATAATAAGTGGATAACGGCGCCGTCTATTTATGCTGAGAAGACATACGCGCGGGTGTGTTTCCTTGCAGCTTGATTGGAAAATCACATATAGGCCATCAACCTGAACCTACAGAGAGAGCGGCAGCTTTCACCCCCCTCACCCCCCCGCACACACTGATTGGCTGGGGGGTTCTGTACCATTTTCATTTCACAGTGTGTGATAAATGGGTAAAAGGAGAGTGTGTAGAGTGTAACTGGCAGGGTGTAGCAACGCTGTGCTTTTTATTATGCCTCGAACTTGAGCTCTGTGCTTAAAAATTTCACAGCAATGAACACGTTTGTGTGCAAAAAAAATAAACAAATACACTGACATTTTTCCACCGTTAATTTCTTCACTTCAATTATGCAAAGGTTACTGATTATTTTTGTAGAAAGGCAAATTCGTCAATGGGATGCAGAGTGAGGCATCAGCATAAATCAGCGGCAAGGTGCACTCTAAGCTCTCCCCACATCCTCGACTGCTGCTGACTTTCAAGCATTCATAATATATGAAATCTGTCTTTTATAATTCAACAGAAAAAGGAAACATGCCTTGATAGTGATTTACAGAAGAAAGAGGTCTAGAGGTTTTTTTTTTATTCCATTATGTGATGTGTTTTCTGGTTAAAAGGGAATTACTGTTTATATAGGACATTCCTCTTGCTGTTATTCACACTGACATTAATCAATGTTTTTCAAAGTATTCAGACAAACACTTGCCTGTGGGGCTAAAAATTAATTCTCGTTTCTATAGGAAAAAAAATCCGAGTGATTTTCTAGCAGACCGCTGCGCTGTTGACGTGGCATTTCAAAAGGATTTTACAGATCGCTAACTTGTAGAAGAAAGACAATTAAATGGATTGAACCTTTGAGCAAAAATAATAAACTACAGAAGAAGAAGAAGCAGCTCTGTCTTTGAGACTTTATGAAAAAATGATTTAACGTCAGAGAGTGGTGGAAAACATACAGCACTTCTCATCATATGGTCTGGGGAACTGGAAGGATTTTGGCACCACTTTATTAGTTGTTTTTTTTTCTTTACCCTGTGCAATTCATTGCCTAACAGGTGAAAGGTGTCCTCAACACCAACACAGGCGAATGATTAGTGTGTGCTGCTTGTTTATATGTGGTTACACTGAACCGTATTCTCTCTCAGGTAGGTGAATAAAGGTTTTGAGTGAATTTGCAGAGCACGATCTTGCCCACAGGGTTTTGCCTTGACATCTCAGAATATGCCGTTTGTAGTGAAACTGAAGAAATGCATTGGCAGCTGTAGGATTTGTCTAAAAGATGTGGTGCAAAGATTCCAATAATCTGATGAAATATACACGTAAATCAATATCAAACCGTGTGAAATATGAGGCATGAATTTCTCTCCTTCAGGCCAATATAATGAAGATCAATAATTCCATAAATCTACACAAGACAGCTAATGAGGAAGGTCAAGACAGAACAAATAACAGTGACACAAATGAACTGTGCAACCTCCATGAAAAGGAGGTCACAGTGAGGGGTATAGTTCACTGGATATGTCAGCAAATCCCTGAGGAACTAGAGGAGGCGAGAAAACTATCCCCAGTGGAAATAGGACAGCAAAACAGCAGTGTGCACAGAATAAAGCCACCCAATGCGCTGCACTCACTTTATACCCGGATAATTTCATACACAAAGGAAATGCAAAGGGAAAGCAGTAAAATTAGGGCTGTCAAAGTTAATTCTTTTTAAAGACTAATTTCTTTAACACAACTTGCAATTTTTAGTCTGTAGCAGACTCAGTTTTAAAGCTAGAGTGAAGATAATGGTAACATATGAAACTACAAAACATAATCTATTGGTACCAACCATGTCATACTAGCTATTCATGAGGGAGGCTAAATACGCTCCAAAACACTTACATTTTGACGAGGAAAAACTGACATGGCCATTTTCAAAGGGGTCCCCTTAACCTCTGACCTCCAGATATGTGAATGTAAATGGGTTCTATGGGTACCCACGAGTCTCCCCTTTACAGACATGCCCACTTTATGATAATCACATGCAGTTTTGGGGCAAGTCATAGTCAAGTCAGCACACTGACACACTGACAGCTGTTGTTGCCTGTTGGGCTGCAGTTTGCCATGTTATGATTTGATCATATTTTGTATGCTAAATGCAGTACCTGTGAGGATTTCTGGACAATATCTGTCATTGTTTTGTGTTGTTAAATGATTTCCGATAATGGATATGTACATACATTTGCATAAAGCAGCATATTTGCCCACTCCCATGTTGATAAGAGTATTAAATATTTGACAAATCTCAGTTTAAGGTACATTTTGAAGAGATACAAAATGTGTGATTAATTTGTGATTAATCATGATTAACTATGGACAATCATGTGATTAATTGCGATTCAATATTTTAATCGATTGCCAGCCCTAGTAAAAATATTAAGAAAAAAATAAAAACTGCATAAAAATGCAAATCAAAGGAATAGAAACCCCTTTTATAGGAAATTAAAATGTTAAGAACAGAGACATAAATACAGGATGAGGTAGTTCATGGTGAGTATTTAAGGTTCAGTCAAAGGCAGTGCATACATGTTTTTAACCTGGATTTGAAGGTGGTCAAAATTGGTGCAATTCTTACATCCTCTAGAAGTCTGTTCCAGCTCTGTGGTGCACAGTAAAAAAATGCTGTCTAATGTCTAATTTGCACTCTGGGAACAGTTAGCAGCCCTCCACCTGATGACCTGAGGCTGAGAGGGTTCATATCGTAAAAGACAGTCAGGTGTGTTTTAAGCCACTGAGAGTTTTAGAGACTTTTAATACTTTTCTATGACACACTGGAAGAAACCTGAGAACTGCTTTAATGTGTTGAGTTTTCTTGGTCTTTGTTAGGACTCTAGCAGCTGCTTTCTGAATGTGCAGAAGTTGTCTGAGAGTCGTTGTGGGAAGATCAGAGAGAAGACCATTGCAGTAAATTAACTTGCTGGAAATGAAAGCGTAGATTAGTTTATCTCAGTTGTGACTGGACATGAATCCTCTAAATGTTGCTATGTGTTAAAAAGGTAGAATGCACACTTTGTAATTGAATTGCCATGTTGTGACAGTTAATGTTTCTCTGAGTCCAAGATTATAGCAAGATTTCTGACTGGAATCGAAAGGAATACTAACTTTCAGCCTTCCTTCTGCACCAACGACAATTATCTCAGTTTTGTCTGCATTTAGCTGGAGAAAGTCCAGGCACGTCCAGTCATTTATTTGTTGAATTCCCTCGCAGAGAGAATCTATGGGACTGTAGTCACTTGGTGACAGACCAAGGTATATTTGGGCGTCGTCTGCATAATTATGATAGTTGATGTTATGTATAATGTAGCCTAATGGATATATGTGAATGCTAAACAGAAGAGGGCCAAGGATTGAGCCTTGGGGAACCCCACACATCATGTTGGTCCCCTCCGATGCATAATTACAAATTGGGAATAAATAGTTCCTGTCCTGAAGATTGAACCACTTTAGCATTGTGCCTGAGAGAACCATTTCAGTTTTCCAGTCTGTCCAGTAGTAGTCAAATGTGTCAAAAGCATCACTGATATCTAATAAGACTTGAACTGATATCAGTTTCTAAACCAATATCATTCAGAACCTTAATGAGAGCCGTCTCAATACTGTTTTGGGGCCAAAATCCAGATTGAAATTTATTAATTTGAAGTCAAAAAGTTACTCAGTTGATGAATGTTTTCAACTATTTTACTTACAAAGGACAGGTTTGATTTTGGTCTGTAGTTGGTAATCACAAATGTATCCAGACTACTCATTTTGAGGAGAGGCTTGGTGCCTGCAGTTTTCAAGGCTTCTGGGAAATAACCTGAAGAAAAAGAGCTATTGACTATCTGCAGTAAATCTGTGGCCAAACAGCTGGAAACATTTTTAAAGAAGCTTGTTGGTAGAGCATCAAGACAATAAGTGGACGGTTTAACATACTGGACAATAGTCTTTCCATGTGGTTGTGGATGGGTATTGATTTGCATGACATTGAACTATTCATGGCTAATCTAGTCCCTTTAATTTTATTACTGTAGAAGTCAGCAAACTCATTGCATTTATCAGTAGAAAAGAGTTCAGATGCAGATGTGGGATAATTGCATTGTTGCTGATGATGTTAGAGAAGAAGCAGTGTCTAGTCTTTCTTAGTTCTAAATTGTTAATGTTGAGTTTCACTTTAACATGTCAAGCTGATTTAAAGTTTTTTTTTGTCGCCATTTGTGCTCAGCTTTTTCGGCATCCTTTTCAGGATCATTATTGATTCGGCATTTTTCTGTCTAGGAGCTCAGAGGGCAAAGTGAGGGTAGACAATGCAGAGATAGCTTCCGTGAACAGTGCGCCTCACTGATGTACTGCTTTTTAACAGATCTTCTGTAGACTTTAGGAGTAATAGACAAATCACACAAAACACAGAAGTGATCTGATATAGCAAGGTCAGTTACAATAACGTTTGAAATATTAACACCCTTAGTGATGGTAAAAAGTTCTTCTGCTCTGTTGCGGAGTATAATAAGTCACAGCGCCGGAGCAGAAATACAATACCCAGCCCAGATGATCTAACAACACAAGGCCTTTTTCACACAGAACATCCTCCGTCAGGACTGGAGGCACAGAGGCAGTGAGCTGAATGTTTTCAACACCTCTGCAAACAGACATAGCAACCGAGGTGTGTCTGCCTCTCCAGTGATGACAGCACAGAGAAAAAAGCCCCGCTCCTCATGACTTATCAAAAGACGGAGAGAACGAGGTGGATGGAGGCTTCAAAAATCAGTGTCCCTCTTCTCTATGTTGGTCATGTTTTATTTATGGAATCGAATACTTGGGGTAAGTTTTTCAAGGAGCAGAATGAAACATCAAGCAACTCTATCTCCGTGCTGTCCGAGTGAAAAAACATGCATTTGAAAGAGGTGTCCAGTACTACATTGGTCAGGGTCCCTGCTGACAGAAGTGCAACAGAGACAGTGATGAAATGTAAAGAGGGAATAGGAAATACCTTTAACGGTGACGCTTCCTGTGCTGCTTGCCACGCCAAATTGGTTCCTTGCCACACAGGTGTAGAGACCTGCATCAGATTTGGTTGCATTCCATACCCGAAGGTTACCGTTGTCCAAGATGGAGACCCTGTAGTTAAAAAAGAAAATGATTTATATTACTGCCGTAGCATCAGCTTGTATGATTAGTAACAAACTAGTACAGTTCTTGTTCGGGGTATGTTTCCTTTCTGAACGGGCTGATTGCTTGGCTCCTGGTATAGCTGCTTACAGTGTTGTCGTAGCGAGTGGCCGTTCGGAGCGGGCCTATTGCATCCACCCCCGGGTGCTTGCAGCGTTCTTTAAAACCCCTCATCGTTCGTTGACTCCAGGGGTGTGAAGAAAGGTTTGGTTGTAACGTTATTCCGCCCCTGCTGCTGCACAGAGTGCTGTCGCTTTTTTATTCGAAGTTTATTAATATTGAACGTGTTGCGGGTTCAAAATGTACCAAAGTTGACACTGCACATCCTTGGGTCCCTAGCTATACACCCGCCAAGTGTAAAGTAAATTGGTTGAACAGTTCTTGAGATATGTGAAGGACACATACATACATACAGAGATTCTTTGCTTTAGATGTTGCTACGCACACACTGTAAAATGTCATCTGTGTGGCATGGGGTTGACATAGCAGCAAAGACAAGTGACTAATAAAGAGAACATTTCTCAGGGTCTAATTAAGCTCTGCTTCTTTGCAGATGATAACGATGAGAAATAGGATTGCATTTTCAAAGGGTGATTAATTCAGCACATGACTTCAAGATATATCTGGGACAACAGTGGCTTCATGCCCTTTATACAATGGCCACAAGTGCTCCAAAAAAGGTCAAAAGGCCTTAACAAAACTTGACATTTTCTAAATAACAAGCAAAAATGGAAATTGTGCCCTTGAAAGCAAGGTACTGTGGGAAATCAAGGGTGGACCGACTCATCAAAGCAACGCTGAATTTTAATTATCTGAAATGCTCTGCTGAATCTGCAAACTGTAAATATGAAACGGCGTCAGCCTGATTGTGAGGGGGTGGGAAGGTGGGGATGATGTGTGGCCTGTAAATTGCTCTGTTCACCTATGAGTCAAAGGAGTCACAGCGAACAGATTCTGTCACTGTTAGATGACAGCGAGGGTTTCAGAGATTCAAGCAAACTGAAGAATTGACCGCAGCTGGAGAGGTGATTTTGTTTAATGACGGTTCTTTACTCTCATACACAGACAAAGGCATGAGTGCGTCATTCCACACATATGCAGGAACACGCATTAACACTTAAAGCTGCACCAGTCAATATATTCACATTAACAATGGGTCAAACGACTATGTGTAATGTGGCCACTCAAGATGACAAACAGACGGATCAGACAGACCATTTTAGCATCTTTTAAGTCATTGTTATGGGTTTTATGTCACGCAACTTTACTGCTTTGTTATGGTTCACTCTCACCTGTCTCATCAATCCTGTTTCAAACTACAGTAGACAGCTGTGTAAACCCACTGAATGGCAGACAGAAATAGCGACTAGTTGGCGAATATAGTGCAGAACTTAACAGCTTAAAACAGATATTATGTCACAGGGGTTTGGTAGAGACCAAAGCAGAGCTACAAGGAATACTGGACTTCACTAAGTGGCCAGAAACTCAATTCCAAATGCAGCCTGGTCTCACTCCCAGGGAGTCAAACACCTACGCATGGGCAGCGGCCCTCTGCGTTTTGGTACCGACGCACAACTAACTCCAAGGTAAACCCGTCCGCTTCATGATTGGACGCAGAGCAACGGACGTAGTATTTAAGAGCGAGAAGTCCGCTAAGGGTGGGAGGAACGGAAGATGGATGGGTCAGGACTTTTACTCAGGGGAACGGCGTTCGTGTCCCATGTGAAACCAAAAGTTGAGTGATTTACTGACGACGTTATGTCACGTGACGCTACGCTACTGAGTCAGATGACATTACGTCCGTAGCTTACGTGACGTTACAAGCATACTTACTTAAAGCCAAACCATGATGTTTTTTCTAAGCCTAACTAAGTAATTTTGTTGCCACTGTTTCACAACATTAACCACTTGTTAAAATGTTAACAGCGGCCGTTTCACAACGTTAATCATGCCTGAACCTTCAGCGCCACGATGATATGTAAAAGGCTGCCCCAGACTTCTGTCCAAGCAGCAAAATGGATGAGATGACGTTACCAAATCAATGATAATGTTGCTGTGTCTGCTGTATGTTAATAGCCAACTGTTTGCAACACGTTTGCTAAATAAACTTCATTGGGTGATAATATATCAATGTTGGGTTTGCAGTTTGTTGACTCCAAGTGCCTAAAAACCCAATTCATCCCAGTTTAAGATCACTCTATGCACATTTCTTCATTTGTGTGTTTTATATTCTACCTCTGTGGGTTTCGTCACTTCAAGCTACACATCCAAGTAGTAAATCTATTGATTAAAGCCACTTTAAGGTTTCAGGAAAACCTTTCTAGAAAATAAAAGTAATAGTAAGATTGGCTATTCCATTTACACTCTTTATCCACTGCTCTAACTGTAGAGCCCCAATTAAAACAACCTGTCCCTACTGTATTCAAATACTTACTACATGACTGCATTAATTAACAGCGCAACAAGACCAAAATTCAAAGTAACAGACCCTGCATATCAGCACACAAGCTTTCTAGACTGATGTCACTCCCTCAAACCGGCTTTAACGTATCCCTCTGCTGCTTTTGATTGATTCAAAACAACCACTTGACAGTTTAAGACATTGACGATGCAGTCTGAGCCGCAACAGAGAGGAGTTTAATAGCCATGGCAGGAGTCTAAATGACACACGGCACGGAAAACAGTTCATCAGCTCTCACTGTTATGTGAGCGGGGTGTTTTCTTGTTTGCACCAGTGATGCATTTAACTGGATGTACTTGTGAAATGTGGTTGATACGGTGTGACATAGTGTTACATCCCCCCCTCCCCCCACTGCTTCACTGTCTACACTGGATGTGATAAGAAAATGCAGAGACAGTTAGTGTGAGAAAATATACTTCTAAAACCACATGGTGCTGCTGAGTGGAGACTTCTTAGTTTATATCAGGCTGAGAAAAAAGTGCTGAATGCAAAGTAGCCAACGCTGACCATCAGTTACATGAGGCGCATATCGCTGTGTGGGATGGCCCACAGTTAATGACATCAAACCTGGAGGCTGATAAATTTGAAGAAAATGGCCCATTAAATGGCACCACAGTCCTACAACTGGCCATAACCCCCGAGCAGAGTAAGCACAATTAAAACAATGACTATACATTAATTATATTGCGTTGCTGGCGCTTTGTGTATATTGCAAAGTTTGTCTGATGACTCATGTTATGTAAAGGTAAGGAGAGTTTTTTTTACCACATATGCATACATTAGCACAAGGCTCACAGCAATATCTCAACATAACTAAATACAGTGGAAACCGCTTATAGTGATTGAAAAGCTTGAGACAGACTCATTCCTATAACAATGCTGTTTAATTAATTTGCTTATAGTAATCAAGTAGTCCACTTACATTGTTAATTTTGTGTCTTTTAATACACCACAACAAATGGATGTTTTTTTTCTATTTCTCTTACTTTACTCCCATGATACTTTACCTCGTGGTACCCCGGCTGGCTACCTGAGGCTGGTGCACATTGAAATCATGACGGAAAAAAGAAAGTAATTTTCTCTCAATGAAAAACGTAGTCTCCTCGAAGCTTATGACAACGAGTTGCAGCAGCAAACTCCGGGGTCTGAGAACCGAAGCCAATGCTGAAGTGCCTTAAACCTGCATTCTTTCTAACAGCCAGCAGGGGGCGACTCCTCTGGTTGTAAAAAAAAAGTCTGATTGTATAGAAGTCTATGAGGAAATGAGCCTACTTCTCACTTGATTTATTACCTCAGTAAACATTGTAAACATGAGTTTATGGTCTCAATCGCTAGTTTCAAGTCTTCTTCAATACAGCATGATGTTCATTTAAAGCAGGGGATGCTTTAGGGCGGGGCTACCTTGTGATTGACAGGTCGCTACCACAGCGTTGTCCGGTCTGGGTGTTGTCCGTATTTTAGTCTTACAACTTTAACCCTTTCACAGTGTATTTTCTGTTTATGAAAGGTAATTTAAAAAATGTCTTATTCAGCGTTCGGTTGTACTGAGCTCCACCTTCTCGTGTGACTTCTGGTTGCAAAAAACCAAGAAGGCGATGGCCAAAATGCCGATCTCAAGTTTGAGTTTGTAGTCACAAACCATCGGGTTATGTCACAGTGACTGCGTCCACCTCTTATATACAGTCTATGTGCTCTTCAGACGTCCTTGTGTAGTCTACTCAAACAACGAGAAACAGTCATGGCTGCTAGTGATGGAAACAGGAAACAAATTTTCACAGGTAAAGCACCTGTAGTTGAAGCCGCCTTTGTCAAGTGGAATGATAATGCCTGGTCACGTAATGCCCCCTTGAGTGGGCCTACAGTAAGCTATATTGTATATACAGTACTGTACTGTATTATAGTGTATTTCAATAATACACAGTACAGTCATTTACTTACATTACTTTATATTCATGTAATAAATATACAAATGTCAATTAGATGGTAATCCGCATGAGAAATAATAATAATAAAAAAAGGGTTACAATAATCATCTGCTGATCAATGTGATCCAGACAGATGTGATCACTATAAGTGGTTTCCTCTGTACCTGCATTTGTGCTTTGCGCTCCATATATCCACAATCTCCTCATCCTCAGGGACCAAACAGCTATCATGTGACTTGTGCACCATGCATCTTGTAAGAGGAGGCTCTGCGGAGAGCGGACAAGTGGTGCCGCATGCGAGCACAATGGCTCTTATAGAGAGTTAAATCCTCAGCAGCTCTCCTGTGGAGCCGAGACTTCATGTTCTTAGCCATTCACCACATTGTCTACCTTTTTTTGAAGCATTATACGGCCCTTTCCTTCCACCGACGGTAAAGAAAGAGAAGCAGACCGGCTGTCTGCATAAGTGTTCGTCATTTTAGTCTGAAGCTAATGGAAGAGCAGATGAGGTCAAATGCAGTAGAAGTAAACCGAGGCACAGCGGTGGTGAATAAGAGATGGAGGCTTAATATTAACACTTTTCAGTTTTGCACCTGCCTTCCCTCGTCTGTGCCACGGCCCTGACAACATGTCTGTGCGATGTGCCCATTATGTGAGGAGACATTTCCCACCTCCATCCCGAGAGAAGCCAGCGGAGGGGCAGGTATCAATAATTCACAGGTGAGATGAACAAAAGTGCCACTCCTTTCATCCCTGCCTCACACAGGTTTAATGGACACAGCAATAAGTCTCCTAAAAGGAGGCGATTATTTTTGAACAAGGCGAGATGGCCAAATGCACTCGTGTAATCCTAAAAAACACAGGTGTGTATTTTGGGCGAGATCAAGCCTCTGAGGACAGGGCCTGCACAGTGTTGATCCTCCCTGCTCTGTGACAAGATGAAAGAGACAAATAACATCAGTCACGGAGCAGCTATCACGGGCACTATGAAGTGGAAATCGCAGGAAAAAGAGCCTGGTCCACAGTAAAAAGCCTGTTTTTTGTTATTTCCTTACATTCTCTTTGAGACGCTGTTAACAGATGCAGACGTTGCCTTTTTGTAAGCTTCCTCACAATCAAAAAGCCACTTGAAAGCCGTGTTTTTGATGTTTCATTCAGACATATTTTGTCTTTGATCTGTCTGATAAACTCTACATCGTGAGAGGAAACTGTCACAATCCAAATAATGAGTCACAAATTTGTGCGTTGAGAGCTGCGGCTTTGAACTAAGCGTGGGGCTGAAATGTAGACCGAGTTTTCTGACGGCAGCAGCTGGAGCCTCGCGCTCAAATAGTGGAATCGTGTTCGCTCGCGTTCTACATAAACACGCCGACTCATTAATGCCGTCGAAGAATAGGAGTGCACTCATAAAAATTCAACATACAAACATTGTGCCTAATCACAGATTAGATTCTGATTTGAGAGTTTCAAGCAGGACCGTTCATGAATACTTAGTGACTCTGAGATGCCATGGCTGATTGGTAGCATGACTGCGGGGTGGAGGCCTGTATGCCTCTCTACTTAATTAACAGGGTAAATAAAGCAGGCTTGTGAAAATAGGGGTTAAGATTCTATCAGTGGGATTACTCAGCCATGAGACCACAGGAAGAGAGATCGTCGCAAGCTTGCGGTGATTCCACCAAATAATTAGTCTCAGCTAAGGCCTTCTATACACAAAGACTAATGCCTCAGTGCGCACACAGCTTGCTCAACTCACCAGTGAAGCAGCCATCCACTTCCAAATACCAGACAAGTAAATGGAAAGTGTGGAAAGAAATACTGCAGGGGATGTGTTTGATATTGTGTTTGCTTGCCACGGTAAGCTCACAGATAAGGCGAGGTGTGTCCGTGTTACTATTTCCGACCCACGCTGACCATCATCGACCTACCTGCGGGTGATGTTTCTAATCATAATTGTATCAAAACGTCAGTGTTGCTAACAGCGCTGGGGGCGAGAAGCTGTTAATGCGGCGGGTGTGCGGAGAAAGAGGCGAGGTCACCGTATCCTCTGAGTCGGGACAAGGGGGTGGGACCCAACTTCAGGTGTTGATCTATGCTCTTGACTGCTTTAAAAACCCTGAAGTGTGTATGGGGGGAGGGGCTGCCTGAGATAAATTGAAAGGCTGTCTCTCCTCAGGTTCCCCACCGTGTGCTGTGCTGGAGAGAAACGGCCTTGTCAGTGGCATAAATCAAGCCCAGCTGTGCGGCGCAGACCCAGGACGCTACAACCTGCCGAGCGCGCTGCAACTGCGGTACAACTTCTCAGATGTCTACTTTATGCAGCATCATGACTAAACGAATATGCGTTCTCTTTTCTTGTGAAGCTGTCGACATCAAGGTTGATGGTCAATTAGAGACCACAAAGCAGGTACGCTCTTGATTTCTTTTTCCTTTTTTTTGTGTTCTTTCAGTCAGCAAAGCGATTGGCTCGCTCTGTAGGAACAGGGACACCTGGGCATTTACTTTTGACAACTCTCCGATATAGGTGTAATAGATATTGATTTTTTCTGTACTCAGACCTGTGCCAATGACTCTCACCTTGTCACAGGGATCATTAGCTGCAGCAAATGATCAGAGCATTACCACATGGCTCTATGATAGGAGATGATTATTTTTGAGGTGATTCGAAATGTAAAGCTGTGACCTACTCAATCTAAAAGCCGAGACGGAGCCAAGCAAAGCAAACACTTTGCAAAAAACAAGGAGATATATCAAGCTATAACCATACTGAAGATAAGTCTGCTGCTTGAATGCCAACTTAGCTCTGGCCGTACTCAACCTGGACTTCATTTGAGTCTTTATTCCTATTTTTTAACCACACTAGCGACGTTTGAGTGAAATCTCTTTAATATTCAACAAGTTTGCGAGAAAAGTAATTTTTTTTCGTGATCTATTTTAATCAAAAACATGGATTTGATACATTAAAGGGAACTTTAAAGAGGACCTATTATGCTTTTGTGCTTTTCCCCTTTCTGTTAGTGTGTTATATAGTTTTTTGTGCATGTAAAAGGTCTGCAAAGTTACACGAAACGCAGCGGAGCTGGAGCGGAGTCCGAAGAGTTTGGTTCGGTTGACCAATCACAACAGAGTGGGCCAGCTGACAAATCAGAGCGAACTGGGCTTTTCGGGAGGGACAGGAGCTCAAACAGAGCGTTTCAGACAGAGAATGAAAAGAGGTGCTGCAGCTCAGCCGGTATGATAAAAGTAAAGCGTTTTTTGAACATTAAAGCATGCAAACATGTTGTAGTAGAAACCCCAAATACAAGTATGCACTTGAAAATAAGCATAATGGGTCCTCTTTAAAAGAGTGTTGGATGCTGAAGTGGACAAACAGCAGAGTCTTGTGATATGTTCGCTCGCTCTACATGAAAGCATCTTTTGTCAGACGGATGTAACCCATTTCGTGATTGTCCCTGCAATGTTACTGCTTTCATTTAGTTTTCCCTGAAATGTTACTAGGTCTGGAGGTGGGAAATGGGCAGTACAGATTTTCCTGAATATCGATCCCTGCTCCCATTCACACATAAGCCCATGCAGGAAATGTTCCTGAATATTTCAGGAATAGACTGCATGTGTGAACGGGACTTTACCGAGCAAATCTGACCAAAATCTTCACAGTTGTTTCACTATAACCATATCTTTAATACAGCCAAGAAAAGGGCCACTGAATGCGTAAACAAACCTGACCCCAAAAATATCAAAAGCACGTCATCATGACACCATCTTTAATTTAAATTTAGCCTTGACGTGATAACTATCACTGTTTATATGTAGACAAAAAGCTGCAGGCAACAAATAGAGGTCCAAAAGTGGAACTAAATAAATGACTGCAGTACCATAAAACTGTATGAGACGCTGTATGACCAGATTGTTTTCTCTCACGTCTTTCTACTGATGTCTTATTGCAGAGTGAGCAACCAGTATGTTGAATCTAACATGCTTTGGATGCGGTTGGGTTTAATATTTGGAATATCTATAATGCTACAGGACAGGGTTGGACAGCTGTACAAGACGTGAGCAAAATGACAGCTGGTGAGATGGAGAAATGGAGTACAGGTAAAAAAAAAACTAGAAGTTGTGCTTTAAATATGCCAGTCGGTGCTTAGCGTGATCACATTAAAAATGCCCGGTAGCCAAAAAAGGAGCACAAATCACTCCCTCGGTGTAAGAAGTTATTAGGCAGCTCGATTACAGTTTACCCTTTCAGACTTTCAGCAGTACAAAAGCACTGTACCTTGCAGACAATTACCATCAATCTGGTAGAAAATGCCTGTCTGACAGGGATCTTTTGGAGGTGTCAATCAAAGCTCAACAACAATATAACGAGTGCCTTTGTGACCACTGTTGCAGGGAGCTCTCGCTTTAAGACACAGCAAATGAATAAGAATGACTGACAGAAAATGAGCGCCAAGTCTCAACAAAGGCAAGCTCTGCAACTGGAAGCAGGGTTATGTGCTGCTGTTTTTTTTTTTTTTTTCCCTCTATTGGGCTACATTAACAGTGGAGTAAGTTGCAGGCAATACTTGAAATGACTTTCCTTTTGGTTCACTGTGTACTGACAATTGTCTCCAGGGCACCGGCTAGCATTAAAGCTTCTTTGGCAATATTGTTGCTTTATAAAAACACAGCCAGGGGACAGGGGTGCCGGGCTGCGACGCAAGTATTAATCTCTTACTCTATGAAATGCACACTACCGCTACTGCTCCAGTGTGTATTATCATAATGTAAGCAGGGAAAATGGTAAGTTCTCCCCCATAGCCTCAACAGCTAGGAGGAATTTGGCTTTTTCTGTCTTTTTTTTGTATTACTTTTTTTTTGATAGATACAGCAGGAATTGTACACTTTGCATTATAATAGGCCTACTACAGTTTGTTAGGTAATTTGAATATTGGATTCTCCATTCCAGGAAATGGTCGCTAGATTTGTTTTTTAAATAACAAGAAAAATTAAGCCTTAATTTTTCATAATAATTAGATAAATGAAATTAAATGTACGACATATATATCTGCTACCATATCTAATGTGCTGATTTAATATCCTATAGATCAGAGGTCCTTTTTGGTATTAAGTGCCTTTTTTAAATGTTCTTGTTAATCAGTGTGCCATATTGTTGTAGATTAATTGACACCACATACAAATTTAAATCTCCAACAGATCTATAATCTTATTCCATCCATGTAGGCAACGTGCACAGCAACATTAAAAAAAACAACAACATTTTTCTCCCATAATCAGAAAAATGTAATTATATACGAGAGCACAGGGAAATGGTAAAGTTCTTCCCAATAGCCGCAACATCTAGGATGAATTTAGCTTTTTCTATCTTTTTATGTATTACTTTTTTTTTGATGAACACAGCAGTAATTGTACACACGTGCACTGCATTATTATACTGACAGTCCTAGGTACAGTTTGTTAGGTAATTTGAATATTGGATTCTCCATTCCAGGAATTGGTCGCTAGATTTGTTTTTTAAATAACAAGAAACGTTAAGCCTCAATTTTCATCACGCTGAGATAAATGAAATTAAATGTCCGACATATTTTTGGTATCTGGTCTCACTTCAACAATAAAGGAAAACGCTCTCAGGATCACATCATGTCCCCAGGCATGAAAATATTGTTAACTTGTTATCAGTGCTATAATGAAAAATAACAATAAACAGCTCTCTTTTTCCCACTTACTCTCTCTCTCACACACACATACACATACACAGTCAACTGTCAAAGGACCTCAGTGCAAATTAACCCTCTCAGAATAAATGTAGTGTAAAAGTGTGCATTTTTTATAGGAAGGTGTCTTAATGAAGCGGGCTGATTGAGAACGTCTTAATTCCCGCTTGTGGAACATGATGTGATTGTGTTGGTAATTGCATTGCGGGGAGAGGGAGTCTATCGGGCTGGGCCTCGGAGAGGTTTGTGTATGCACTTCCAGAGGATTCCTTTAATCACAAATTGCTCTCCTGGTTTATTCCCCCCTTACCGAGATATTCATCTCTTCTCGTGTGCTGCTGAGGTATCCCTTCAGGAATAAAGAGCACACACATGTTCCACGGGAAATTGTCAGAGGAACCAAGATGGATTACTCATGCTGCGTCGGCGGATTCTCACTTTGAAAAATGATATCAGCCACAGTCTTCCAGATAAAAATAATCCCAGCGAGCAGTACATGGGATGCAGACGGGTAAAGAGGGGTTTTGACCTAATCTCTGCAAACATCTCAGAATTCACTTTATCTCTGGTGTGAGATTTATTTGAGTTTAGTCAGTCAGCACCATATTCTTTGCAGAGACGTTTTTTCCCTCAAGAAATGGAAAAACTGCTAATGTTGCAATGTACACTCGGACTGATAGATGATAAAAAATGTATGGCACCACATGATCTGAACTCTGAAGTCTTAATGATTTAAAGGGTATACTCGCTCTGTGAGTGATGCAGTGGGATGTGGGAGGCACAACCATAATGGCTGGAAGGTAAATTGATCTATTAATCACGTTGATGGTCTCTAAATACAACAACAAACTCAATGAACGCTCGTGATCATGACTGACAAGCAAAGGCCGTCGTACAGAAGTCAAAGGGTCACCAGTAGCACGTTAAATAGCAACGTTTTATCGTAGAAATTCAAGCACTCAAGCACACATAAAAAAATGCACAAACCACTGATGGGTTTAACCACGAACCGCATCCCAAGAGTCAGTATTGAGTGTCTCAACAGAAAGACATGTAGAATACATATTTATAGCACTCCGAGGACAAAGAAACCACACGATTGTGCAGCTTATGCAAGAAGGTTGACTGGTCAACAGGTCATAACTGCCTTTCTGCTCTACATCTTGTTATTTAAAGCGCAACAAGCTCTACTTTAATATCCTATAGATCAAGGGTCAGCAACCTTTTTTGTATGAAGTGCCATTTCTAAATGTTCTCGTTAATCAGTGTGCCATATTGTTGTAGTTTAATTGACACCACATCAAAATTTAAACCTCCAACAGATCTGTAATTTTATTTCATCCATGTAGGCAACGTGCATAAAACAATAAACTTGCTGCGAGTTATGGCCAATCAGAGGCAGAGTGCGGGTAGGACAAAAATCAATCAAACTACCGTAAATAAAAGGGTTGTGCAACTGCCAATGGCTGTGAAAGAGGTAATTTGGATATGCAGATTAGAGGGCACGTCAACATTTCCAAAAAACACTCTTACACACTTGGTGCACATTGGTTAAGCTACCGCGTGCTAATGATGGTCGAAACTCTAAACCCTCTTGAACTTCGATCTAAACTGTCTAAACAAACATGTTGTACATATAAAACTAAAAGGGCACTCAGAGAGACCCAGACCTCTGTCAAGGCCGTTTCCGTAAGTGTAAAATAATGCCTGTATCCGCCCTGTGATTCGGATCTTCAATGGGTTCTTCCTTGGCCCATGCTACACCCTTCCCCCAAGTATCAAGTAAAACAGGACAGTCGTTTTTTCCGTAATTCTGCTGACAAACAAACCAAACTGAACCTACAACCTCCTTGGCGGAGGTAATAACGCATGATTCTGCACATGCAGGGCCCATGAAAGTAATTTTGATGATTAGAGATCATGCTAATGTCTGAGTGAAGCAACTGGCAATCTCCTCTTGTAAAACCTACTAGAAAATATGTCTCTAATAGAGGCAAATGGCTATGATCCATCCTTGCTAGACAGCAGTGTACAATGTCAAGATAATGAGCTACTTGTTCATCAAATTGATCTGATGATCACAGCTTGTCACACACATGGTGCAGTCCCCCCTGCTCAGAGCCACAAATATATCAACTGGTGATTCATATTCGACTAGAGTGAAGTGACACGGGCAGCCCAGTGGCCACGGGTTGGACACACGGCATGATTAAAAACAAGGCAGAAGAAAAGCTAGCATTATGAAGCCTCACAGTCTTCCTACTTATTGTTTTTTATGCGACTGAGATTTGTGCAAGTTAGTAGCCTCCATCTGCGTTCCGACGACGCGGCTGCTGGAGCTGATTGTTGCCACGCTAGACAATGCTTGTGATTCAACCAGATTTTAAAAAGAAAATGACTTTCTATTAAAGCTGAAGTAGGTGAGATTGGAGCAAATATGATTAAAAAAAGTTATTTTTATAAAACGGTTGCTATATCCTGACAGTAGTACGTGAAACAGGTAACCTGAAAAAAATCATGTGCCTCTGTGTCCTCCGGTGTCCTCCGGGGCTCCTAACGGCATCTGGAAGATTTCACAGACAGGAGGAAAACAAGCAGTCAGAGCTGATCTGAGGTCTGCTGTCCATCTGCTGTCTGTGAGAGCCGGCAGTCAATCACTCGCGAACTCCGACCAAACGGTGAAACTAGGCAGCGCTGATCAAATATGAATCAATATTATGTCACTGTAATGCTTATTTCTCTCCACAAATGTTCGCAGAATCATCTTGTAGTGAACGGTTTAGCTGTAAAATGAGAAAGTTTGTGACCCGGGGACCATGTTGAGATCCGGTTGAGATGGCTTGAAGGAACACCAAGTTCCGGCACAGCCAATAGGAACGCTCTCTCTCTGAAATGACCTGTGATTGGTCAAAGTCTCCCGTCACAGGCTAGAGTTTCTAAAGCATGAAAACAGAGCCATGAGGAGGAGTAGAAGTCTAGTTATCTCTCAGAACACTTGAATTACAACACGCTGAAAGGTTATTATGGAATTTTTGCCCAATGATGCCAAAAACATACTGCCTACTGCCAGTTTAACATACTCTAATATTATTTTGATTACTAATAAAGCTAACTACCTGAACTTCCTTATAAAAGAAATGTAGGAGTTCGGCCCGGCCCACTGACGTTTTTAACCGACCAGTGAGATTATTTCCACCTCCTGAGCAGCTCTAACTCTGAGACATGTTTGGATAAATAAAACATTTACAGCAATCTGCTATGCGGATGTGTGTGTGTGTGTGTGTGTGTGTGTGCTCGCAGGCGCCTCCGAACAGTGTCGGGGGTTTGTCTGCAGCTGCCAGGATCAGCAAAGCACTAATCCTCCGTTTGCTCCCATTCTCAGGCGAGGGGGACCGCACTCCTCCACGTGGCGTTTTTAAGCTGCAGCCGGGGTGGAGAGAGGTGTAGGCAAAGACAAAATGAAAAAGCACCAGTCAGCTGTCCGCGGCAGCCTTGTCAGGTGGTAAAACCTTTTCCTCAAGGCAAAGTAATGAAATAAGTCCTTCTGGGCACATAAGCTTTCAGTATTCAGGCCTGGCGCTGCTCACTCACACTGCTAACCTCCACAGAGAGTCAGAACTCCACTTCACAAGCAGATGTTCAATTAGAGGCAAATGAGGAAATTAGAGATGTGATGAGAAAAAATGCGAAGTGACATTTAAACATGATAAACACTGGTTTTAATAAGAATAACAGCATGCAGCCTGAGAATGATGAGACTGAAATAGCAGTGCTGGGCCGTCCGTTCACACGGATCATTTAATCACCACCGTTATTAATACACCTGTTCCCATACAGCGCTTATTAATTCCAAGTCCTCATAAAATTAAGCCCTGAGACATCTGATGAGACTCTTATTAAAATCTCCTTGAGACAGAACAAAGGCATCACGCAAAGATAAGAAGATATGCGATAAGTAAATTAATGCAAAGTTGGCTGCTGTGCCTCTTCCACAGTTTTGGTGTTCTCCTGACGCTGATTCTTTCTGGAGTGCGTCTGGCAGAGCAGATGGCCCTATAAATGGAGATCACTCTGCGAGACATCTCTTCATTTACGTGACAGCCATGCTTATTTGCTCTGCCAATGTAGGAGGGATATACAATATGCAAGAGGGACAGAGTACCCGTGGGTCATGACTACAGATAGAATCTGGCCAACCCAGCTTCAGCGAGCGTTGCTCTCTCTCCAGACTAATGGACTAATCAACATCCAGGCCACATAGAGATGCCCTCTTGTGTCTTCTCACTTTAACTCGGCGAGCCACTCAAAAACTCTTAAGCTCGCACCTACAGCTCAGGCATTTACTGACACCACTTAAAAGCTATAAACACACCTAGCAGATCATTTCAAAACGGCTCCAGGCACGGAATGAGTCAGAGAACATCCTTCGGTAGTAATTTCTCATGCTCGCTGATTCATGCGGCATACATCGCTCCTCAACGTGTGTGTCAATAGTTTGGCAAAAGTAAAAAGCAGAATTAAAGAGGCCTCAAAGTGTAGGCTACATTGCAGCTCAATTTGTGACAAGTGATAAAAAAAGAAATATGGGAGGAAGCAGGGGCTGACATTTGGCCAATTTCCCAACGGCATTTGATTTCTGAAAGCAAATTGCAGCCCATTAGTGTGTCAAGCTACTCGCATGTGGCCACTTTGGTATTTGATAGTGTTTTCTTTATGACAAAAGGTACAGTAGGTGTCATTTGGACATGTTAAAACATGGAATCTGCAATGAGAACGATGGTTGTTTTATTTAATCTTTAACTTTTCAAAGGGAGTGTATTTCTCAGGAGGTAGAGCGGGTCGTCCTTTAATCACAAGGTTGGCGGTTCGATCCCCGGCTCCTCCACTCCCAATGTTGAAGTGTCCTTGAGCGAGACACTGAACCCCAAGCTGCTCCCCTGGGTGCTTCACTGCAGCCCACAGCTCCTAATGCTTAGGATGGGTTAAATGCAGAGGTCGAATTTCATTCATGTAATGTAGGTATATATAGTTTATCTAACAGATTTTAAAATACTGGCAACTATAAAAACATCATTGTAGAATTTTCAATGAAATGTGACGAATACAAATAAACAGTAGACAGAATATCTATTGGGCATCGGTGATAGTTAGGCTCCAAAGGAGATCACAGTCAAACATAATGTGTCCCATAGCAAATTCTAAATATCTAAATTATATGTTTACTGTTTCATTATTAATTTAATGAATTATTTATTTTATCTGTGATCTTTATCTTAAAAGTAAAACTGAAATTAAAATATTTTTTTGCTAAGAAATCGCCGTATATACAGTATACCGTTGTTTTTGTTTGGTAAGAACTAGGGCTGTCAAATTTAACGCAATAATGCGTTAACGCAAATTCATTTTAACGCCACTAACTTCTTTAACACTTTCAATTATTAATTCTGTAGCGGGCTCATTTTTAAAGCTACAGTGAAGTTGACAGCATATGAAACTAGAAAACCTAAGAAATCCATTGGTACCAACCATATCATACTAACTTGTTGCAAAGGAGGCTGAAAAACGCTCCAAAGCTGGACTAAATTTTGGTGAGAAAAAACTGTCATGGCCATTTTCAAAGGGGTCCTTTGACCTCTGACCTCAAGATATGTGAATGAAAATGGGTTCTATGGGTACCCACGAGTCTCCCCTTTACAGACATGCCCACTTTATGATAATCACATGCAGTTTGGGGCAAGTCAGTCAAGTCAGCACACTGACACACTGACAGCTGTGTTGCCTGTTGGGCTGCAGGTTGTGAGCATATTTTTATGCTAAATGCAGTACCTGTGAGGGTTTCAGGACAATATTTGTCATTGTTGTGTGTTGTTAATTGATTTCCAATAATAAACATTTACATACATTTGCATAAAGCAGCATATTTGCCCACTCCAATGTTGATAAGAGTATTAAATACTTGCCAAATTTCCCTTTTAGGTACATTTTGAACAGAAAAATAATGCGCGATTAATATACGATTAATCATGATCAACTATGGACAATCATGCGATTAATCGCGATTAAATATTTAATTGCTTGAAAGCCCTAATCAAAAATTTAATAATCAATAACAGGAAATGTAAATTTAGTTAATCAGCTTGTGACTAATGTTGTTGCCACTGCTTTGAGATTTGAGCACTCTCCTACGTTTGATTCTGTGCATTACTACATGTTTTGATTCAAATCACAGGACATCCGAGTGAAATACAATCTCACAGCACGATGGGTCCTCCCAAATGCAGAACGTTGTAAAGGGAAAGAAGCCTTACGCAAGTCGCTATGTGGGCTTGTTGGGAAGGTGGGAAAATGTCTCGACGTTTGAGGCTACGGAGCCCCAGAAGAGAAAAAAAAAATGTTTTTCAAAGGTTGAAAAAGGCTACAATAGCTTGGAAAATTGCGATATGGGGCACAGAATTTGATAAATTTATTGTTTATCAGACCACAAATGAGACAAGAATTAGCTAGCTAGCGTCTCCTTTTTTTTTTTTTTTAAAGTTTTTTTTTTGGGGGCATTTTTCCATTTTTATTGACAGGACAGTGGATAGAGTCTTGAAAGGGGGGAGAGAGAGAGTGGATGCGGAAAGGGCCACAGGCCGGATTCGAACCCGGGCCGCCGCGGTCAGGACCAAGCCTTAATACATGGACGCCCGCTCTACCAACTGAGCTAACCCAGGCGCCCCTAGCTAGCGTCTCCTATCGGCTGGGAGTGAAGCGGAGGGACCGCGGGGTGCACTAGCTAGCTAATTCTTGTCTCATTTGTCTTTATATTTGAGGCCAATCTCCAAACAAGACTCTATGAACCTGTCCCACAGGTGTGTGCGCTTCATTGCTGTGGTTGTTTCCATGGTACTGGACTGACCTTCTTCTTTTTACATTGACTTAAGTTTTGCATGATTTTGAAAAAGTACATCTATTTACTTTTCCCTCCCTCCATGTCTCTTCTGGGGCTCCGTACTAAAGGGCTATGACATATTTTTTCGACTTCTTTTAAACTTATGCTTCACACATTGTATTATATTGTCACAAAACTCTGCATATTTTGCCTTTTGAAACATCATATTCTAACTTCAGCAACAATTCTGGTCAGTGATGCCAAAAAATTCCTGCTATCTGGCCAGAAGCCAGTGGTGTAAACATTTCTAGTCTTAAGCCTGCTAACTGTAGTGTTTTTCTGTAACCCGCTGCTGTCCCCACGGATTATCTGAATGAGCGGCTGATTTATTCGCAATCTGTGATGAAGATGCAGCTTGTTTGAACTGACACACCATGAATGCACTGATAAATAAGGCAGTGTTGATTTAGAGCCTTTTAACCACTGAAGAGGGAGCATTTTCCAATGAGATTAGAGTTTCTGTCTGTCTTAACAAACCAACCAATAAAAGCTATTTTTGATCACTGGCCAAGCAGGCCACTAAGACAATGGTTGCTGTGAGATTTCTTGGCAACAATGTGCATTTTTATTTTTACACAAGGTTTCAGTGAATGCACTAAGAACTAACCTTAAAAGAAGGTGAGATTTGAGTTACTGTAAAAATATGTAACTAAAACTTCACACTAATTAACACCAAATTTACAATTGTTAACTATCACCTCCCACTATCTGTTTTTGCACATTCAGTAAGAAATATAAACTTTTATCACATTAGAGAATAATTACACTAAAAAAAAAGTTTATATATTTGATACTAAAAGCTGGTTTTGAACTCCTTCATTTTATTCCTCAAACATTACTATTTACAGGAAAACATAATTATGAAAGGCAAAGCAAAAAGCTCACGTATGAATAAGTGTGAATATTATTAGATTTTTAGTTCCTTTATTTCCTGCTATAGGATGAAGTATTTAATTTGAACAATTTGAACAGATGTAGAGATAATATGTTGTTGCATTACAATTGCATATATGTAGTACTTGACATGTATGTATATATGTATGTACAGTTTGTTTTGTCTGTTGCATAAGAAGTGGAAGTAGTCAGCGTGACGTCAACCATTGATTTGTGGACTGCTGTTTTGAAGCCTCAAGTTCGCTCAAGTAACGCTCAAGTAACGCTCAAGTAACGCTCAAGTAACGCTCAAGTAACGCTTAAGACATTTTTAAGTGACCAAAATGTTACAATTAACTTTCATGAACTAAAAACACACTGTAAAAAGGGTTAAAGTTCTAAGACGAAAACACGGACAACTCCCAGACCGGACAACGCCGTGGTAGCGACCTGTCAATCACAAGGTAGCCCCGCCCTAAAGCATCCCCTGCTTTATGGTCTATTTGACTCTAAATGGGACCATAATTTACTAAATGAACATCATGCTGTATTGAAGAAGACTTGAAACTAGCGATTGAGACCATAAACTCATGTTTACAATGTTTACTGAGGTAATAAATCAAGTGAGAAGTAGGCTCATTTTCTCATAGACTTCTATACAATCAGACTTCTTTTAGCAACCAAAAAGCCCAAACTGGTTGTCTGCACATGTGAACACACGTGCCTGTACCGTATATGTGAGATGTAAGGTTTTGTTTTCTGTGTGTACTTGCAGATCTATTGCTGCAATAAAAAAAGACAAGCCACAATATATGAATTTTAAACATTGCTGATATTTGGGAGACATTTTACGGAGCCTCTAGCTTCCCCCCTCTCTCCGCTAGCATCCTTCCTTTATGTTTCTTCCTATGAGCCCTGGGACTTTACATCTCTAGCTGCTTGAAACCTCTAATCTGGGGTAAAAAAAGAGCTGATAAAACTTTGAACAGATGTTACCTTGGCAACAAGCCTCCTGTACTCACCTTGTTCAAAGATGTCACTCAAACGGTTACACTCCCAAGTCGCACAACGACTGCCACAGCTAACACTGTTGCACCATTTCACACAGTTCACAATTTCAATAGGCGTGTAACAGCAACTAACAGAAGTTTCTGGCTTGAAATCATTGGAGAAATAGAAAATATTTGAAACACAAAAGTATTCTCAGCTTTTTAAAATCGCCCGCTAAAAGACATAAAAAGCCCACTCAAGATCCACAGCTTATGTCTGAAGAATAAATAGTGGTGCCAAATAAACCATTACAGTACCATCAGCCCCATTTCAGGCCCTATAGAGCAATCACATAACTGTTTCTCCTCCCATTCAAGTCACAGCGATCATCAGAGCAGACTGTTTCACAGACGGGCAGCAGAGACACCTCAGCGTGTCACGGATACACAGTTATTTTAGGCAAACCTTTTCTATTTTAATTTAAATTAGGGATGTTAACGATTAATCGTCGATAAATTAATTGTCTATAAGAATTTGATTGAGCATGTGAAATATAATCGATCTCCTATCAAATAAAGATCTAAGTATAAACAACGTGTAGTCACTGTACATTCTAGATATCAGTAGAATGGTGCAGTTTCAAAGCATGTTTCAAAGACTCCCATTTGCAACCAGGGGGTGCTGGGAGAGGCGGTGGAGGTGGTCACGCTGAACCCACAAGCTGAAGGTGATATGCCCGACAACAGCGTCGGCGCCAGACTGATACGCTCCGTCAACAGCGTCGGCCACCCGGGCTCTAGCTGGCAGCATGGAAACGGAGGTTGAGAACTGTTTACAGGATATTCCCCATCCTTGGATACTAAGCCACCAGACTGGTGGAAAGTTAACACAGCGAGATTCCCCGAACCGGTAAAGTTGGCACGGCAGCACATCTGCATATCCGCAGCATCTCATAACCTACCATCCCAGCAGATGTTTTCCAGGGCTGTACAGTTCAAAGCTTCATTCATAACGTTGACATTCAAATTATTATTATTAATAAAAATTACAAAAACATTGCGTGCAGTCCACCTTCTCTCTCTCTCAGCACACACAAGCAACGCGGCGCTCATTCTTTGTAACTGTCTCAATCATCAGTCCAAAAGTCAAAATTTATTGACAAAAGATGAATGTAATCATGTCCAAAATTCACAATATATTTTATCTAAAAAAATATTGTGCTTCAAGCCATATTTGTTGGCATTTAATCTTTCAAAAACAACATTCACTGCGGTCAAAAACTGTTTTCTCTCCGGCACGCAGCTGTATTAACGGGGCTGTCCAGCAGCAATCTAACAGCACCAAGAACAACACGGACAGGCAGATATCGGGACACTGTGAGTCTTTCTTATAAAAGTAGTTGGAGATGCATAGCAGAGATTATTTTTATGAGCAACCTCAGCATTTAATCTGATATTCAATTATATTCAATGTGTTTAATATATCTAGACCTCTATTTGTATATGTTTCATAGGCTATGCATGCATCCAATTCACATCCCTACTTTAAACCTAAAAGATAATATGATTTGTGGAATCCTGGACTCTTAAATTGAGTTTCTGAATGTCACAAATGGTATCCTCATTAGTCGGCTCTGTGCAGAGCTGAGAGAACATTAATGATTTATTATTGAACGTATAATCTTTTAATACATGGCATTAAAATGCTATTTAGCAATTATTTTCAATTAGCTGAAGTAAGTTGGGATTTGAAATAAATAAATACCTAAAACATTTGTTTTTTTCGATATATTGTACCACGTCATCTGTGTTGTGCACTTACGGCCACAACGGGAGCCCGACTGGCATTTTGACTGGGCAGCAGTTTGCCAGGTGCATTTTGTTCTTGGATCTCCCCTCAGCAATTATAATACACATAAAAGGACCAAACTCTGCTTCCCCAGGAAATCTAACCACCAGCTGGGTTCATATTTTTTTTTCCCCAGTCTAAATACCTTTTTTTTTTGGAGAGGTATGATGCATAACCTGGAAATACAGTACAATAAAAGAAAAGAACATTTTTGCATAAAGCATTTGCATCACATTGCCATATCTCAAGCCTATCGTAGATGTGTGACCTTTTGGACTGTGTGTACTAAATGGAATTGCCATGGATACCTGGGGCATGCTGAATTTCCCGCTGCCCCTCAACTCCTGGGGGAGGAGAGTATGAATGCTAAAGAGCAAAACAATTACGTATTAATCGAATATATCTCTTAGAGTAAAGAATTATATCCTCTTCTTTAGTAATGTGCAACCAACCAAAACACAACATGTATTCGCCGTGCATGATGCGCCTCAAAACAAAAGTGGTGGGATTTGTCCGAGCCACACCCAAAGCACTTTCATGCCTCCCTCCAGGGGTAAACACCTTCTTCAAAGGACTGAAAGATGCAGCGCAAATATTTGCATGACTGCCAAATCCGATAGAGATAAATACTCAGGGTCTTTAAAAGATGGTGTTTTAATGCAGGAGGGAGCAGCACCGGAACGTCAGCACATACTGCGGCGGCTCATGAGAGGACAGCTGATTGAGTGCGTCTGGTGCGAGCGGCCTAACAAACTTGATTTCTTCCTGCCAGTGACTTATTGAAATGTTTTTTAAGGCTGCTCTCCACGGCTGACACGGCCCACTTACACACTCATCAGCAAGACCTGCTCTGCTCTGCGCTCTCAGCTGCTTTGTTCCAGCTGATGTCATCTAAACCTCGTCCCTGCAGGGTTGTCTGGGGTAGATAAGACATCCCCCCCCCGCCCTCCGCTGGCCCCGAGCAGAAAAAAAGGGGGCTGCTGCTATGAAGATGGATTACCCAGCTGGTGACACTAGTTCCCTTTCCGCCGAAGCCACTGCGGAGTGCTAACGCAATTAAGGCAATTAATCTTCAACAAAAGGGGTTCACAGCTAGCTCTTACGATTTCACACCTTTCTGTACAGGTGCATAACTAAACAGACCTGCTCAGACATGCACGCGTACACAGACTGCACATGTCTGCAAACACAAGTCTTTTTATCTGGGCTTAACAGAACAAACAAATACAATTAACAAGCAAGAAATATCACACAGCGGATGTGTGAAACCAGGATGTTCATCATTTGCATCAGTAGTCTGCTTTCACTAAAGTCTTTTCAAAACTACAAGCAGGCTGAATCCTGTAGTCGACCTACAGGCAGGACAGCTATTATTAGGGAGCCGTTTAAAAGACAACTGTTCTAATGATTATCACAACAGATGCTGGGCGTTTTTATCGTGTGGCATACAACACAGGGGTGTGTGTGCGTGTGTGCGTGTGTGTGTGTGTGTGTGCGTGTGTGTGTGTGTGTGTGTGTGTGTGTCACAGATGAGAGAAAAGGGAGATAATAGGAAAGAGAGTAAGGGGGAGCTGTAATCAGCACATTTAAAAGGCTCTGGCATGTTTTCAGGCTCTGCAAATAAATACTCCACTTCCTAGCTGGCAATACAGTCCGGCTTCACGGCGAAACATTTCCTTTTAATGTAATACAGCTGGGACTGTTGAATTTTAATTTCAAATCTGTGCTTCTTTTCTTCTTAATTTTGGAGCATGCGGCACAGGTGGTCCGAGGAAATATCATTTATTTAATGCGAGTAAAAAGCATTTGCACTACAAGAACAAAGACAGAGTTAAAGAAATCCATCTACTAATTGTTCATTATCATGATTCTCTCATAGTGCACCAAAGAACTCAATTAAATTTAAGTGTGTAATGTAACTAATTATTCAAGAGTAATTAATTAATTACACTTTAATGATTCAAATCTTGAATCTTTCATTATTTATCACAGCAGTTGGTCACTATGTGATTTAAAAGGGACTGTATGCAAGTTTTTACATTTAAAAAAGTTTTTTAATACTTTTTTATTGCCAATGTGAGACCTTCTGTGGCTGTAGACTGCTTTTAACGTGAAGAACCCGGGCCGGTTTTCCCGAGAAAATCCAACGAATGTGTCGTCACGCACGCTCGCGAGTGCCTTTACTCTCTTCAGCTCCGCTTCAGAGCTAACAGTGTGCAACCACAGCAAACGTTCGGTTAGAAATGGAGTCTGCCAACGCCTACAAACGACCAGGCCCCACCACCACAGCTCAGATTCCAAAACAAACTCCACAAACAGCGGAGCAGAAGAGAGTTAGTTTAGCGTTGAGAATATCAAGGGAATGTACAGTGGAAGTTGCGGTTTGTACAGAAATAAATGCTGCAGCTCTTCAAGACCAACAGAGGTTTCCTGTGTCTTGTTTCCCTGCAGCTCAGTGAAGTGACGGTGGTTAACTCCGGAGCGAGTAGCGTTATCGACTCCGGCCCAGGAGACAAAAACTACGGTGTCTCTCCTGTGTCTTCTGACCACGGTCGGGAGGCTGAAGCAAGAAAAGTTAACACTATGATCAACATCGGCCGGGCCTTCGATTCATTTGTTCGGTCAGCTAACATTACTGCCAAGCATGTGAAATATAGAGTGATATTGTGGTTTTAGCTGCTAATGCTGCTAACGTTAATCAACATGATGCCTGTCAATCACTTTCAGCCTTGTGTGTGTCGCCTCACTGTTTTGACCAATGCTCAACCGCGTCTACGTAGCGTGAGCAACAAGATGCTGTCTGTCGTTGACTAAACGGCCACAGGTGTCACTGTTAACAAGCAATTTCTGATTCTCACAGAGAGTCCCGTTAAAGTTAGGAGTGAGTGAGAGCACTGAAGGACAAGTACATGCAGTAGAATCTCAGGAAAACAAAGCATCTCTTTAACATTAGGACAGACACTGCCATTTTCATTTATCACTTCAACAGGACGTCACACCAAACACAAATGTAAAATCCATCCAAGCTATGATTCCAGAACAACAGGATCAAAGCGGTCCAGGTGCTGAGAGGTTGAAACGTGTGATGGAAGTGGCACGGGGCGAGTGAAGGGCACCAGCACCGAGACCACTATTCAAATTCCACGCCACTTTGTTTGACAAGCACCAACACGGCTTTGTATATATGCAAAGCCTGGCAAGACACTGTGCACACTGCCCTGCTGTCAGAGCGGAGTCATGCTAGAGCGGTGACACCCAAATGGATGACCCCTGCCTGCAATGAGGCCACTGGGCCAGACTTCACACTTCATTCAGACAGACGCACACACACAAAAACACACGACAATGTAGCACACGTCATGTCTCAGGGGTCAAACGTGGCAGGGCGCTGAGATCGCCCTCTGTTCCACAGAAACTTGGTGTCAGAAGCTGAATAATTTGATTTCTGGATCCCCACTGAGGTGAAAAGTACTTGATTAGCACTTTGAAAATTCTCAGCAGCCGGTCCGTTTTGGTCACCACTAAAGAGCTCGAGACCAAACACGGCAAACCTCACGAAGCATGACTCATTTAGGCTTCACGCTGCTTTTTCTCTTAGCCGTTCTCACCACATGGAGGACGGCATCAAAATCTCTCCATGGACATTCATCAATAAAATAAGCCACAGTGACGGGAGGCTTTGTGTGCACCTTGATTCAATACTTTAAAATAAAAATTCTTAGCTCTCCACATGCATTGCATTAAAAATGTAATATTCTGCTATGTTTTGGAAGTATAGAAATCAATTCATTTCTATAAGGGATAAGGGATTAGGGATTTTTTAAGTTTTCATGGGACATTTTTTACCCTATTTAATTTTTGATAGAAATAGTCTCCAGTCCAGACTCGAACCCGGGATGTTGCTGTTACATGGACAGCATCGTAAATCCCAACGCCACCGAGGCACCCGACTATACCAGACAGGTACGAAACGTTCTCACTCCCAACTCGTAAAAATACCAACGCTTGGTCAGTGGCCCTACGCTTCAAACTATGTCGCTCTAATTGCTAATCTAGCGTAAGTTTTTTGGACGTGTTGGGGACGGCGTGTCAGTTTCCGCTTGTATGCATAGAGTGTCTTTTCAAAATAAACTTCTGAGTTCACAGGAAACATACAGTTTCTACTCGTTACATGCATAGAGTGTATTTTCAAAATATACTTCCATCCTAGGTTTACGTAGTTTTTAGGATTAGTGGTTAGGTTTAGACATCTAAAGTACACTAAAAGATTGTGGTGTTGGTTAAAATAAGTATGTTTGTTAGGTAAAATAAGTGTTACGTAACTTAGGTATGCAGTGTTACTAAAGTACGCAAGTTATGTAACAAAATGAAAGTAAAATAAGTCACTGTTGACTTCCTTCCATCCTCCCTGACCTCCTGAAGCGGACTCTCTTGCACTTTAAACTACGTCAGTTGCTCTGACCGTCTAATACTGACGCGGATGGGTTTACATTGTGGTTATTTGAAAGCCCGGTGTGTCTCATACAGATGCAAAAGGGTGCTTCGGTATCAGACGCCAAGGGGCACTGACCAAGCGTTGGTAATTGAGTCTCAAATTAAGCCAACTTTCAGACTGAAAACAGTCCTGCAATAAGACAAAGAGACTGCTTTAGTGGGTACGCGTTGTTTCGGATATCGACAATAAAATATGAACCAGGAAGGCCTGTTTTGAGTACTAGATCCACAAGTTTGATGGGCTTAACAGACAATAAAACACTGCATAGTTCACCTCACAGTTTATAATACTATGAGACAGGATTTCATAAGTAAGGGTTAATGTACAGCGAGCCGGTCATTGTTGAGAATAAACCCTGACGCTCTCGCATCGCCCTGAAGGGGTTTATTTCGTAACAATGACTGGCTCGCTGTACATTATCCTGCTTATTACTTACTGAAAAAATCAATTAATTGAGACAAAAATGGTCCGCCAGAGTCCAACATCAGAACCGCGTCCATAGCAACGGTCTGTTATGCATAGCAACGATCTGTTATGCATTGCAGCGGTCTGCCATGAAGCAATAACACACCGTAAAATGCCGTAATTGACCAATCAGAATCGAATATTCAACAAAGCTGTGTAATAATGCCGTTTAGCTTTTGTATCAACGATTGTGAGATTAACAGCAGGAATGTAGTGTTCACATTACATAGTATTCTGCCAGGAATGTGCGCTTGCACTTACAGTATTTGATTAGCCAATGCAGCACCTTACCGGATGCTGCTGCATTACATTACAGCTAAAGTTGAGCCAGGTTCAGCATTTGCTCTACGTTTTTTTTTATTGGCATCCTTGCTGTGTTGCCGGACTGGCCCAATGAAGGAGAGCTGTATTTTTTCACACAGTGCTCTTCTAACTTTTAGTTTGCCTCAGGTCTTTAATGCAATGAATGATTTTGCAATCTAATATTCTAGATAATCATTTTCAGGGAAGTGTACCGTCCCATCACAATGTATGTTATAAAGATTAGTGAAGGGAGGCTTCGGATGAAGGTGACAGGGAAAATGTGATGCAGTAATTGTTGACTTTTTTCGTATCATATGTGACTCTCGTCCAATATTGCAACCAGCTGGGGGCAACATCACTTCATCGGAGAGGACTTCAACTGAATGTTACATATTCAAATGTAGGAGCGAGTGTTGTTTGGCACAAGATGTGTTTGTATTAATACACATGAACACGGCCACCAGGGATCTGAACCTGGCTAGCAGTAATGAGAAGACATGCGAGGAGAAGTCAAGGCCTCACAGTGGGGGTAAAAGCACAACAAAATGTGTAAATGTTTGTGTTACCTGTTACTTTCTCGGAGCGGCTCGCTGCCCTTCCGCCAAGAGATCACGCCCCACGGAGACATCTTGGGCTTGCACTCGATGAGCACATCTCCTCCAACCTTCACCAGCGTCTGGCTCCTCAGTTGGTTGTGAGAGAAATCTGGGGCAACGGCTGAGACAAGAGCAGCATATTAAAGCCAGTGTTTGTAAAAGTCTCACGTCTCTTTTCCTAAAAATTATCTCTGATTATGTATCAGATATAAAAAATTCACGTCTAAAATAAGTTCATAAATACATTGCATTGTTGCTGCGGGTAATTCAAAGACACTAGATTACGTTCATCACAATCTGAATAATTAGTAATCAGAAAGCTAAATAGCAATGCTCACAGTTGATGTTGTGGAGTTGAAGAGATTGATGTAACTTTGTTATTATTCTCAGCAGAGACAGAAATGTGTTTCAGCGCACAAGTTGGACCGCCGGTATCGATTGTGTTCATTTGCACTAGACGTGCCAGAGAGGAGAAGGAACTTGTCTCCATAGATACTTTTCTTTCTGCAATTTCCACCATCAACAATGGAAGAAATAACTACTGTTGCTGTTTTGTACAGGTGGTGGAAGTCCTAGATATGTCAGAAAACCAAACACCATCGTGGCTGGGTTCATAACATCACCTGGTGGCGAGCTGTATTAACATACAGCGCCATTGCACTGACTGTATCTAGCAAGCCGCACATCACTACTGCCATATGAACCCAAAATAAACAGATTTTGCTGTGATTTAATTGCATTAAACGGATCAAAAGGATGCCGAGATAACAACATAATGATGCCGATTTGTAAAAAGTCTGAATTAATGCTTTGTCAGGTCTGTCCGCAAGACGACAAGCAAACAACTGTTAAGTTGCTTGTTTTCTGAATGGAGTTCTGATTGATCAGTTCCAGGCTATGCTTACAAAGCAGCTGCTCCATTAACACTCAAGATAAAGTCATGTCGGCATAAATAGCGACGTTGCTGTTCATAACATAGACAGTCTGTGGTTTATACTCATACATTTATAAACAGAGTTTCGTCCGGTCTCTGTACTCATATGAGGTACTATCAGAACTCTTGGTGTGTGCAAACAGCCACATTACGTTCGTCCTCTATCTCTGATTCAACAACGTCAGTGACGACAGCAGGAGAATCTCAACACTGATAGGCTTTCTCAACACAGCGTCACGCAAATTTCTAAATACCTGATTGGTGCAAATTTTGCATTGGGTCATTCACGCCATTCGTGTCACCCGGCTTGAATTTGCGTCTATTCGCCTCTTTGCATTAACTTTGTATGTAATCGCGCCGTGGTGTGAATGCGCCATAAGTAATCATTCCCACATAATAACTTTCCACTTTAATAAATATGTGCCCTTTGTCCGATACGGCCCCCCGACATCCGTTTTTTTGAATCTCCACCTTGAGTTCGACCAGCACACTCGGCGGTGTTGAGCCTGATTCCTATCAGCAACATGATCAGGATGAGACACGCCGGAGGATGAATAGTGAATGAGAGGCTGCTGCTGGCCCAGAGTGGAGAGTGACAGGCTTGACAGGGCAGATGGGCGAGTCTGGTGAACAGAGCAGCTCTGGCATACATCACTGTCAGCCGGACGCATTCGGCTTATAATTAATGCTTTTCAATTAGTGGCCAATAAGAGAGAGAGGTCGTAGGTCATCCGGCGGCATTGAGCAGAAGAAGATGATGGAGCAAACTTGAGAACAAATATGGACAAAATGTATGCTTGCGCACACGTCTCCATGCCAACGTGACACACAAACAAACACACACCCCAAGCCAATGCCTTACCTATAACCCGAAGCTCCGCGTTGGAGTAGACCTCGCCGTACTTATTCCCAGCCACGCACTGGTACATTCCCGTGTCGGACAGGGTCAGACGACTGATTGACAGCGCTCCGTTGGCGACCTGTATGCGCTCCTATGGACACAGAGACACATGCCTTTAATATGCCTTTTTCCCAAGCAGCGCTCATTTACATAAAAACAGCCGGCCAGTGGGGCAGTGAATTATGGTCTGCAAGTGACAGACGTGGCAATAAATCTAGGTTTTCATCACTAATGGAGGGAAAGGCTTGGGTGGATGGAGGCAGGCTAGCAGAAAATGACCCTAATCAATCTGCATGTTTATGAGAGGGAAATAAAACCGTGCCCTATTTATATCTCCGGCAGCACCACGGGGCCTGTTTCCCCTTCAGCAGGAGGAGGGGATAAGAGGGGAAAGAATATCGTAACATCTGAGGTATAATGCATTGTGAAAATTGCTTTTCTGATAGGTATGCCCCGTACATACTAAGTGCTGTGTACACGGTCAAGCTGTGTACCTCCTCTTCATCTGTTTGGACTTTATCGTTTTTGCACGCCTGCAGCAGAAATCTTGCTCGTCACTGAGCCATCAAATTAAGATCTATTTAAGGACGGCTGGGCCTGATGAACTCGGTGCATCTGTTGGACATTTAATCCTCAATATAAGTTTATCTCTCAGAACTTCTCACTCAACTCCTTCACTACGGCGTTAAATCCTCGAGCAGTTTTCATGCATGTCTGTGCAGCTGTGTCAGGTTCTGCCTCCTCGTGCCCTTCATCTCCCGTGTTTTCCTCGGGCTCACCCATAATGTCATTACAGCCCATTTCCATGGGGGTGTCTGAGCGGCCTGAACTCCACTCGCGGGGGATTAAGGTACTGTCACATGAAAAGAGAGACTGTCCTCGCCGAAAGATCACAAACTAATCCTGTGTTTGAGCAGGTTGTGCCTGAATTTCCATAACGCTCTGCGGCTCTGGATGTGCAGGGGCGAACATCCCTGCTGGCAAGGGAGGCAAATGGTGGCGTATATCAGTCTGCGCTTGGAAAGCACTCCCGTTTACGGCTGCTATTAATTAAGCATGACGTTCCTCTCAAATCAGCAGTTTTTCATGCAGGGGACCTGGGGGGACCATCTGCACGCCTTATGCTGAAGGAAAATGATTGGCAATGTCATTTGCCAACAACACTGGGTTGATTCATTTGATATAAAGCTGCAAAAACGTGAAAGAATGGAAGGATGAAGGAATGACTTATGGTTTAGAAAAGTGAGCTTCTTGGCTTTGATTGCTGTCTACAGTTCTGTTCCTCAGAATTACTAATTACTGGAAGCCTTTGTGAGAATGATGCTAATTTTTACAGCTGTAAAATTTAAACAAGCTACATTTTATCATCATAACAATATCAATCCATTCCTGTGGATGTAAGGAAAATGTGAAACATTTATTTGTCTTTTATTCAAATGCAAAAAAATAAAAACAAAAAAAGCAACAAATTATGGGAAATTGATTTTGATCTCATAAAAAATAAAAATAAAAGTTCACTACAAGGAGATTATTAGTGCTCAATGTGTGAATGACATCTGCGAATTCTATTCACAGATACTTGATGAATCTACTGTACATGCCCGAGTAACAAAGAGCAGTAAGTAGACATGCACTAAGCTCAACGGTGGTTTTGCAATAGCAAGAACAAAAGCTCTAAGATCAGCCTGTTTGCTCCACTTGAGCTTGAATTAACAGGGAAAGCGGGGAAACAAGGATGTAGTGGACTGCATTAGAGTTACATCAGCCACAGTGGTGGAAGAAGAACTCAGATCTTTTACTTATTAAGTTAAAGCAGCAGTACCATGGTGTAGAAATACTCTGTAGTAGTAGTACTCATTATGCAGAATGGCCATTTCAGAATAATGTATATTATATTATTGAATTACATTAACACATATCTTTCTGTACTATTATCTCTGTACATTGCATATTCTTTTTATTCTTAATCCTGTGAACCTCTGCATATGACCTAGAATATATTCTTGCACATTCCTGACTAGCTCTTTCTTTTCAAACAGTTTTATTGTATATATTTCTTCATTTTTAAATAGTATTTTTTAAATATTTGATTGTATTTTTTTTCTATTCTATATGTATGTTTCTTTTCTATGCATGCACCAATAAACCAAAGCAAATTCCTTGTAAGCAAAAACGTATTTGGCAATAAACCGGATTGTGACTCTGTGCAGCTCTGAAAGGTGGGGTTTATTTTGAATTTCACTAAGGGATAAAAAAAAAGGTCTTATATTTCTCCATAATAATACATCATAATTTATTTATTTATTTATTATATTTTGAATTATTAATCTGAATCTGCTAAGTAACTAGTAACTAAAGTTGTGAAATAAATGTAGTGGAGTAAAAAGTATAATATCGAACCCTGGTAGAAGTATGAAGTAGTAGAAAATGGAAATACTCAAGTAAAGTAAATAAGTAATAAGTAAACACCAATTTCCCTCCGGGGATCAATAAAGTATTTCTGATTCTGAAAGTACAAGTACCTCAAAAGTGGCAGTACTTTAGTAAATATACTTAGTTACTTTCCACCACTAATCATCCATTCCTGAAATCCAAAGGCTTTAACATCACAGTCCTAACAGGAATAACCTCAGTCATCTGTATGATGGTCCCACACTAATTTAAATGGACTAAATCCTGTTTCACGCTGGAGTTTCCCTTTAATTGCACATCCACTTAATCCTGCAGCCATTGTCAATAAAGCAGCAGAGAGAGAGAGAGGTCCTAGAGATGAAAAACAGCCACGAGAAAAGAAGCATTCCAAGAAAACCGCTGCTATTTTGACACAGAGCGGTAATAAAAAAGCATCAAAAATAACAGGAGCCTCATAATGTATGAGGGCTGCATCTGAAATAGTCATACTGGTAGAACACAGCAGCATGTCAGCCGGCTGTCCAACGAAGAGCCCGATGGTTGTAGAACCAGTCTGAGAGCTACTATTATTAGAGGGAAACACTAGAAATAGTTGAGGTTCTTCAATATTTCAAATGACTGACATTGAATAATTGAATGCACATAGACTCAGCTATATATATATCACATATACTCAGCTATATATTTCATGAGTCCCTAGAAATCTACTCTACTGTATGGTCAATTTTCTCAACAACAGATATGGCCCATTACTAGAGATGCTCCGATACCATTTTTTCCTTCCCGATACTAGTAGTAGATTGAGTATCGGCCAATACCGAGTACCGATCTGATACCAGTTTGTTAAAAACAAAAATATACATTATTATTTATAAACAGCTGTACACTACTAACCCTGTATGGATGTGCTATATGACTGCTATCATCCTTGTATGGCCTGGCTCAGGTTACACCCTTTGTAAAACATGAATCCTTTATGATCATAATTATTATTATTTTAATGAATTTCAATTCATTTTCCACTCACTTATTTATTATTATTATTATTATTATTATTATTATTATTATTATTATTATTATGTCTTTTTTTCCTGCTTTTCTTTTCTTTTATTTCTTTTTTGTTTTGTTTTTTCTTTTCCTCTTTTCTTTTTTTTTTTATTTCTTTATTTTTCCCCCCTCACATAAACATTTTGCTTTTGGATTTACATATGATGATTATGTTACGGCATGCTCTTTGTCTTTGTCCATGATTTTGTATCTTGCAGGACAAAGTACATGCATGGTTTAATTGAGTCAATGAATAAATAAATAAATCATGACCAAATACATACAGAGGATGAATGCGATAGCACTTCCTTTTACTATCTAGTTTGACAGGCATTCATAACTGAAAAAGAACTTAAATAAATAAATCTAGGAATAAATAATGCAACTCTTTCCGGAGCTGATGATGGAAGTAGCTGATGAGGGAGTTTCTCATCTCTGTTGAGATTTGCACATGTGCAGTATAGATGTACAGATCAGGTAGTGAGTGACACGTGTTGCTGTTGTTCCTGCGTAGTGTAAATGAGCTGATAGCATAGACTTGCGTACTCGCCGATACCCAATCCAGTATTTAAGGTTGTATCGGAGGCATTTCCGATACTTGTATCGGTACAACTCTACCCCTAACTTTATAAATTTTTTTTCAATTTCTGTTGCTCAAAGTTATAAAACTGTCAGCAGAAATAAGTTCCAGTGAACTATACAATCAGAAAGGTCTCAATTGATTCAGTGTAATAAATAACAACAAATGGTGCATCCTCTCCCCACCGCTCCTTTACATCACTGACCTTTCCCTCTTCCACTCATTAAGCCACTGTGGTTAATGGTGGCATTTCAAACAATGTAACACCTTTGCTGATTAATTAATTCACCCATGCATTCTGAAGACATCCATATATTGTATTTATGTTCATCTGCTGCACAATAATCAACACAGTCATTGTAACCTTTAATCACACATCCACTGTGAGTGTGGCGATCGTAGTTTCTCCTATTTTGAGGATATTTCTTTTGTGTTTCCGTTTGGATTTATTCAGTTCAGAATGAGATGAGAAAGAAGTACGAGTAAGGTCACATTAACAAAAACAAATTATGATACAGTATGCATTAGAAATCGCCTCCCTAATATTTACTATATTTTAAGAAACTACCTAATAAGAGAAAATGTGTGAGAACAGATGGGCTGTTACCTTATAAAAGGTTTTGATAAAAACGTTATCCATTGGCTAAACAGATTGTTGATTATTCTTCCCTGATAGCAAGCCAAATGTGTTTTTTTTTTTAAGAGAAAGAGTCTTTGAGGCTGTGCAGAGTGTTGCCTCTAGTAATATAACGACAGACTGGGTTCACTCCAAAGACATGTATAACATTCATATACTGATCGATATCCTCTGCTTGTGTTTGTCACCCCTTTTTGCATAATGAAGCAAATTAACATAATGCCTGTTTATTCATCAGGTGCAAGCTGTGCCTCAGCGTCCAATCAATCTCATCGCAAACAACCTGGCTAAATGATCCGATATAATAATCCAATATGATGATGGAATATTGAATCATATTTTTTTTTTTTTTACAAATGCCAACAACAGAGTTGAGTTAAAGTTACATGTACAAGGAGGCTGGTTGGAGCCACAGTAGGCTCATCGCTCATCATTGTACCCATAATGTGAATTCAGCGGTGGGCAGGGAGCTTGAATGAAAGTAGGATATACAGTATGTATACAGAGAATCTTACTTTTTCATATTTTGGTGGCACACGATTAATAACTGCACTTGGCAAAGAGAGATTTAACAGAAGATTAGAGCAGCTCTTACATCACTGTGCTTTCCAGACTAGCATGAAATACTTGGCCTGTTTAGTCTCTCAGCACAGCAAAGCACAGCAGACAGTCCAATTCCTTTGAAACTAAGTGAATAACATAATGTATGGCCGCACAGGAGGCCCGTGTTATAATGAAGAAGACAATAATGCATGGTAATTAGTCAGTAAAGCTTGAATAAACAGCACAATAAAGCGTTGAAATTACAGTACATGGTTTGCTCACATTCTTCACTCAGCAGAGTATAGTGAGAGAAAGCATCTGTGCCGAAGCTCTGACCTTGGAAGCAGAACTTCGAGTGCTATCTTCATTTCTAAAGATGCGCTATAGCACGTGGTAGATCTCACCTCTGCAGGTTCCAGGTTCTCTCCATTTTTCATCCACCTGTAAGACGGCTTTGGCTTCCCCGTGGCTTTACACTCCCACACCACCGAGTCATCAATGAGCTTCTGGACGTCTTGAGGTTTCTCAATGAGATGAGGAGGGGCTGGAGGAAACACAGAAAATGGGAGAGACAACGTGAAGTGTCGGCCGATTTTCACATCAAACTCGGTAAAATAAAAGTTTATTTTGGCCAAACCAGAGTTGGTGATTGTTGGAAAGACTAACGACGACAGTACTGGTGAGTTTTATTTTGTTTCTGTCAAGTTTGAATGAAGTTTTTTACGATGCTCAGCTGCTAGAACAGCTGATCTCAACATAAACAAATACACTTGGATGATGATGCAAGTGTACACGGGTACGGAACAAATTTACTAATGTGAAAGCTGACCAGAGAGGGGGGGCAATCGTACTCGGGCACGGTAAGGATCAATCGTACCTAATGTGAAAACGCCCTTAGTCACCTTTAAGGTGTGTTATCACCAAAGTTCTCCTTTTTAAGTTTTCTTTAAGGTGTGCTTCTACAAGAACAGAAATGATGAAAACCAGCCCCATATACATGAGGGCGGCCACTGCTGCCATAGAAACGTTCCATTCAATACGATCTGAGTAAATGATGGTATAATTATACAGGAAGAGAATTGATTCTTGCTGTGTCATGCGAGTAACTCAAGGCTAGTTAATGATTAAGACCAAAAAGAAGTGGTACATAAAACTAGATCAGTAAAGCTCTCTCTCTGTGTGTAATGCTCTGCACATTCTGGATGATGTGTAGGTCAAGCTACCATCATCCTATATCACACAAGGCCAGTGGCAGGACAAGAGTAATGGCTGACCGCACTTTTCCATTCCGCAGATCTCCACCTAATGCCACTCTCAAGGACTGACCTTTGTGGAGGCTTTTCAGTAACAGTACAAATGCCTGCACTAATTGGCTTCTGCTATACAGTATTTTGCCTCAGAGTAAAGCGGGATAACACCGCGAGAAATTTCAATCACTGCAAATGTATCCTCACACTATATCTCTGTGCATTACAACTTCAGCATGTGTGAGACGGTGTGTATGTGTGTGTGGGTGTTCAAAGACATAGAGTGAAGGCAGATAAAAAGAGGTGGACGCAGAGACCAGAGGGGGGTATTTGTGCTGTCTTGTGTATTTATGTCGGAGTCCCGCACAGATTCGACATGTATTTGTGGATCATGTGCGTACTTTAGGGCCTCTAAGATCCCTTGGCTGGGGTCATTAACATTTAACTTGTACGGAGGCTGTGCTGTTGCCATCTGTGCAAACAATAAAAAAGGGTCACAATTCCCTTTGACCGAAAGCTGAAGCTTCTGTTGTTTATCCTGCTGCAAAAAAGAGACATTGGGCCTCATGCAGGAAGTGATATAATCTCCTCTTTTATTTTTGTTTGCATCCACAATTTGTTCTTATTTTGTTAGTACCCATTGATTTCTGGGATTCACCAGTGTTTTTCTTATTTTTGCTGGTTTTGCACACCAGTAATAGCAGATTTGGATGCAAACAATTTCTTTCAGGTATGTGTATTTTGAAACGAGCCCACAGGGAGAGATGGTAGAAAGTTACTCTATAAGACTCCACCATCACCATCATCATTTAGCATCACATCCATTCATGCTACCGTAATCCTCTGTCAGAGCCTGGCTGAGCTGCCCCACCCACTGCTCCTTTGCAGGGCTGCATTGTTGTCATCCTGGGATTTTTTTTTCTCGTCCTCGCTGACAGGGTCCCTCACTCTATCCCTCACCCGCTGCGAACGTATCGACTCTCAGTCAACGCTTACCAAATGAAAGCAGGCAGCCCATCTCTGCCTGCACCGGGCCAAAGCGCGCATACAATCAGAGCAAACGTCAAGTGGCTAAAGCAGAGGAAAGATGGGAATTTGCCTTATCAGTGAAATCACTGAGATAATGCAGCAGTAAGTCACACAGATGTGAATACAACGGGGGGAAACTAACCTGTCACAGCTCTGCATTTACTTCCCCCTCTGAGTAATATCAACATCAACAAGGGAGTAAACGGACATTTCTTTTCTGAGCTTTTCATTCAGAGGTGGACATTTAACAAAACTCTTCTTCTTTGGCTTGAGTAGTAGTTAGAAACTGCTTCAAATACAGAATTATGAAGAAATACGGTGGCCAAATGCACCCAAACCAAAGAAAACTTCTTTCCCATGAAGATACGATGAATCTAATTTCCCCTCATGCACTGAATGTGAACCTAAAGCCTCAATGCAGTTAATGAATTCCTGTTTCAGTTTCAGTCAAGACCATACACCAGTGGTTCCCAACCTTGGGGCGCCAAAAATCACATGGGGTGTGCCAGTATTTTTCAGCTCTGAGTCAAAATTAGATTTGCACATGTATAACTAATATCATAATAATACATTTACTGGATAATTTCTACAAAAATCTTTTTTGCTACTTAGTGCTACTTGTACAATTGCAGATAAAGATCAGGCTACACTAATAGTATTAGTAGAATTAGATTCCAGTGGTGGCTGCGAAGGATGTGCAATCCAAACATTTCTAATCTTACTCCAGAGCATGGCAAAGTCCAAAAGTCAACATTTATTGAAAAACATAAAGATTTTTTTATTTCCGAAAATCATAACATGTTTTTATCTAATTAAATATTCTGCTTCAATCCATATTTGTTGGCGTGTAGCCTTTCAAAAACAACATTTTCACTGCGGTCAAAAACTGTTTACTCTCCCGCCCGCCGTACATATACAGGGAGGCACTGACGAGTTATATTCATTAAAGAAAGTTGATTTATTAAAAAAAGAATAACTAATTTAATACACTGAATCACTTTACTCAAATTGAAGATTTTGTCCAAAGATTTGTAATTTCTTTTAGGGTGATGACGTCAGAAAATGGTGGGGGTGGGGGCTCAGCTTTTCTTAGAAACAAGTAGGGGGGCTTAAGGAAAATAGGTTGGGAACCACTGCCATAGACTGTGTTTAAGAAGTTGTTGTAGTCACCGTGACATCATCCATTGGTTTGTGGACTGCTGTTTTGATGGCTCGAGTTCGATCTTTGGCTGTCGCCATCTTGTTTTTTTGCAACAAGAAGTGACACGAGATGGTGGAGCTAAGTACAACCGAACGCTGAATAAGACATTTTTAGGTGACCAACATGTTACAATTTAATTTCATGGACTGAAAACACACTTTGAAAGGGTTAAAGTTGTAAGAGGAGCAGACAGCTCCCAGACCGGACAACGCCGTGGTAGCAACCTGTCAATCACATCGAGCCACGCCCTAAAGCATCCCCTGCTTTATGGTCTATTTGACTCTAAATGGGACCATAATTTACTAAATGAACATCATGCTGTATTGAAGAAGACTTGAAACTAGCGATTGAGACCATAAACTCATGTTTACAATGTTTACTGAGGTAATAAATCAAGTGAGAAGTAGGCTCATTTTCTCATAGACTTCTATACAATCAGACTTCTTTTTGCAACCAAAGGAGTCGCCCCCTGCTGGCTGTTAGAAAGAATGCAAGTTTAAGGCACTTCCACATTGGCTTCACTTTTCAGACCCCGGTGGTCTGGTCAAGACAAGATGATGTGACCAAAAATGTAAACAGTTTAAAAACTAAATTTGAAATAAAGCTCCTTCATATCTAGTCAATCAAAAGAAACTGAAAACACATGAGACCTACTGCATTAGTGGGAAATTAAGGGCACATTATAAGTGTGAGAATGTTTTAAAGTGACCATAGAGCCACCGTAAAGTAACACCTTCATTTCTTCCTGTCCAACACAAAGTCCAGCTCACTGTAGCTTGCTTGGATGCACAAGAGATCCCCTAATCGATTCCCCCATTGGCTTACACTGCTGACGAATGTCTCAAAGGCTTTTAATTCAAAGGGAGTTCAAAATAAGATTACCGATTTTTATCACCTGGCTGCGGACAGCAGGGGAGAGAGAGAAAGAGAAAGAAAGAAAGAGAAAACACATCAAAATGAGAGAGGAGCCACAGCTCAAAGGGACAAATCAAGCCTTGGTGGATCACAGCATGCTGCTGGGCTGTTACAGTGAACGAGGCAAAGAGCTTCCAGGACTGTTGTAAATCACGGCAAATTGTTTAATGCCCTGAATGAGTTATTTTTGACAGCTGACACAGCATGAATTGAAGGGGAGAAAATCAGAGGGAAGAAAACAGAGAGGGGTGGAGGTGGGAGGAAAATCCATAGATTGTTCAAAGAGCAAGTTAACGGCTTGAACGGATCAGTCCGGGTCAAAATATGATTAACATATAAATGTAATGGTATCGTTTTATCCATTTATTCATGACCATGTCATTCATGATTTTGGAAAGTTACCAGGATAGGTAGGTAGGTAAAGAGCTGTGTGTGGTCAGGGAGGTTTGCTAACTTTGATTATTTATACAGTATGGATAGACTAATAGGATTCAGCTTCCTCCTCTCTAAATTCTTTCCTTTCTCCACAAGTTTCTGTCTGGAGTTGATCCTTATGATGTATTTTTGGCAGTTAGTATACGGTTAGTATGAATACAACCAACTATAATACTTGATTATTGTGTAATATGGAAGTGAGACAGTTTTGGTCGTAGCCAATAATAATTCCAGAAATAATTACATTTTAATTTTAAAGGCCAAATCCTATTTTTGTTTTTCTTGTGTACTGTTTTATTCAGATTTGTTAGGTTTGTCATATTATTAGCGCAGAAAGCAAACAAAACAGTGGCCTTTTTCAAAGAGGATAAAACTACTATATATAGGCCTAGTATGGGCAGAAAAAAAAGAGGTAAAGGGTACTTGGACATCTTGTCACCAATTAGTTTAATTGTACAGGATTATACATCATACAGCAAATAAAGAAGGGAATAACAAGCATGATTAAACATACTGGATGTAATATAGTATTTTGGTACGTGGAGTCAGTCATGTGACTAAGAGAAAAAAGAAATAGAAGGACTCCCCGCAAGTGTGATCTTAGTGGGGTGAATTTTAGGAACAATGAAATCACATGACTTTAATTTGAAGATTAATCACAACAATCAGAAGTTGTAATTATTGTTGAATTGCGAAAATATCAAATATCAAATATCAAACAACTAGTAAATTTACCACGGACCGTCCTCCCCAATAAAACGTCCGTATAGGTCATCTGTGAAATCAGCTTATTACGACCCATATTTAAGTTTATTGGTAGGCGGCGACCTCTAGTGGCCGTAGTAACTATGACAGGAGTAAAGGAGGAAGTCAGGTGACGTAGTATAAAGAGCCCATGTAGGGAGGAGATCGGGGGTGGATGGCTGGGTCAAACAAACAGTCTCCGTTGACTTAATTTAACTTACAAGTTAACTTACGTAACATACATAGCTTAAGTAGGTTACCTAAGTTACGTAACAAACATGCATATTCTAACCCAAACCACGATCTTTTCCTAAACCTCACCAAGTAGTTTTGTTTCAATTCACAACGTTAACCACGTATTTAAAACAGTGGGCCTGTCACTGGTACTCTCTAACGGTCATATATGTCGTTTTGGGAGTTATTAGCACACAAACTATTCTGTCGTTTAGGTATGGGGACGTGTCGATTTAACAATGTCATGCTATATACAGATGTCAACATGTTTACCACTGTTGTGCTATCCAGATTTCAAATATTTAGCTCTAAATTAAGATGTTTACTTCTAAAATATGGCTGCATCTAATAAATGGATTGTTTATAAAATATCCAATTTAGAAAGGAAATCATTACTGTCAAATGAAGATCAGGGTTTCCATCAAAAATGTGTTTTTAAAAAACGTTAAAATGTGTACCATCTGTCATTTTGTAAGAGCAGAATATTTTTCTGATGGTGTGTTTTTTTGTCTTGGAATGGAGTGGCAGTAGATATCAAGACTTCTAGTGTCTGAACTCCAACTACGGGACCATCAGCAACAATGAGTGGATCTACTAACCCCCTTCCTGTCGATCCACATGCTGCTGTGCAGATTATGTCCCTGACATATGTGCCACTGGCGCATGTATAGTACATTTAACGGCTTTGATTTCCAGTCAAGCTGGATGTCAATCATGATGCCATCTGGTGGAACCCAATACGAGGCTCACCAACAAGGTCGTATGCAAGGGCTCAGCCTCATCCGCATCACTCCTTTAATCTGGATCAAAATATTAGAGGCATCATAGCTGACAGCCTTTAATCATTCTGATGTGCCGTTAAAACGAGCTCCCCTCCCCGTGCACGCCACACGAGCTCTCTGCTGATCGTCGCTGACTGCTTTATAAGACCAGTTGTGTCTGCTCTTTGCTGCCTTTCAGTCTGAGCAGGTCTGACAGATGTGGTGCACGCTGGTCAAATATTCATGCATGTCAGGATCACCTACCGTAGAAAGAGAGCTTCCCTTTCACCGTGTTCATTCCCCTGGAGTTTTCCGCCACACACTCGTACGTGCCGGCGTCCTCCTGCTGGAAATACGGGATTTCCAAGACGCCACTGGCTTTCCTCATGTCCACTTTCCTGGGGAAGGGTACACTGTCTACTCTCCTCCAGTTTATAGACGGTACCGGGCTGTGAGAAGAGACACGGAGAAATTTCAACTTTAAATTTTTTGTGAATGATTTCTTGCTCACAAGTTAACTAAATCGTCTTGAATTGCAGACCCTGATTTATCAAAAGGTTATTCAAGTTTTGACACCAAGTAGATAATATTTTGATTATTATTACACCCGCCATTATTTTGTAAAGTGCAAATCAATTTTAATCAGAAAATCTATACAAACTCAAAAATACTTCTTAGATTTTAGTCATATATTGATTATTGTTTGAGAAAGAATTGAAACAAAACTGCTAAAAGTGAACTTTCAATACATTTAAAAAACACTTCCTCATACCGTTACTGAAAATAATAAATCAGAATTAGAGCTGAATTAAAGACAGTATAAAGATAAAGACAGTAGACGGTGAAAAATACTAAAAACTAATCACTAGTAAACAAACATCTTTTAAAAAAAGCTATAAAATGCCAGACTTTCCCTTACACATACAACCTAACATTAACTCATAGTCCCTTGAATGTCCAGTGTGTAGGATCTGAAGGTATCTAGGGGTGAGGTGAGGAGATTGCAACCAACTGAAGCCTCTCCCGTGTGCGTGGCGTGTTGGAGAGCTGCGGTGGCTGACGCGAAAACGCGAATGGCCCTCTCTAGAGCCATTTGTTGGTCATTCGGAGACAGTGTGTAGAGTGTGTGTGTACGTGGGAAGTGAATGGTGAAGCAAGAGAGAGAGAGCGGCAGCGACGGAAGCGAGTAACGTTATCTACTCCCTCCAAAGCAGGAAAAGTTAACAGTGTTTGGTTTGTCCGTTCTGGGCTACTGTAGAAACATGGCGGAGCAACATGGCGGGCTCCTTGGAGAGAGGACCCGCTCCCTATGTAGATATAAACGTCTCATTCTAACGTAACGAAAACACAACAATTCTTATTATCAGGTTATTATACACTAAAGAAAACATACTTATTAACATTATATTACATTTCTGACAATAGATCCCCCTAATTGTTACACACTGGTCCTTTAAATATTTTAATTTAACTTCTCAAATGTCCCTTTAATTTGCAAGATTAAAGATTAAACTCCTTAATATTTAATGCCAGAGCAGGCGGAGGAGCACAAGGATTAGGGATTTACTACATTTAAGGATCAAATTCAGCTGTTTTGCACCATAAATGTACCTATTCCACAGATACTCTACCATAATATTCATAAGAAATGTTTAAGGAGCTTATAACGTGTTCAGTTAAGGGCTGTTTAGTAATCCATCTTTAGGTATATTACCATCCTATACTCTCGGCTTCAGTACATTTTCTTACAAAACCTGATATTTTAAGTGAAGATTTTTACACCACAACACATGCACTCTCTAATTTCTTAGATGTGCAGCCTAACTGGAAACACACGAGGATTGCAGCAAAGTGGTGAAACACATGAAAAAATAAATCTCCCAGCACTCTTCTGGTAATATCTTTTTTTTCTTTCATATGCGAGCGAGCATACTGAGCCAGACTAAGAGTGTGCTTACTTTCCCAGAGCGAAGCATTCCAGCTTTACAGTGGATCCTTTGGCAACATGAACAACCTCTGGAAACTGAACTTCAATCTTTGGCTCGTATTCACCCATCACACCTGAAAGAGAGAAGCAGACGAGCGTTGGTGTTAGTGCAAAAAAAAAAGTTGTATTTTTGATTTGTAACTGCAGCTAAACAACAACAACAACAACAAAAAGCACTAGCTGTGGCTTCTGCTGTTGCTACACAGCTACTGAAAAGCTTCTTTTTTTTCAAGTATAGCCGTCTTTTTTAATATAAACTGAAATGCCTTTTCAACTTCCAACGCTGTGCAATCTGAGCCGCAAAAAGCACTCCCTGCTCTCAGCGCTGTCACAGAATGCTCCCCCCATTGAAAATAATGAGAAAAAGAAGCAGAAACACAGCTCTCCAGCGGACATGCAACACACTGATGTAGAATGGAAAAAAACAACAACTTTGAGAATTCATAGACGGTTTGAGCTTTTACATCCAGATGAGTTTCATCTTGTTGTAGTGCTAACAGCTATGAACCAGAAAATGGGCCCATAAAATCCCCCTGGGTACCGCCACTGTGTCTACAAAGCATCCCATTCACTGTCGCTGGAGCAGCTCTGGTGGATTATAATATTGCTGCTGTGCATGCTAAAAATCTCTGAATAAAGGAGAAGACGGGAATGCGGGCTCTCTGGTGTTCTAGCTTTGGGAGGGACCTATTCATAAATCAACACCGGAGTGTCTAACAGCGTATTTTTGTCTTCCCCTTAAATGACATAAGGTAAATTATATCAATGTATTTGTAATGGGTGTAATTTCAGTCCTCCTTGCTGTGCCAAAGCTGGGTGCACAACATGGTATTTTAAACCCCTCTCATCCACCAGTGTAACAATAGGTTTTCCCCGTTGCTGTAATTCAGGTCTGTGTTGCACAAATAGCTCTAGAGATGGAGGAAACAGGCCAATTTCATCTCGTTGATTTGGCGAGGCATGTGTTATCAGGATGGCTCCCTGAGTGACTGTGAAAGCTAATTCAGATCCTTATCACAACTGTCTCATACTGGAATGTAACCACAGCACTATCACCCATTTTAGGCAGACAGGTGGAAGTGGACGGGTAATTGTCTCATACCATAACCTTTTGTAGGGGACACCTGTTTAATGTGCCAACCGGAACCCCCCCCTCACTCCCCTTTCCTGAGCCCCCGTTGACCGTGGTGAGGCTGACGTTTCGCTGCTAGACCGGCTGCCTCGTTGAAACAAAGGTATAATGAAAAAAGAAAGGAAGGAAGCAGGTAAGGAAAGTGCTCGGGAATTGCTTGGAAGAAACGATTTCTCAAATCACGCAAGATGTTCACAATTCTGTCTGTCATTCTACGAATAATGTGGTCGGACGATTCAGAATTTATTTCCACCTTTATTCTTAATTTAAAGGGGACGTATCGTGCTCATTTTCAGGTTGTTACTTGTATTTTGTATGTCTACTAGAACATGTTAACATGCTGTAATGTTAAAAAAAACACTTTATTTTCCTCTTACTGTCTGTCTGAATATGCCCGTATTCACCCTCTGCCTGAAACGCTCCGTTTTAGTGCATTTCAACAGAATTGGAACGGAATTGCAACGGAATTGCGTTGCTGGGCAACAGTTTGGGTCCATGTTTACTTTACGTTTGTTGGCAGCTGATGTTATTTACATTAAAAAGCAACAGGAAATAAACTGGGACACATTAGGAATGTTTACGTTTAAAACCATGTAATGGTCTAAATATTGTATATTTGTGACATCACAAATGGACAGAAAATGGCTTGTTTCAAACACACAATTTCTGAATACGGGCTGTGTGTATTTCTCCGTATATTGAGCATTTTGATAGTTTAACAGTATTTATAAAGCACTTAAACCTGCTTTATAATATAAAAGACATGAAAATCTGACTTTTCATAATACTGTATGGGACCTTTAAATGATGATGGTTCTTAAATGCTAAAAGAACCCCAATCGGCCATTTTTCTTTTTTTTCCCTTTTTGAATCACAAGAAAATCTTGTCAACTAGATACAATATGTTGGATATTTTGGCTATAATTTGATTAATAATAATTTGATGTTCTCATCAAAACTGCCTTATCCTTTCATTTTTTTATTTGTTTTTATTTGTTTTACAAAATCAGCCTCTGGTCCCAAAGTTGCAAACTAAGCCATTCATTACTACACAAGTGGGAAAAAAAAATGTGATAATAAGTACAATATGTTTGTTATATTCTGCATTACTTTCTGTGCCAAAAGTGGAGAGGCGTTGTTCATCTATTTATACAGTCTAAGGTATAAATACACCAGTAAAAATTGTTGACAAAAACATTACAAACACCTACAGTATTGTGTGTTATAATAACTATTAGTATAGTTTTATATACTGCTTATAAATGCTAAATAGGAGATTAAATTAAAACTTATACTACTACTAATAATACTAGTAGCCTAGTTTCCAGTAAAAAGGCCTAATAAATCTATTTGATAAGAGATAGTGTTCACAACAAATATCATACAAGACATTTCTAATGAAAATAACATTTAGCTTCTTATTTCTTGTACTGCATTACGTCAGATATGGTAAGGAACACCCTTCTAGGACAGAAGCCTACAATTAGATTACTTGCTGACAGTGACCTTTCCTCTGGAGTGCCTTGATAAGGCCAGCCTAAAGCATCAGATCCACATGTTAAAGGACATGCTGAAATTAGCAGAGGAAGAGATAATTAACCTTTGCATTTCATTTGTATTCCTTAAAACCACTTGTCCTACTTTCAGGCACCAACAGGAGAAAGTTTGGCTTTTTTGTTTGTCAGGACCAAATCAGCACCGCCGTATTAAAATCAACCATCTGATCCCAGAACAGAATGGAGGAGTGAATCTGTTTCAGTACTAATGAAAGTGACGAAAAATAGAAGGAAAACACCATCCGAAGACACGATGACAGTGGCAAGAGGTAAATGTATATGTATGGTGACACATGTGATTATCAAAACTTATTACACGGCTGCGTTGAATACTCGATTCTGATTGGTCAATCACGGCGTTCTGCGATCTGTAATTTCTCTATTACAGACCGTTGCTATGTATAACAGACCGTTGCTATGGGCGCAGTTCAGATGCCGGACTATGGTGGACCGTTTTGGTTTAAAAATATTGATTTCTTCAGTAAGTAGCCGTGTAATAAGAAGGATAATGTACAGCTAGCGGGTCATTGTTGTGAAAGAATCCCCTTCAGGGCGATGAGAGACCATCCACTGCGCGTCAGGGTGCAGCATCGCCCTGTCGGGGATTCTTCCACAACAATGACCAGCTCGCTGTACATTATCCCTTACATAACACACAAGATGGAGACTAATGGGAGAATGCCTTTGTGGAGTGTTATTCCATCCAATTCCATGTGTTATAGAATGATGCAGGGGTGATGTATTTTTGTAGGCCAACCCAGAAGTTAGCATCGCACTGGTTCCCTCGACAAAAATCCAATGGGATTTTTCCATTGGATTTTAGATTATTGCGGAAAATAAACGTACTAATACTTACACGTTCATCACAAATGAACACCACTTTCATGATTTTTGAAGCGTAAATGCAAACACCAGAAATAAAAAGCTAATGTTAGGCTACAAACAAACTAAACCACGGTGACATGACTTCAAGGTCACCCCACTAAGTTTGATGTGTTTGGCGTGATGACGTTTAATGTCCCAGACAACCAATGTAGTCTCATTTAGCCACTTGTTAGCAACCGCCTTTATTTAAGACACGTAAAAGCCAAAGTCATAGAACAAAACGTTAAAATCTCTTCAGCTTTTGTTAACCACAGATCTTATTGCAGGTATCTAACTACTTTTGTCAACTACATTGACTTAGCGACGAGGTAATCGGAAGTGCAACAATGCCAACTCATTTTCAGGTTTTAGGGCTCATTCCTGCAGCACTCAATTGCATGACCACTTGTAAACATCAAACACATAAAATACAAATTCATACTTTTAGAGAAACGCACTCTCAAACTGAAAACTTTGTGACTTCATAATGTAGTCAACATTGGAATAAACATTACTCCAGAGGGTTAAACTATATCCTAGTAATTGCAGTATATAAAATGCAGTAAAGGTGTATCTCAAATCTGCCTGTAACCAAATATGGAGGTCTTATGGAGAATTAGCTGTGTGCAAATACAGATTAAATATTCACAGTAACATCCACATTTAGAAAAGGGAAATCATACAAACCAAACCAACTCAGTACAATTAAGAGACAACATTTGCACCCAGATTAACGTCCTCATGACAGAATATTTAGCAGATTCTACAACAAAACAAAAGAGTGTGATATGCAGCACAATTAACCAGAACACACTTCTAGCCAGCAGTGCTGTGTATGTTATATAAGTGGTTTAATGCAAAAACAGGGCTCACCATCACTGCGGAGCACTAGTGGAGTGGGTGGACCCTGGACTCGGGTCTTTGTGACGGTGTTGGTCACCACGCAGGTGTAGTTGCCAACATCTGAGGGCTCCACTTTGGCGATGTACAGATTCCCCGTCTCCTGCGAGATGAATCGGCGAGTATCCTGCTTCACAAATGTCGGGTACTCGTTAAAGATCCAGGAAAATACCAGATCTGTGGATAGAGAAGAGAAAGAGAATCCTCACTTTAAATGTCACTTTAAGAAGGTCGTGAAACAGGGAGATATTTTGGTTGTGGCGGCGGCGGCTTGTGATCATTTTCATACCTCCTCAGGGGAGAGGAAATGGTGATAAAGTTATATCACTCTAAGGTGAAAATGGATGACAGGATCAGTGAGAGGTTGCAAACAAATGTAATTATCTGGAGTTTTGTCAAATGACCTTTTTTCATGTGGATGAGGTCTGCATACTGAACGAGGGATTTGGGAGCACCGGGGTACGTGTTGTCTGACTTAAAAAAAGATCCCCAGACAGACGACTAGAATTACCAACTGAGTTTCTAATAAAGGCAGGTAACACTTTACAATAAGGTACATACGATCTGGAGTCTTTAATGAACGGAACAACTTACTGAACCAATTGCTTATTGAAGCAAATTAATAACAATAACCATTTTCGTGTTCCATCCGATAACATTACAGTATCATGTTAACCAACTGACAAATAGCATTCACAATAATTGACTAAAATAATCATTGAAGAAATACATACATAAATTGAAAGCAAATTTACATGATTATTTATAGGGATGCACTGATGCAAAATTCTGGGCCGATAACGATACCGATGTTTTTGTTTGTGTTGTTTTTACTGTTATTTATTCCCTTTTGTGCCACGAAAGCAAAAACCTCTTGATTCTAAAAAACTAACTGAGCTGTTTTAAAGTCCTTCAGCATTTCATTACACCGTCTTTGAATGAGCAAAAATTCAATCAAACACATTTATGAAACAACCTTTAATATAACCTTCTTGCAAATTAAATATTTTTTTTTTTTTTTTTTTTTTTTAAATAACTTCTTCAAAAGCCTTTTTCGCTGCTATTCAACTACATAATCAATGAGAAGAATGTTTCAGTACCTACACAGCCCAACAAAAATATTAGTTTTGTGAAACATAAATTAAATGTCAATGTAAAAGTGATTAGAAACATGAGCAGTGTTTCTCACACATAGACTTTACTTGGACGGGCCACCCATATATTAACGACCGCCCATGTATGAACCATTTTAGCATTTTTTTCTCATCCAAACCGAAGTGATTGTTTTAAGCCATTGTTTTACTGCCTAATTTTTCATTGAACATGGGCGCCTCGATAGCTCAGTTGGTAGAGTGGGCACCCATATAACAAGGCTCAGTCCTAACCGTGGCGGCCATTTCCGCATGGCGCCTTCTCTCTCTCTCTCCCCCTTTCTAAACTGTCCACTGTCGTATCAATAAGGGCTTGAAAATGGCAAAAAATAATCTTAAAAAAAACAAAAAACTTTCGTTGAACATAACGTTCTTGTTGCTGATCTTTCTCCGAGACAGTGTAATACTCCCACACAGCCGACTTTTTCTTTCACTTCTATTTGTAAACAAAGCAGACGTGCGCATGGCACCCGCCGTTATGTCAAAGTCATGTCCGGGCAGTGGCTTCTTTTCTGAATCAGCAGCTGGTTAGTGTTGTCCGAGACCAATCGCAAATAACCAACACAACATTTAGCCAGCGCAAAATTGAGGCAACACAACAGATAAACATCGGCCACTGCCATCGGTAAATGTCATCTTATTTGCCGATGGCAGTCAACTAGGCGAATATCGTCCGATACCGATAAATCGATGCATCCCTAATTATTTACACATAATATCATTATCATGTTATTAGCTAACACAGCCACACCATATGCTAGCCAGCTAATGACCTGATATAGAGTTTCATTGTGGTGACTGGCGAGCTACAGCTAGTTACTTCCATCACTCACAGATGACATGATGTCGTCTTTGCTTTTCTCCAAATTTTCTGCATTTGACAGGAGTTGTTCGGGCATGCTGATACAATCGCAGTCATAATGCGAAATGTTTTGTATTTATGGGAGAGGCAGCATTTTCTAGAATGACATCTCAACCGTCTTAGAGAAACCTGCCGAAGGGGTGACTTATCGCTAACAGGAAGTGGGGCATCATGTTGGCGAGCACCTGTCAGGCTGCTAAAATCAATAAAACATTGCTGGAGTTTAAATGTCAGCCTTTCCCCGATGTCACATCATTGTGTTGGAGTATATCAGAATGAGCCAAACACACATTTTGATGTCTTGAGATCCACATAAAAAGATTTCTTTCTTTCTCCACTCTGTGTAACTTCTGTAAGAAGCCAGATCAAGACCTAGTTTATGCAGTTTATGCAGTTATGTGGTTCATTAGGCTTTCAGTTTGACATCATGATGTGCTTTTAAGAAAGAGAACAAATTATAAAAATCATAGGCCAATTATTGAGAAGTTAATAAATGAATGATAGTTGTGTAATTACTATGTAACAATAAGTAATGACTAACTGTTACAGTAGATGAAATGAAGTAATTATGGGACTCCATTAACCTGGTCGATAATCCAATTTAGTGTGAACCAGTGTTTAAATTGAAACAAATGCTCGGCAAAATGTGCAGGTTTTCAAGAGCACAATGTAATTCACACAGAATTCATAAAAAATGCTTTAAATCACTACATCATTGTCACACTCACTGGGACCAGTACCATAATTCAACCACAGACATCATCTCTACCATGATCTCACAGAGATATAAGAAATGGGATGCAGAAATAATCGCACACGGCATCTGAGAAATAAGATCGAATCTCATTTTACAACCCGCTGTCCTGCAATTTCAAGAAATGAGCGTCATTTCAAAAATGCAAATACAGTATGTACTATACATATTTGAAGTGGTAGAAACGCTGTATGCTTGTCACGTAATATTTTTCATAATTTAAGCCTCCATTTGTCTTTCTGTAGCTGTGTTGAATGAATTGGATACAGTCCATCAGTAACTTCTACGGGTTAGGCTATGAGATCTACTGCGAGATGAGTTCTTTACATTATTGAAGTCAATTAATCAAACATGAACGTCGTGACGTTATCTGCTGCTCTGGAGTTTTGCAGCGAGTCTAACTGACAGACATACGCGGTTTTCCTGCTGTGCTTAAACCACACCATTTGTTAGCGGACTAGCAATTAAGCAAAACAGTCTTGGAGGAACCCCCTGCGTCCCCTTGCTGCTTGGCAATTTATCACAGCATGATCCCATAGTCCCCTGCTGGCTGAGAGGAGCAGGTACTGTACTCCACGGGAAGCAATGGAGGCGGGCGATCGGCACCATTCGGGGCTCGGGCTTAGGGTTTGGCTGCTGTGCGTGTGGAGCTGAGCACAGAGTGATGGCACAGCAGAGGTCCATGGGGACAAGGGACACTTCAAGGCAAGATAAGGCATGTTGTTTGTGTTTGTTTCCTCTCCAGCGCTTTTGGACTATGGCTGCACCTGCTCTTGTTCTATGTTTAAAACCCATATGACTACATGGCACAACATGAGCTGCAGAATGCCGCAGAGAGCGAAGACATAATGAGATGTCTCGCACAGCTGGCCGAACTGTCGTCACAAAATCATCCAGGGCATTGATTTTATGGGTTACACAATGCTCCCTGGCATTAAAACGGGACATCTCCGAGACAAAATGTAGAAGGAATCCAGCTGCCCTTGGAGACAATATTACAATCACTGCCATGGCAACAGGGCATCAGCCTTATGAGCACATGAGCTCAAATGAACAATCTAAGTTGTTTTAGATACTCCGATGTTGCATGTTGTTGTTTTTTTCTTACAGCATACAATGATCTTGATGTTGGACTATTGTAAAACACAACTCTACTAGAGTCTATTGCTCCTTTTGGTCTGGTCCCGTCATTTCCAAAACATGATCCATTGTAGAGAGGTTTGCAGAAGTCCCTGAAGAGTTCTTTGTGGTTTCCCTCTAGGTTAAAGATCACTTTGCATAAGTCACAATGAATAAAGCTGCTTCACTCACAAAAGGAGACCTAGCAGCAGCTTCAAAGGACAGGCCTCACTGAATATTCAAAGACCGAACAAGTCGTGCAAGTCAAACGTGCCCGTCTCCTTACACGGTTAAGATCACGTCCAGACTGATTTGAGATAATGTAAAGATTGAGAACGAAGACAAAGACGGTGGGCAGTAATCCCAAAGCAGGTCTATCATCCTTCATGACAGCCCAGAAAGGGAAAGACTTTATCAGGTTGGGGCACCTGTGGATGGACGCACACACAGTTATGTGTGTATACTGTCAGCCGAAATGTTACTCTCCAGTGTGAGCAGGTAGCTTCATGAAGGTCGGTTAAAATGAATGAATGCTTTCATAAACTAGAAGTGCACAACTCGTTTTGAATGATATCAGCTGATTGAATGGGCATTATCAACGGTTATCAGCCTCATAGATATGGGTTAGAAGGGGACTACTTCACCTATTAGTAGGTTTAGAAGGCCGTTATCATCTATTCACATGGTTGATCACTGATACGAGTACAATAGGATGACGCCGACCTCGAGTGGTTGTACTAATTATGACGGGAACAAAGGAGAAAGTCAGGTGATGTAGTATAAAGACCAACAAAGTCCACATAGGGAGGTGGTCTGGGTAGATGGTCAGGTCAAACACAGGACTTTCACTCAGGAGAGAGCTCTTCATGTCCCGTGTGAAACCAAATGTCAACGTTGACTTATTTTACCTTACTTTTGTTACGTAACTTATGTACTTAACTAATGTGAAAGAACTTATATTAATAAGAAGTGAAAGCTAATGCTGCGTTCCATTTGTCCAGGTAGAAGTTTCAACTAGAACGCCCCCTTAAGTTGGATTTCAGAGTCGGAAAGTCGGACGAACCTCACCGACCCCGACCTCAAAATCCAAGATGGACTGAAGGCGACTGCTGTATTATCAAAGGACGCAAGTAAAACGTCCACCTACAAAGTGCCATACAAAAGAAAAACAACCTGTGTTGAACAATAAAAATGTCATGAATATGTACACTACTATAACTATTTACTTACTTATTTATTCATTTATTTTATTGCGCGGCCACTTCCCAGAGGAGCATAAAGTGAGCGATGGACATAAATGGAAGTTGGAAAAATCCAGCACACAGATTTTGAGAGCAATCTCAAACTTCATATCAAGGAGAGAGATTGTGTCTGGAGCTTTTGCCCTGTGTGTTAGTAAATAGCCTACAACTACATTAAATTCTGTTTATGTTGTGCTACTAGCACTACTAGCTACTGGTTGATAGCCGGTTGTTTGGGAACAGAGACGTTAATACATCCACCACGGTACAGGCTTTCAGCATACAGCCCATGGGTGTTTTATTAGATAATAAAAGTGATGAATTACAGCCAATATCCATTATTAAAGTCGCATACAGCTAGCATCCTAAACCTAACCAAGTAGTTTTGTTGCCTAAACCTAAATTGTTTTATTGTAAAAAATATCACCAAACCCAAAACAAGTGAACTCTGATGACATCATCTGGCTATTTGTTTTTAGAAAAACAGAACTTCAGAAAGCTCCACCAAAGCCACAGAGGACATAATAAGACTGTTTTTACAGGCTGGTTAGTGCTCTCCATGACGAGCGCTCCTTTGATTTCCGTATGTACTTATTCTTATATTGAATTATCAATTTGTACATGTGTCCATTACCTCACTGTTGCCATATTAGTTGTACAACAAATAAATCTGATGGCGTCATCCAATAAAGACATTAGAGGATGTATGCACGAAGAACGCTGCCGCTCAAAGCAACCGTCCAAATCGAGTACATTTCAGTCTCATTTGTTGTAGAGGTTTCTCCAGCTTTGTAAATATGGCATCATCGAAGTCAACAATGAAAAGATGAGCGCCGCATCCCTGACAGCTGATTTAAGGTAGATAAACAAAAATGCAGCAGATGACAACTGAGCAAAGTCACCGTAAAGTGGAGCAATTGTAGTAAATGATTGCGACCGCCTCGACTGGCAGGCCTCGTGTATCTGTTACAGTCAGTGATGTCAGCCAGCAGTTCAAAAACCAGCCATGGCTATTTTCTTTTCCTGTAATGTGATTAATTTCTACACAATACAGGCCCTGGCCTGCTTCTCTTCCTCCTGCTGCAGCCCAGAGCAAAGCCAGCCGCTGACACTCCCTAGGGGGTCTGAACCCAACTGCTAAAAGCAATACATATTCATTTGGACACAGGCTATACTACTATGAAGAACAACAACAAAAAAACAGAACAAACAAAGCAGCCATCTGTCAATACAAAAGGACGTCTGCAGTTTTACTGTTACATCAGGATGCATCATAATATAATCGGTATCAGCTGCCTCATCATTTTATATTAATAATACATAGTGTAAGAGCACACTGTGACAACAATATGCATTTTTAATCACCCAATTACAAAGCAGTGGGATGTGGACATGCTGCAAAACGCACAAATTTACAACAAAACGGTTCACACTCGTCCTTTCTCAGGCTGGATAATTCTCTGATTACAGGCGTCAGCAGCGTGGTATTACATTCATGAGTAGGAGGGATTGCCGGGTCGTGTCAGCAAGACTGATCTGGTACAACATGAACTACTTCTTCTAAAATGCTTCCAGAGCCATGGAGAGTCGTGCTCACGGAGCCAAACAACATGGTCCCAGACTCCACATGAACAAAGTCCCAAAAGTCAACTGAGAGAAACAAACTCACAATTTGGTCCTATTAGAATCTAGACATTCACTGATTTCCAAGAGCATCTTTGAAAGGCTGCCTCTTTGCACAGAAACAAACAAACAGAAACAGAAAAAAAAAAACACTCCTCAGTTAAACTACTGTCATCCCACATTGTGTTACTGAGTGCAGTACTCCCATATCTGCTCCAGGCTCCAAGAATCTTCTGTTCCACTGTGTCCTTTACAGGACCGGACAGGATGCACATGCTCCATGTTCTCAAAGCCTCGGGTGGGAGCAAAGACGGGGACGACACACACACACACATACAGATCTACTCTTAGTGGAGATGCACACAAGGGATTTTTAGTCTTGAGTGCCCCTTAAAGGTCTTTCCCCATTAGAAAATAGAGGTCGGCAGCATTAGGTCCACGCCTAAACACAGTAATCGTGTAGTACAAAGAGCGCGGCCGGGTCACACTGGCAGTCCATTAATGCGGCTGGCTTTGAAAAAGACAGAAACTGACAGCCGCTCAGCTCCTCTTGCTGCCTGTGATCCACAGTGACAGACAGGAGGAGAACTGGACTGCACATTTGGAAGAAACACACATTTTTAGAGGCGTCGTGGTTTAGAAAAATCCGACTCGTGTTGTAACCAGGTTGAGTTAATCCATTCCCTCTCCTTTGACTCTGCAGATAGTAATTACCATATATTTCTGGCATGCTCTGACATTGGCCTGTCAGATGGAGAGTGAGTGTGTGGTTACCGCATGGAGGCAGCACCCCGCTCTGCCTTTGTGCTCGGATCTGGACTGGCAGGGTGTGTTATGTCTGATCTGCACTAAGGCCCTTCTTCATCGTCCCTCCACTGCTGACAGTAAGAGCAGGTAGGATCTCTGATCACATTGGTCACATTAGCAGACAGTAGAAACCAAAACCTGTTCCTGCTAAGTCTAACTCCTGCTACATTGATGTGCTTTTGGAGGCCAATACGTCTAATATTTTTCAAGTTGCTGCTCACTTTGCCTTTACAGTTGATCGCCGTGGTCAGACAGTTTATGCAAGTTATAAATGCAGTATAGTCGGACTAATAAATCAGCTATCGGCGATAGTATATTGCTGGTTGTTTTTCCTTTTGAGCGATTTCTTAGGCGATGTTTGTCATTTTATTTTGGTAATTTAATGGTCTGCCTCCGAAGAACGAGAGCTGCTCAGCCGCTGCTCTGAAGGCAGAAAGAGAGAGACAGCGGAGGAAAACAACGTGTAGAGCCGGCATATTTTCATATATAACTCTGTGAAATAAAGGTTAATATATTGAAGTAGGTCATATTAGTACTCTTAACTCATAACTGTCTGTTTAGGGTGTCGGTAATTGGGTAGTGGGGGCAAAAAATATACTTCAAATATTTCCTCTAGCACAGACTCTCTTGCTTTTCTTGTCCATTGCTGAATGAATAAAGAATGACACTTATGCACCTATAGGTGGCTCTATGCATGCATGTATGTGTGTGTATGTGCTAGAATGTGAGTCCCAGTGAGCAGCAGAAAAAGGTGTGACGCAGATAACTGAAGGTGTGATTTGCCCTGTTCGCTTCTTCTTACATATCCTTTATTCATCTCGGGCTTTGTCATCCTCACATTGATATTTCTCTCTAATCTGTGATGTGTGTTATTGTCAGTGTGGTAGGTGATGCTGTACGTGTGTTGTAAATCAAGGATATTTTTTCTGAGATACATCATGATGTCTGTATCGCCATATTGGTGATGTAATACAGTTTCAATGAAAATTAAATTCATTAAATAAAAAAAAATAAAAATCTGAATCTTGCACAAACATAACTTATGAGACAGGAGATGATACTGAAATCCTGCAACAGTATTTTGAAAAATAAAAATATATATCAATAAAAAATATTAAATGTATTAAAAAATTTTATTGCATCGAATTAACCATCAAAATCAAAACAAGTAAAGCAGCAGAAAAGTTGCCTTATATGAAATGAAAAAAATTGGATCAAAGATAATCAAAGGTAACAAGTTAAGGTCAATCATCATCTGTATCACTGACACTTTAACCTTCGATGTCCGGTGGCAACTGTAACTTACTTTAAAATAGATCACAAAGAACACAACAGAGCCTCTGAGGAATCCAAATGTTATGACTATAACTGCTGTTCCCTGAAGACGAGGAAGCAGATTGCAACATACTATCTGATGCAGCTGTAGCTCTGGCTTGCATCATTCTTTCAACAGGTAAGACTAAGCGCGCTGGGACGTATGGGACAACATGCATCCTCAATGGTCCTGCACTCACGAGACAGTCGTTAACAGTTATACAGCTACTGTTCCACCGCAGGTCAAACCAATAACCTTATTCTACCAAGAGGAAAATATACTTTTAATAACATCCACAATAAACATCTAGCTTTTTAAAAGTGGACTCTAAAGAGGATTTAGGATCAAAATCCAGGCAGCAGAACCAGAGATATTGTCTTTTTTATACCACGTCTTCATCTTCCTTGTCAAAACCTGGTGCCAACATTACCCACGATGCAACTTGACTTCCGACAGTTCGGTCAGAAATTTGTGTGCTTTAGCCTTGAGATTCTAGCCTCAAGCAGAGATGAGGAGCAACAGGGGCCTGGTAAGATCACTACTTATCCACATCCCCCGATTTATTTAATTTTCAAACTCATAGTCTTCAGTCCCGACCAACGCTGACTCGAGTGACATCACTTGAGGCAATTTATCAGACTTTTCACAAATACAATAGTACTCCTCAAAACTTGTTAACAGTCTTTGGAGAGATGGAGTTCCCCTTTAAGGCCGTTCTGTTTTTATTTTGACAATATTTTGGTGCTTACTGGTCATATCTGTAGTGTTCTGACACATGCTAATGAAACATTGATGAACTAAACTAGAGCTGCAACAATAGGCTGCCCTTTGATTCGCTCGATCGTCAACAGATTAATTGTCAACAAATTAAAAGTCAACAAATTCCGGCTTCTCAACTGTGAAGATTGGCTGTTTTTCTTTGTTTTATATCATTGACTATCAATTGACTATTTGGGACTGTTCTTTGCATAAAACAAGACAGCTGACACTGCCACCTTGGATTTTAAGAAAAATTGTGATGGCTATTTTCATTATCTTTTGACATTTTATAGGGAAAGATTTACCAGATACACGTATTGGATTTATCGCAATTATCAGTTATGTAGGAAAACAAACATATTTGACCTGAAAATGTTAAACCACTTTATTGTTTTTTGGAGGACATAAACCAGAATATCAAGCACCCACAATTAAAGTAAACCTGCTTGTTTCAGTGTAAAGCTCAACACAGTCCGAGAGCAGTGAACAATCCCACTAACTGAGCTGAACTCTTTGCACCAGTAGATGCAGTAATATAGCTGTAGAGGCTAGCCAGCTATGAGGTGTTATGGACTCAACTTAGAATTGCGGTCCAGTGCTCTGCTAAGCAAGCTGGGTGCTGTGGACGGAGCTGTCATGTTTTCGACAATTGTTATTTTCCCCTTGCACAGCAGGTGACAGCGCATTTCTTCTGGGATGAAATCCCCACGGGCACTGAGGGATTTGTGTTTATGCAGCGGCACCGGGGAGCCTGAGGACATGACGTGTGGCTGCAGCCCAGCAGAGAGGATGGAGGTGCTTACACACTGTCGCCCACGAAGAAAAAGAAACGGGAACGTCTGAATTTAGTTCTTTACACCTACTAATACACACATCTATACATGTGAACCTACAGTATGCTCCACAACCTTCGCTTCTCTCTCTCTTTTAGACTTTCACACCCCTCACACATACACTTCAAATGCAACAATAACAACAGCTATGTGTACTGTAAACTTTAAGAAGCTTAAAAAGAGATTTAGGAAGCATGTCACTCACACATGTCTTCGGGGAAATGATCGTGCGCTGCACTCAGACTCCTCTGTGACCTTTTCCTACGTGATTAGAAACTCCAATCAAGTCAGAGTGTCACTGCCTGAAAACACACCAGATCCCGTTTCATGCTGCTGTCATGTTGTTCGCTGCTTGTCACTGAAGCTTCTCTTCACTGTGAGGTAACTGAGCCACATTGCGTCAAAACTGAAATGGGTTTGGAGAAAAAGGCTCTGTGAGTTCGGCATGGATGGTGTGACAGTGACATGTGGTATAATTCCAGAGAGCTGGAGTCCCCAGACAGATGAAGAGGGGGAAATATGACTGAATGTGGGATTGTGAAAGCAGATTACTCATGGAGATTGTGAAATGTGTCGTCTGCTAATCAGATTAAGAGCAGAATAATCCATGATGGAAAAAAAGAGAAATATACTAAATATGAGTCATGTACAGTATCATCAACAAACACCACTGGAGTAAACATGTCCTTCCTCATTAGTGTATGTATGGAGAGGTTTGTGATGATACCTTCATCTCACAGTGACTTCAAAAGGATCTCTTACATTCTGTATTTGACATTAAAAGTCACAATTTGCAGGATATTCAAGTAAGTCATTTGAATACTGTTGCTAGGTGACGCACAACAAAAATCAATGTTGCCTTGTTCTCTTTTTTAAAAATGATGATTGATTTTGTGTTTTTTTAATTTCCACATTATGTTTAAGAGTTACAAAAGGGGAAGATAACAAGATCAACATTTTTAAAAGATGAACTCAGAATATAAGAAAATAAAGTGGGTTGTTCAAATGGACTTTTCTCATGAACTTGATAAGCTCCAGCACCAACCATACAGGGATTTGCACCACTTCTGTTAAACATGGCTCTTTAATAATCCAGTATATTTTTAATAAATGTTTATATGATCATTCCAACCATTGTCCTGGCTCAAAATTAGATTTTTTTTTCTCTTTTACAGCCCTGAATAAAATCCAACATCCCCATAGTGACTTTGAATATACCTGATAATCTGAAATAATAATAAACCTCTACAGTTAGCCTATATATTTGGATTATTCTGTGTATTTTCTATGTCATTATAATATTTAGAGGCGTTAAATTCGATATTTAGAGTCTTAATATAGCAGCAAACAACTATTTGCTATGTAAAGATACAGAGGAGTAATGTCTACCTGAGCAGAGAATGAAGTTGCTCTCCCTCTGTGTGCGTTGTAATCTGAGTTTCTCCGTGCTTTGCGTGCCTTTCAACAGATTTGCTCTGAATTTCAAACTTTGCACCTTCAGGCCCTGATCAGACAGGGTGCGTTTTAGCAGCCTGGGGCGGCTTTTTCTAATTGTTTTCAATGAGATTGAAGCGTTTTGCATGCTGCTTTTGTTGCTGAGCGCCTCGTGTTTACAGGAGTGCTCTGAACTCCTCGAGTTGAAAAAAACTACTACTACTACCACTTCTACTCAGACCGGAAAAGCGATTTTTTCTCATTGTGGTTTTTCTCATTGTGGTAGCTTGCTGGATATCCGGAGCTTTATGACTTTGTAGATACCATGATCTGAACAGAAAACAGCAGGAGGCAAATTAGTGCAGTACTTGAGATTACAGTTAAATTAATTATCATTAATTAAAACTCTACTATTAACTATTTGGGTTGCGTACAGTTCATGGTTTGTATTAAGGAAACGTTAGCACTCATTTGATGGGTGCCTAGCAGCATATAAAATAAAAAGACAGCGAACTGCAAAAAACGCTCTGTCTGAATGGGCAACAAAAAGCCAGTGCGGTGTGCTCCGTGTTTTCCACCTGAAAAACGCGCTCTGTCTGAGCACCACCTTAAACATCTTTCTTTTATGGAAAAATTTATTATATATATGGCATTATAATCCTAAAATATTTCTCTGTTATCAGTATTGTATTTATAACTTGTGGCTTTATCCACCTTTGCTTTTGTTTGAATTCATCATAGAGTAGCTACGCAACAGGGAGTTTCTGATATTTGTCTTATTAATAATGATATTCGAGGCTCTACAGGTTATGGGGGCGAGAAGGTGCCACATTCATGACATACTCAAACCAGGAAACTACCACCAGTTTACCACCATGAAACTACAGGCGTTGGTTTATCCTTTAATTTAAGGTTTAATAATCTTGTTTTTGTTTAATGTATGAAGCTGCTGTATATACAGCACAGTGACACATAAAGACTAACCTCCCTAAAGATGCAGCACACATCCACTCATGCACATCACATGACTGTGGTGATGGGTAGTTCTGACTTATACAGTAGATGTGTGCTATCCTACGAGCAGCACACCATCCACACCCATTTATCGAGCTCCTTCTTCTGTCCGAACACGTCTTTCTGCATGGACGGGCTCACGCTGCATTCAGCGGGCACGGACAGCTGTCTGCCATGCATAATGTGTCCTCTGAGAGCCCCCTCTGGCAGGTGGAGACCCTCCGGAGCCTCGGGCATTCACCGAGGGTGCCACCGCTATGGGAAGGTCTGTAAACATATGGTGCTGAATAGGGATGTGCAGAGGTTTTCCTTGAATGTGCCACCCACATGCAGAATTTGATTAAAATGCAATGAGGTCCTTGTGAGGGAGGGAAGGTGGCCCGACAGTCATTATTGTCTTGTTATTGGCTGTCAGGCTGCTGATGCCACACTGAGATATCTCAAAGGAATGCCATAAAATATGACTGCAGATGAATGAACATATGAGATTTTCTCCAACTCTAAGCATGCAATAGAGCACTACAAGCACTGAATATGTATCACCTTCTTTTTTTCAGCTTTTATTTTCTCATATATAGTTTGGTATTCAGGGTTTGGGGCAGGTGCTATGCTTTATTACACCTGCTCAAAGCAACCTGATGCAACATGAAACAGGAAATTCTCTCTATTCAGAAGGAGGGAAATTGGCTCACGAATAGGACCTTGTAATGGCCGTCACCCATATCAGGACAGTGTCACCTACACAAACAAACTTTACAATTTGTTTTGATCAATTGTAAATGGTCAGGACAGGAAAATTCGTTTCCCTAGGTCAAACAGCCCTTAGAATAAAGAAGAAGAAAGCATTTCATGAATGTAAAATTGTACTCCCTTATCACCAACACTTTTCATTCCCTGTTAGGCTGCCTGCAGATTTTTGTATTTCCTCACATCCTGGGCACAGTCTCTCATATCATGGTGTGGTATTTGGCCTTTTCCTCATTAGTTATCTTGTTTCAGTGAATTTATGACCAGGCCAATTGCCAGGAAAAAGCTGTTGGTATTATACGTTTCTGCAAACATCAAATGTGGACATTTTTGCACATGGGTCGGACCGAATGAGGTAGTATATCAAGTGACCGTTATTGAAAGTTATATGGTATAATAACGAGTATAACGAGCGAGGAAGTCCTCTAAGGGCGGGCGGGAATGGTGGTGGAGCGGTAAAAAAAACAGGTGTTAACGCTAGTTGTAAAACGTTACATAAGAAAGTCCGCTATGGGCAATTGTTATTTATTTGACATAGTTGAGTTGTTACGGTCGTTACATTGTTGCGTTACGTTGTTGCGTTACGTTGTTGCGTTACGTTGTTGCGTTACGTTGTTGCGTTACGTTGCGTTGTTGCGTTACATTGTTGCGTTACATTGTTGTGTTAAGTTGTTGCGTTACTTTGTTGTGTTACGTTGTGTTACTCTGTTGCGTTACGTTGTTATGTTACGTTACGTTACGTTACGTTACGTTACGTTACGTTACGTTACGTTACGTTGTTAAGGTATTACTTGAACACAGACCATGATCTTTTTTCTTGCCTAAACCTAACTAATTGTTTCACAACGTTAATCACGTGGCATTGTGTGTTTCTGCAAGTGTGATACGAGGCTGATATGAAATGTATTTATGAAACTTATTTTTGGTTCAGAAACATCGCCCTTCAACGTCTCCGTGGTTTGCAGAAAAGTACAATGCCAACATTGTTTCTGGTGACTTTGTTGCTCCTGACAGGCCGAGCAGATCTGCAATAAAATAATAAAGCTGAGATTGATGAGCTGCTTCCTGAATTCTTGCCCCTAGTAAAGCAAAAGGAAAGCTTTAAACTGAGGCACCACAGTCTGTAACTACTGTCCAATTTTTATATTAGATTTAATTGATTCTGATCATAAAAGCAGTGCAGTTCAAGTTACTAACATCACATGTGAACTTTGAGTGTTCACTGTTGCATTTTAGAAATGCATTTATCCTACTCTTCCAAACATCTCTTTTGTGTCTGTATAACATGAACATCTGCATCAATTAGCAAAATCAAATTGATCTGCCAATGAAATGTGAATTCATTTAAAAACATTCACAAACATTTCTTTATCTCATAAACATAATGTAACTGACAAAAATTGCATTGTAGACCTTTAAAGTGAATGCAGTGGCATTCACTGTAATGGATAACACAATTCAAAAAGAGCCTGATCCATGATATATTTAACGGTAATGAAGTGAAACCACTGGCAACAGAGAAGGAAAAATATATTTAAAAGTAGTAGTTAAAAATAGTGCTGTAATGCTTTTCATGACAAATCCCCTACCATGTCTGTTGCTCACAGCCCCAAGCCCACTTTTTTCCTACAGAAGATGTAAATCTATAAAAACAGGTCACAAACTAATGGTTTCATTTTTCAAAAAGGTACAATAATTAGCTAAAACACTTGGGCACTGTAGTTTTAGCAAACGTTACTCAAACAGAAGGAAATGGTGTATTTATTAGAGTCTATTTTCAGCAGCGGATTGATACACATTTAGTGTATTCCTGAGTATTTACAGCAGCAGGATGGGACTGAGTCAAAATAAACTTCGGTGTGTGTGTGTGTTCTTGGGAATGAAGGAACATGGTCTTTTAAAATTAAAACTACAAAACTACAAGTGTTTTCAAAAGGCAAAAGAAGCATCTGCATCATGCTCCTGACATTTCTGAAATCAATAAATAATAATTATATACAAATAAATAAAACATCTGCCAAATTTCAAACAAGCACTAAATGTACATGAAACAAATATGATCATGTAGACTGACTATAATTGTAACATCTAGTTGCAGGTTGAAGCCTTGTAGAGATCTCAGGTTAGGACGACACATTTTTATTCAATGTACTTTATGCCACTAATTTCCTTTACAGGCCAATTCGGTTTTAATTAATTAAAAACATAAATTCTCTACTTCAATTTGCTGACTAATGACTTTCTGGTTAACGGATATCCTAACCTAAATTTCAAGGTAATCACTTTGGTTTCGGCATGACGTGGAAGAAACAAATCTATGTTGCCAGGTTACCGGCAGCATTCCCTTCTACAAGCAGAGGCAATGCCATTTTGGATGTAACAAAAGCAACGAATCAGGTCAACAAAGAAAACCAGTACTGGCAAAACACTTAGGTCTTTGCCTGCAGAGTGATTGCTTTTCATTGTTGCCAGTTTGAATACTGTGATGCTCCGACCAGCAGCTTGGCTGAACGTGTATTTGTGTGTGTGTGTTTAGTGCCAACAGCCTGGCCAGGATGTGTGGGGAAGCCTGTTGATTTGATGTCTGTTATTTTCTGTTTTATTCTCTCTGGTGAGTAAATGGATGAATGTAACTGGAGCTGAATATATTGTTGTGTGCTGATATACAGTATGTTACAGCAGTGGTTCCCAAACTGGGGTCCGGGCCCCCTTTAGGGGGGCGCCAAAGACCACAGGGGGTGCGCCAGGATTTGTCTGCTCTGAGGTTTTCAAAATTAGATTTGCACATGTATAACCAAAATCATAATAACACACTTACTGGATAATATATACAAAAATATCATTAAAAAGATCTATTTTTTTCTACTTAGTAGGCCACATTCTGTTTAAACGCGGTATTTGTGCACAGTTGAAGATAAAGATCAGGCTACACTATTATGATTAGTATTATACTTTTTGTAGAATTAGATTCCAGTGGTGGCTGCGTAGGTTTATTTGTGACTCGTGTTATCAAAACATTTCCAATACCTCCAGACCGTTGTAAAATCCAAAAGTCAAAATGTATTGAAAGATTAAAAGATAAAAAAAATTCACAATATTTTTAACTAACAAAATATTTTGCTTCAATTCATATTTGTTGGCGTTTAGCCTTTCAAAAACAACATTTTCACAGCGCTAAAAAATCGATTTGCTCTCCCGCTTGCCGCACACAAAGGGAGGCCAGTACCTGTATTACTGGGGCGGCCTACCAGCAATCTAACAAATATTACATTACATTTATTTAACTGCAATAACATAAAATGTATTTTGGCTCTAACACTTTTGTAGTAAACAAAAAAGATCATATTATGTATCTGCATTCGCTTGGCGAATCCGTCAAGATGTCATCATTTTATTTATGTTGACGAAACTGACAAGTTATATTCATTAAAGAGAGTTGACATTCAAGAGACTGAATTACCTTATTCAAACTGAGGCAAGTGGGTGGCTTCAAGGGAAATAAATTGGGAACCACTGTGTTATAGTATGTATTGACAGGTAAAAGCTTTATGGTGATTTTGGTTAAAATTGCTCTTCATGCCAGATTCTTATTATAGGGCTTGCTCTAAAGCATGGAAGCGAACATGCTTGAACATATGTCAAAGCAACATTTGAATCATTATATGTCAAGATGATTTGGGGCAAGATGAGCCAGTGTGAATTGAAGACACATCAACACATTGTTTACAGCATCTGCTTAATGCAAGAAGGACCATGATGACAACCAAGTGACTAGTTAGTTTATCCAGCTGAATGACACGGTGATAGTAGCTTCTATTACAGCTGAGAGACGTAACTCACTAGAATAGACTTCTAATTGACAGCTTGTATTGGCTCTGTTTATTAGTGAGGAGACAAGTGTCTTGAGGGGGCTTTTCATGTGCCTGAAGATGCCTGACATGTTGGGATTATTTCCCCATTGGTCTTAAAAACCAAACCTTAATTGGATTACTTCAGCACAAATTGTCAGATGTGAAAAGAGTCAGCGAAGCAACTGTTCACAGTATAGAGAACAATCGAGTACGGGCTTGTCAGCCGAACTGCTCGCAAATAAATCTCAAATTCCAGATTGCCACCGACGCTTGCCAAGCTTCCACCAGGTAAAAGCCCAAAAGGATACAAGCCCCAAACAATTACAATCAATTCCAGACAAGCAGCGTTTTTACCACCGCGGACCAGCGCATGAATCAGTGATATCTGTTAGGTGTCTTTCAATTGAAGAAGAATGTAATCCAAGCAGCTGTTGCATATAGCAGTTCCAATAAGAGAAGAGAAGGAGCTACGAAAGGACACATCTGTGTAATTACACAAAAAATATGAAGAACTCTGCGAGAAAACTACATTTTAACTCGTAAATTTAGCTTCATAACAGCCAACCATTTCATAGCTGTACAGTAGAAGTTAATCCTGGCTCTCTCTTAGTATTTCATACTGATGCAAGATTACTGATCTTCTCATCTAACTCTAGGCAAGAGAGCAAATAAGCATATTATCTGTGTCTTATTATACCTTATATAATTCATCCAAGGCATTGCTTGCCTTTAGCTTGGGAACAAACAGTGATGAATACATAGGACTGCATAGTAGTTTAATTCAGTTCGACATTGAAACGAGGCAGACAATTTAAATCAGCTGTAGCCCTGTAGCAGAATCCCTTGGAAATCTTTCAGTCCCTCGTAGTGGTTTATGTAAAGTGCTGATGACCAAATCGACTATGCCATTGAAACAACTGGACATTAAAACAGCACCAGCCCAACCAAACCGTAGCCAAGTTTCCATTCAATTGTCAAGCAAACTGGTTTATAATCTCGGCTACAGCATAGTTTGGTCAGAAGTTGGCACTATGGGCTACGCCTTGCTGTCATCCACCAGTAAACAGTAAAAGAAGTAGAAGTTGTGAACAGAAAACAAAACAAGTCCGCTTGCCCATCTAACCATCTACGATAGAAAAATGAAGAGAATTCTTCATGAATTTGTTTCAATTGGATACGTTTTAATTGTCCTTCCATGTCAGCTGGTATTGGCCATGTTTCATGTTGTCCGGAGACGACGACGAGCATTCATGCGTTATGGGAATATCTGAGAAGACGCCGACAGCAGAAACAGCTGATCAGTCGTGAGTTAAATGTTTTCAAAATTGATTTGGCAAAGGCGTTTCCTTATACCATTTAGCGTATCAGCTCTTTTTTTGACAAAGATAAAAACCACCTCAAGCGCCATTGAGGAAGTTTTATTGAATTTTGCCGTTTCCATACAGCTTTTCTAATGCGATACTTCAAAATGCAAATAAAATATGTGAATGGAAACACGATTACTGAGAGCACACCCATCTGAAAACATTATGACCAGCCACCTAATTCTCAATGTGTGCTCGCCAACTGGGTTGAACAGTCATTAAAAATGAGAATATGTTGCGTTACCTCCAGAATGTGGCGGAGGGCCGCACAGCAGAACCACTCCTTGACCTTCGCGGACCGATACAGAGCTTCTTCTGTGAGTCTTGAAGTTTTCCAAGTCTGAAAAAAATACAAAAGGGCAGTAAGTAAAATATCCCCACAAGTCAGAGGCTGATACACCTTGAATACATGAAAGCAGCTGTCATGAACAAATTATTGTTTTTCCCTGCCCTGTTTTTCTTGCTTCATACTCCCATTCAAGGTCAGAGCCTATGGAGCCTAAAGCAGTGTGCAGCAGGCGGGGAAACACTCACAACAGGATGCCAGTTTATTATAGAGCTCACACAGATAAACACACCACACACTCACACAGTACCAGACACTTCCTGGCCTATATTTCTTTAGATTGTGGAAAGAAACTGAGGCTTAACCCTGACAAATACAGTTCTTGTAAACTCCGAGGGCCAAGGTTCAAACCCACACTGTGTGAAGCGGCAGTGCAAACCACTGAAACACTGCACCGCCTCCGTAAACAAATTCTATACAAATACGGCAACACCATTATCCTCTCCGTATCTACAGAGTGTAAGGAACATTTTCAAGAGCGAATATTTTATGGGTGGTAAACAGCCCTTGGCTTTGCCTCAGGCCAAATCACCCGTGTGTGTCTGTGTATATTGTGGGTATCCGAGATTCATTGTGACGCTGCCTCAAGTACCAGAAAGCACTGAATTGAAGGGTCCCAATGGGGAATTTTCCTGGAAGAAGGCAGAAATAACTGGTTAGCAAGTTTTAAAAGTTGAGAATTTTCTGAAAAGAAGCACCGCCAGGTAGAATGAATGAATTTTGAAAAGATGAAAAAAAAGCCACAGATTTTTCAAACATGTCTTGTACAGAGGATGAATCTAAGGGATTGAAAAGAAATGTGCATGTAAAGCAAAATGTACAACAGCCCAAAACAAATTAGATAATGTTGCATGTTTACATGCATTTATTTTGATCTTATGAATTAAATCGGATGTTCAAAGAAAATCATGCTGTAAAACTCTATGTACTATATTAAGTTGGCATTGGAAGGCTGAATACTTTAGTGTAAATGCATATCAATAGTACAGATGTACAGGTAATTATGAAGTCTTCCAGATCTCTATAGGCACTCTTCCACGTTGGGAATGTTACGGTTTGTTTGTTTGTGGCTGAATAACCAAAAAAAATGTGTGATTAATTATGGACAATCCTGCGATTAGTAAAAATTAAATATTTTAATATACTGACAGCTCTAGAAAAACAAAAACAGAAATAATAATTATACAACAAAGTCCAATGCACACACACTTTTACCAAAAACATTTTTCTGAGTATCACAAGAGGACCTTGTTTACTGTAAACTGTAGTGGGCTTTGCCTTCTTGGAGCCAGAAACAACAAATATTGGGTGTGTAGGGACATAAAGTTATCATTAAACCATAGGGGAAAAAAATCTGCATTTATGTTGAGACAGCGATAAACCTCAGGATTTTAAGATGGGACTCTTATGACTTAGAAGATCTTAACAAAGTATTTCTGTGCAAATTATGTCCACACTGATCGAATGAAAGAAGTTTCCTTCCTAATGAAGTGTACATTTGAACCGAATTTCCAGAAAGATTTGCAAAGGAAATGAAAATTAATGTACATTGCATCCAACTACTGTTATGCGAATATTAGGAGGTGGGTAAATCATCAATGTGATGGAAACACACTTGTTGATTGCCTCCCAATGCATCAGGAGCGTCACCTTTTTCCATCAAAGTCAGATCCAAGCAGCAGGGAGGAGCCCTTTTTTAAAAAAAAATTATTTGTGTGCTTTAATTTCTTTTCTGGGTTTTAAAAGTCATATTCAGTGAGGCATGTTGAATGGCACGCTGCACATAACAGAGGACATAATACAGTTTTACCTGCCAAATAATTGCATTCTGGAAGAGACACAGTTGAGAGAGTGAGAAAATGAAAAGAATCAGGACTATTACTGTACCCTGCTCCAGTAATTGTATATTCCAAATAATGAATGGAAGCCTTGCATGAGCTAAATGCATTATGAAAAAAACCCCCAGTTCAAATCAATAGTGACACACACCAACTAATACGGGCCGAACAGCAATCTGCAGCCCTGCTGCTAAGCAGAGAGGGTTGCTGCGGCGGGTCACACATGAGAGGTTTTAATAGCTCCGGTGGTAATCAGGTTACCTTTCATTCATCACGCCCGCCCCCACTGAACATTACAAAGCTATTCCTGGTGTGGTTTTGACACCAGAAGTACTGTTAAACTGAACAAATTTTCATTTGACAATTGATGGAAACAATAGCAGGTCATAAGCACTTCCAACGACTCGCTGCACTAATGGTTTATATCCTGGTGGAGCTCAGTAAATGTAATTCACACATCACATGGAAGCTTCATGTCTGCACTGATAACTGTGGCGGGAGGGGAATGAATACGTTCTCATTTAAACTACTTTAATCTGAGAACAGCTGTTAAGCAATTTAAAATAATTCTGTGCAGGTATTTGAAAGAAACAGCAAGAAAACACGAATCAATTACAACAATTTGTGGTTACATTGCCAGCATTATTAAATTAGCCTCAAATAGTCCAAAAACAATCAGTGCTTCTTACTCTCCTTCTTCCATTTCCACTAAACAACATTTGAAGTGGATTTCATTTTTTTTGTATTTCACTATTCTCATTTCTTTCTTTTCTTTTTTTCAGTTGGTACATTTAGTCTACTTTGAGGTCAAAGTGCATTCATAAATGTGCTTTTAACAAAAGAACAGACTACAGTAAATTAATATATGAAGACAGATGGGTCTCAAATTTATCCATACATATCCTCCAAATTGGATTAATTAACCTTAATTAACCTTGCTCTATAATATGCAGCATATTCTCAAGTCACTGCGAGCAGCGGTGCGGACACGAGCGCTCTCTTCTGCAGACCTGCTCGTTGCAAAAACTGCAGCCAATCCACTTTGAAATGAGATTACTGATTAGTTCAGCTCCAAGTGATCTAAATGTAAAATTATTGGGCTCACTGATTTATGAAGAGAACTATAAGGTCAGTTAATATATGTCATATTGGCTGCAGGACAAGTCAATTAAGAAAGAGCCTTTAATTATTTCTTTAAACATAAATCTCTTCTTAACCCACGAGCAGAGTTTAACTAATAGCTATTCGAGGCTCTTAAGCCCTATTAAGAAACCAACTCCTAATATTTTTCCAAAGATTAATGCCAGATTTGGCACTTTAGAGTAATTTTGATGCGTCGGATGTAAAAACGGGGATGCAAAAATTGGATGCAAAAAACTCTTGTTAGCTATACAGGGACATTTATTTATGTCACTTTTAAAACAAGGAGGAGGACCACCAGTTTCTGACCCTGTTACCCTCCATTACAACAAGTCTACCCGCTTGAAGGTGTGTGTAACCACGGCTGTGACTAGTGGTCAAAGGGGCGGCTGTAAAACGGTGGATAAACACATTTAATTTCTTAGATTATTCACAATAAAAGTCCCCCCTCATTTAAAAGCTTTTATTATGAACCAGCAAAGTCAGGAAATGTTGGGTTTTCATCAGCAGCAACTTAACACGACTCCTACATAGCTGAAAGCGAAACAGTAAAATAAAGCAGATACCTGAAAATACAAACGGACGCAGGAGAGAAACTAAACTTCAAACCAAAGATTCACTTAGAAGCTACAAACGTAGAGCTGAACTAGGGATAGGCATTTCAAGCACAAATACTAGTATTCAATAATCACTGGGAACTATTCGACCATTGTTCGATCATTGCTCTGTGGGGAGAGAGAGACGGTGGGGGAAATCGAATCTAACTTGATGAATTGAAAGACTGATCAAGACGGTTTGGTGAGATTTACTTTGTTTCTGTCGATTTTGAATGAAGTGTGTTTTACGATGCTCCGCCACTTGAACACATTTGCTTCCTGAAACTACGGGGGAAGCAGCGCACCTGAGCCGATGGAAAAGAGCTGACCTGAACGTGCCACACATGTTGTACAAGTGTCTGGTAGTTAAGTTCCTACTACTGAGCCTGCAACGGTAAAAACAAGGGAATGTATATTTTTATAAGACAGGACGATAGTCGCATAAACTATTTTATTTTTTATCATTTAATGACTATTCGAAAATCATGACCCATCCCTAAAAGCTGGCCCACACTAAAAGATTTTTCAAATCTTAACAGATTTTGAAAATGTGATATAGTGTGTGAAGAGCGACGATTTGGCCAAAACAGCACATCACACACTAACAGATTCCATTCATGAACAACATTCAGCTTGATTCTCGTGTAGTGTGTACCCGGCATTAGCTGAGCATACACAACGTCTTTCTCTCTGGTCTCCTGCACACAGCAACATACGCTTGTTTGAGGAGGAGAAGGGGGGCCGTCACGGGTTGGCCGTGGTCTGCGGGACGCCACTGCAACTTGGATTCGGTTTGACTCGGAACAGCCAAAATGCCAATGCAATAGCCCTACATAATGTCCAAAATACCTTCCAGTCTTCTTGGTATCACTAGATTTATTGTGACTTTAGTGGCTAGTAAAAAAAACTGCTCCCTCTCTCTGTTTTCATCTCTGTGCCTCTAGGGTGTTTCACCTCAGCTCAGTCACGTACAGGAGCTGATAAAAGCATCTTGGGCAGCCCGAATGCCCTCCCGGTGTTTACCCGCAGAGGACACCAACTACGGATAACTTCACATTTAAAAGCAAGTTGTCAAAACACACTTGTATGAGTCCACCGCTGAGAACAGTGCGACAAAGCGAGGCAGAGGTTCATGTTGCCTCTGCTCCACACAACTAGCCGTGTCGATGGAGTGTGGGCCCCCGGGAGCTGATTGTAACTAGTATAGTGTTTGTGCTCCAGTTGCCCACCTCCAGCTGCAACAGACACTGAGTCACTGTGCTGCAGTGGCTTTCATTAAGGACTGTTTGTGTTTGTGTAGGGGGAGCGCAGGTGTGTGACAATGAAGGACTCCAAAACTTTATAGAGAGAGGAAGGAGTTTGGTGTAGCAGTAGTACACTCTGAATAACACAGGGTTTCCCAGCAGGTGACTATACTGTATGGCACCAACATGACCAAGTTCTCAAATCCAGTTCACTTTTTGTTCAAAACAAAAGCCAAGCTGAATGTTATTTTGCTAAAATAACATTATCATGATGCAAGATTTTAGACATAAATGACGCAAGGCTTTTCTGTTACATAGACAGTGAATAGACTTCATCATATGTTCTTGACTTCAGGTTTGACTGACGTGTTTGCTTGATAAGCAACAACTGTTTTTCTTTTTTTACCCGTCAGAAATCTGCCCACTGTCCTTTGTATTTCATTTTGCTGTCTGAAACTTGAATCTTGATAGCAAGTGTAAAATCACTCTTGTTGGTTTACTGTTCCTGCATCAAGCTGATTTATACAACTCTCCACTTGACATTTTTCATCCTGGTTTTCCGCTGCGAGGCCTCCATACCCCCCATTAAGGAGTCCTGCCCCTCAGTTTGAGAACCACTGAACCACGCCTGAGGTTCCCAACCTGGGGGTCTGGAATATTTCAAGCAGAGCTGTAGCTGCAATTGAGCAGTGGTGGAAAGTAACAAAGTCCATTTGCTCATGTACTGAGGAGTTGGTAGAGACCAAAACAGTAGGGGTGCAACGATATATACATATAGATCGATGTATCGATTCCATGATCAACGATCCAATATCATCGATGCAAAATGAAAACATCAATATACAGTATATCCTCATCTTAACATGACGTCTTTATTTTGAAATCTAATGTCACCATTTCAGTCCAAGCGCACCTCATTCCTAAACATTCAAAGAGTTCTTAAACATGAGACATGTGGCACTTTATAGTGAACAGGAGGTCTATTTTCATTCTTTTTATTAACAAGAATAGATTGATTTTCATTTAAATGTTCGTAGAGACCAGTAATAAAATGTTCAAATCATTTAGTTGTTTTTTTGTGAGTTAATATAATGTGTATATGATATCATCTCATATCGATCACAGGCCCCTGAATTGAATCGGAATCATATCGTGGCAGACTTTGTGATATCAGCATATTGTATCATTGTCCAAATAATCAATATAATATTGTGTATCGTGATGGAACTTGTGAATCACACCCCTACAAATAGTTTCCTCTAGAAAGTTTCTTAATGCACCACTGTTTTCATTTACTCTAGTAGTATTTTTGATATGTCTATGCTGATGTGTATTTGTATTGCATTGTTGATGTGTATTTGTTATTGTTTGTGTCTACCCAGAGCACACCAAGACAAATTCCAATGTTTCATTGAAATGGTAATAAATTATTCAATCTGGAAAATTGAATTTTTGAAACCATGGCTATGGCAATGATGCAAGATAAAGATGTGAGATATTTTACAGTTATCTCTCTCATGTCTCTTTTTTTTTCCTTGTATAATCCTGTGTATATATATTTACCTCTTGAGACCAATAAAAAATATAAAAATGTCATTGTGGTTAAACTGCTCACAGACATGTACAACCTGTGATAATGGGTTGCAAATTAACATTAGTTGACATTTGTTCTAAGGGTCATCAAATAATAATGGAATCACTGAGCATACAGTGCTTATAGCCATAATAAGATGACTAATTCAAAGTCATATTTTGAATTCTGGTAGTAGTAAACAGTCATTTCTGATTCCCCTGTAGTCTATGATAAACAATCAGTGCAACAAAGTGCTACGCACTTTGACAAGAGTAATGCAAAAGCTCCATAATTTGTCTTTCAAAGGCTCCAATCTGAAGAATAAATAAGTATACGCTGCTATAATGCCTTCACTACATCTACTACACAAAGTAATTCAACTCGCAGGTCTGTTTCTTGTATCCAGCATCTCAAGTGTGAATTATTTACACGCCGCCAAAGTGGGAAAAGAAGTGCAGGATTAAGCTGCTCATAGCATGTAAATCCACTCTTCTTTTGATTTATGAATTTGTTTGTCTCGGCTCCTTACTGGAAAAAACAACACGCCATCTCCAGACCAGAATAATTGAGCGTCTGAGTGCAGTCCATAGATAGGATGACAAATTCCCTGTCTACAGTCATTTTTACTCCGCAGATCACTGTCCCTCCAAATTATATTTTCTGGGCTGTGAAAAAGTCGCCCGACGCTGGCAGGGTGGTAACCAACTCATAAAAGCCCTTAAAAAGGAAAGACAGAGCAAAGATGTCTGAAGATCTGAATTTAAGATGCTTTCTTGGAGGTTTATGACGTGTGTAGCGTTCAATCTGGCCTCCGCGCTTAAATTAGGCCATTTGTTTTTATAGCTTGTCATATTTTACAAATTGCTACTTTTCTGTAGCTTTTTCAAGGAACGCTGGCTGTCTGGTTATCTCTTAACTGTCGCTCAAAGGTGATTAATGTAGCAAGGCTAATTGACTTCCCTGTTGTCAGTTGGCTTTATCTCTGGTTTGTGTCGCTCATCAGAGATCACTGATGAGAGTTCGACGCTGAAATATCTCCGATATCTACCACCACTGCACCTTCAGTTATATATAAGTAAGATGCTACAAATAGGAAGACAGTCTTCTCTTATCCAAACATGGCTTGAATTGATGGACAAAATACTGCTTTTTGGAGTCTTGTCGAGACAATCTGGCCACTCCAAAATGGCAACAGAAGCTTTTTTTGAGTAGCGCCACCACTTACTTTCATCTGAAGGCACGATAGAAGGTTAGATAAAAGCACCCAAGCCTTCCCAAAAATACGAGCCTATAGAACAAAGTGGATAAGAGCAAGAGACATCTAAGGTACTGAATTTATTCCAAAAAAAAGAGTCTTTTTGGCATTATTTTTGGCTGAGATCAAAGCTGTTGTGATTTGTGAAGTGGCGATGTCTACTTCACTAAAGCCACTGATTGTGCCTGTCCAGATTCATGGACGTGGCCTCGCCCATGCTGAAAGCATGCCGCAATACTGGTAAAATCCAACACTCCACCCCCACCTTCCCACCCATCCACTCTCAACAGCAACAAAAAAAAAAGAGCAAAAGAAGCATTGTTGTGAAAATGGGGCTCGAGGAGAGCGGCGAAAAGCATAATTTCAGATGCAGGGTTGGACGTCGTGGGGGGGCTTCACCAAAGGCATGCTTTTCAGAGCGCACACAGCTGTGCACATGTTCACTTTGAGTTCAAAAGAAAGCATGAAAGCACACAGTTTGCCTGCGAGGGACGTCTCAAATAACATATCCATTAAATTTGTCACATAAAGGAACAGCAGCGAACATAACTCCTTTCAAATTTTCATTAAAAAAAATGTTTTGCACCGAGCTCGCACAAAAGCGTCAGTGTAATGTTCGAAAGGGAAGCGACTAACAATGATTAATAGCCTCAGAACAAGTAAACGTGATGCCCCATCTAGATCCATTAGCATTAATTATTGCAAACCTGGGCTGGCATTACAAACAATGATCCAGATTAGGCTGATGATCACATCCCAGACATATGAGCTTTCCAAATGCCAGCGCAACTTATCATACTTCAACAAGCCCGTCCAACCGTGACCATGAGATTCATTACAACCTGCGACTCCTTAAGGATGCTCTTTGTCTTCAAGTGGATGGTAGGCAGTGTGTGTGTGTGTGTGTGTGTGTGTGTCGCAGCTCTGTTTGTACACGTTGTTAGAGAATATAATCATATGTAAATATATGACGGTAATTATATTGAAACTGTTTTAGAGAGGTGTTGATTTAAGTTTATTGCCATTTTGGAGTTTATGTGCATCGTGCTAGTGAATTGTATCGCATATTTCACTGGAATGAACGGAGTGGACAAATTATTATAAACACCTGTTAGTATTAGGGACGGGTCATGATTTTTGATTTTTTCGGATAGTAGTTAAATTATATAAAAAAAAAATTATGTTTATGCGACTATTCGTCCCATCTTAAAAAATATATATTTCCCTTGTATTAACCATTGCATGGGGCTGCCTGGTAGTAACGTTACTACCGGTAAAACGCGTGTGGCACGTTCAGTTCGGCTCTTTTCTGTTTTTTTTGTTTTTTTGGTGTATGCAGCGATTATTCATATAATAATCGACTAATTCACAGTGATTTTTGAATATTATTTTTGCTTGAAATGCACATCCCTAGTCAGTATAACACAATATAATTGAAAAACACCACAATCTGCAGCCTCGAAAGTACCTCACTAAAAAGTATAGGCTTTATGAAGGTTGGATCTATCAGTTGTGGTTAGGTGTACCTAATAAACTAGCAACGAAATACAATTCTTGCTGGTTCTTTAAAGGGCGGGTCCATATGCGTTCTTTTCCCTTTTTTCCAAATGGAAACGACCATTCAGCTGTTAGCAAAAAGCAGTGACATACTGTAGGTTACCAAAGTAAGCTAATCGATAAGGTTATGAATAATGTAAATCTAGCACTAAGTGAGTCAAAGTTAGCTGTGCTAAATTTGGAAATAACTGAAAGGGTTATATTGGATTTTCTTAAGTTGTATGTATACTATATACTAAAATGACTGTTTTTGTGAATGTAGTCTGGTGGCTTTGAAGAGGGTGATAAAACGGCTTCAGTTTCCTGGCGCACTGATCGCTCGTATTGCTGCACATTCGTAGGAGAATGCACAAAAGATAACTTTTCTGAATATATCATACGAACCCATTGTATAAGGATCCGTTGAGCTATGTAGACATTACAGATGCTGCTGAGCCTTTTTCACAATAGTAATGTCATAAAACACAGTTCCTCATTATTTGTAGGTCGAGATAGTTGCGTATCTTCAAAAGAGGATTAGTAAATCTTAAGTATGTTATGCAACCTTACAGCAGGTCCTCAAGAATGATATCTTGATAGTGTACTGCAGATAAAAAGTAAAAGCCAGAGAGTACACCCATTAGCTATTTACACCTCATTAACTAAGTCAATATACTCACTCCACATTATCACAACAGCTGAGAGGAGTCTAGAGGATTTATTTGCATTTAAATGAGGTATTCATGTTTCCCCTGAAGGCTTTAAAGCCTACTCTGGTGACATCAGGAATTCTCATCCCTATATACTTAATATGAGCATGCCTGAAACTGAGGAGACACTACAGTATATAAGTAAATTAATATAAACTCCCACGCAAAACAGGATAATGTTTCAAGGCAAGTTCTATTTTCATTAACGCTTAACATTAACGCTGACCTTTCTTGACATCACTGGTCACGGAGGAAACTTCCACGACTCGTCATTGCATTCAAAGCACCGCCCTCTCAGCGCCACCCATGAAAGAGGCCCACACTATAATTCTGCTATTGAATATACAGCCTGTTCATCAGTATGAATTATGGCTGTACATCTTTTACATAATCACTGATATAGAATCAATAGACATACTAATCAAGGGCAGCGAGTATTGAGTGGAAGCGCCCACTGCTCATCCGTTATCTTTGCCTCAGGGGGTAGACAGCCACAACCCCTCGCGAGGAGTAGCATCATCCATCAAAAGTTTGTGACACGGAGAGGAATGCTGAAGTGTTTGGAGTACCGCCAATTTCAAAGAATAACCTTGGAGGCGTCGTGGAGCATGTAGACTAACAAGCGTTAAACCGAGGAATACCATTTCGCAGAAGAGCTGAGTTTCATTGTACAGCGTGTTTACTGCAGTCTACGGAATATATAATATGTACAAGCTCAGGAAGAAGAGCACTTGTACACAGCTTCGCAAATATAAATTCAGCCTGTGGGTTTTCAGTTTCAAGACAGTGAGTTCTAAAGTCATATAAAGTGAACAGATTAGTAATATCATATCAAAAAAGAAATTGAGAATTTGTTGTTAATATATGACTTAATTTAAGACTCACATGCCGGTATAAACTGAAGCATTATTGTGCTGTGACAATACATTGTGACTTCAACAACACCAATAATACCTTTTAGAAAGATTACTCACCAGGAACAAGATTAACACACCGCTGATGCCTATTTAATTAAAGAAAAGGCAGAAATCCCTCACACTCAGAGCTAAATGACTAAATTAGAAGGCAGAGCATGTTCACTGAACAACGACGCTCTCCTGAAAACAGGAACTCCTGCTCCCTATGACACACTATCAGGATTTCATCATCAACTTTAAAGGTGCTCTTTATGATATTCAGAGCATTAATATAGCATCAAACAACTATTTGCTATGTAAAGATATAGAGGAGTAATGGCTACCTGAGCAGAGAATGAAGTCGCTCTCCCTCTGTGTGTGTTGTAATCCAAGCTTCTCCGTGCTTTGTTGACATAGCCGGGCTGGCCGTGTATGCCTTGTTAGTGCATGTGAGCGTGCCCCACTGCGCTAAATTATTAAGGCAACAAATGACAACGACGCCTGGCAGATTCAAATGAATGCACAAGTTAATTCGTTTATGATTTAGGTAAATGGCAAAGCCTTTTGAAATGTCTTAATTTCTTTGGTTGCATTCCCCTTTCAGAGTTAGGTATCTGGAATAACACATGTAACCTCAATAAATAGGCTACATGATTTGATTCAATTAGAAATGTAGGATAATGAGGCTTGTTTAATGTTGTAGTTTAACTTAATTTATATTCAACAAATCTCAAATACAGTATGTGAAACCTTTTGTTTGGTCTTGTCAATTGTGACAGCTACAAGAACACAGAAGGAGACATGCAATCAACTGACAAGAGGAGAAGTTGAGGTACATCGTGCTCATCGGTGAACAAAACGCTTTTCATGAGTGCAGTCTGGCATCACTGCTGCAAAATAAGAGTGAAGTACTCTTTTGACACGTTGCCGAATACCACTGCCACAAAACTCTTGGCTACTGAATAACACACAGCTGATAACCTTCACCCTAACATGCTTTTCCATTCTGGGTTTCTGTCTATATTGCTGCTTATGTGCATGCCATTATGTACATTATGTGCATAGTACTGTGCTGTATATTGAGCAAACTCCATCCTCTGAAATGCAGTTGAATGCTTTAGAAAACGCTAGTAAGTAGACCTTGAGTTTTTGTCAAAATATGTGTACAGTGTTCACAGCATGGGGGGACTGGAGTGACACATTTGACATCTTATGGCCTTATACAGCTGATATGCTAACGTGTCAGCATACAGATGTCTATTTACACCTTCGGCAGACAAGAAGCCGCATAAAAAAACAATCTGAAGAAGAGTGTTAGTGGTCAGCGCTGCAGAGTGAGTTGGTCTCTTGCCAGCTCCAGCAAAGGAACTCCACTCGTCTATACTTGAATTCATGTAATTAGGACCATCAGGTTCACGGGGTCCATCTTTAAGATAGCAGAGATCGACTCATACTTGAGAAGGCAGGAAAAGAATAGTTGGAAGAGCCACTGCTGATATGAGAAGTATTTCCTCCTCTATCACTGCTGTGACACAAAAACAGGTTTTTGTGTTTTTATTTATTTTTGACCTCCTGTACAAAACACATTGTATAGTGTACAATATGTGCAGCATCTATCATACAGTGTGTCTCCAACGATTCCTGTACAATTTGTGCAGAAACACACAGACAGACAACTGTAGATGCTGTACAGTCTGTCGCATTAAATTTAATCCTGGGTCAGACTACATATCTGTTCAAGTATTGCTTGTTTTGGCCATTTCAGATGAAACATTCGCCATGTGGTCAGGTAGCTGTTCATACAGTAGGAGGTGACAGGAGAGAGATGTATCACATAAAGGGAAGAGATCGCTCACTACCTGGCTGCCTCTATTATTAACGAATGATTCCCCGCTCCACCAGAACGGTTCACAATGAATCTATTCCATCTATCTATTTAAACTATTGCTGTAGCAAGAAGGGAAACGGCCCAAACAGTTAATATCTACTCTACGTGTGTATTATAAGCTAAAAATATATATATATTTGCTTTATTGTATGTATACAGTATATAACTTATACAATTGTATGTATTTATAATAATACAGAACAATGACAAATATTGTCCAGAAACCCTCACAGGTACTGCGTTTACCTTAAAATAATATGCTCAAATCATAACATGGCAAACTGCAGCCCAACAGGCAACAACAGCTGTCAGTGTGTCAGTGTGCTGACTTGACTATGACTTGACACAAACTGCATGTGATTATCATAAAGTGGGCATGTCTGTAAAGGGGAGACTCGTGGGTACCCATAGAACCCATTTTCATTCACATATCTTGAGGTCAGAGGTCAAGGGACCCCTTTGAAAATGGACATGACAGTTTTTCCTCGTCAAAATTTAGCGTAAGTTTGGAGCGTTATTTAGTCTCCTTCGTGACAAGCTAGTGTGACATGGTTGGTACCGATGGATTTTTTTAGGATTCAAGGTTCAAGTTGTGTTAATTTGTTAAAGAAATTAGTGATGTTAAAACGAATTTGCGTAAACGCGTTATCGTGTTAACTTTGACAGCCCTAGTAATAACGCAAAATGATCAATGATAGTGAAGTTTGAAGAAATACTAAAATAAAGGATTACTTCTTTTCCCTACTGTTAAATCTAAACTTCCACTATCAGCATTACTAAGATTTATGACTTTGTGAATAGGTATAAAGGCTGGTGCTATCCTATTTTTTTCTTATTGTGAACAAATACCATGAAAAGACCAAAACTAACATTGTGTTAGTCCACCTCTAAACACTTTCCGACTTCCCTACCCTGCCTGTGGCACCCCAACCCCAACCCCAACCCCAACCCCATTGGCTCCTACTGAAGATGTAAATCTTTAAAAACGGATCACACATGTAATACTTCAGCTCAGTAATTTGCTATCACAACTGGGCACTGTAGTTTTTAGTAAACACAAGTGAATAGTGCATTTGTTGGGGACTGTTTTGAGACGTGGATTAATACACGTTTGTTGCTATAGTGGATAATCAAAGCAACAGGACGAATCGACTCAAAATAAACTACAATGCCAATGTTCTTTTATGAAAAAAACATGTCATCTAGTATAAACGTTGTGCCTCATTGACGTGATTTTAATAGTTTTGGGATAACAATGAAGCTCTACGGCAGAGAGGAATTAGTTACAGTGGCTACACAGACGATACAATACATTTTCTCATTGATTTTGGTCTTTTCATGAGATTTGTTGAGAAAAAAAAAAAATATTGAATACCACCAAACTTATCCTTTAACAATAACTGCCAAAAACATTGATATTTTGTTGTGTTTTTATATCAAAAACACATTACTTTTAGGAATAATTGTAAATCAAAATCCCCTCCAATAAAGTGGTACTATCACATATTTTAACAGTCACACCCAACACAAGTTTCTTTAATTCTCTCAACGGTATACTCTCAGATGCTTCCTCCCTGCATTATGTCCAGTCCTGTTTCACCAGGAAATCCATCAACTAAGATGCTCTAAAGAAAGTGCAAATTTAGAAAGATTTGACAATCGTTACATTTTTTGACTTTTGACCTTTCAGGTGCAGCAGATGAGCAGTTTTATAGTTCCAAATGATTACCCCATTTTTGGCTCTAGCATTACCGCTAGGCTTATTAGAGGTGTTAGTAGGTTCAATGTCTGTCTTGTGTCAAAATCACAGTCAAATTACGCGTAAAACTAATTACCACCAAAAGGTCACGGTCTTTACTGGAGAGAAATAGGATAGGTGCTGAAACACCACATGCACCCAAAGGAGTGTATTTGGCTGATAGTCTGCGTCACAGGAGCAGAATATCTCAGTCTGCCTCCCTGCAGGAGAAAAACTCACGTACTTTAGTTCGCTTAAATTCCTATAAAGAATTACATGACACTCTCCAATAATACCAGTTGCCCTTTAAATTATTCACTTGAACCTTCACCATTCAATCATGCTGTGGAGTTAATTAAGCAATACCAAGAGTAATAAAGAAGATAGATGACACCCGGTCATACATGCATGCCCCGACTCTGTGACAACAACTGAAGGCTGGTAAGGTCAGAGCCCAACAATTGATGGAACTGTCATCCCATCTTAGTGGAAATCCACCAGCAGACTCAGATCATAGATTGACTTCTCACTGGTCCAGGGGACCAAACAAATGGCCTGAGACATATTGGTGGCCTTGTCCCCAAACGCTAAACCTCCGAATCTAATCTGAGCAAGCGATCACTCACTCGCGGTTAATGTCATCATTTATGCCTGTCCGATAACTGGCACATACAGTAGGCACTTATTGACTTCCTCCTGCTTCAGGAATATGAAGTCCAGAGGCTGTCAGTTCGTCTCATCAACATCTGTCTAACAGTCTATCATCATGATGGTCGCAAATCATTAAAAACAGTCATTAAAAAAACATTTATCTGCAAAACTGATAGTGCTGACTTTGCATATTGGAATGTTGTTGTTTTTTAGTTTGGTGCTCTTTTGTTCTTTGCAGTGGATGACAATAAACATTGTGTTATATTACATTGTAAATATCAGTAAGAAGCCTCTACCAACTGTGTTATCTGATATATAAGTTGAATTAAGACATTTGAATGTGCATTGGTGTCTTCCACCACTGGTTCTTTAATAGTAGAGAGCAGCACTATTGGCAGTATTTACCCATAAAGAAGCCTTGCTTTGAGTTTCATTGTTTGTAGGTTTATGTTTGATCTCCAGCGATGACTTAGAGTAAACTCTAGTCAGCACACAAAGGGAGTTACTACTTCCCCAGAGAGATGTTTCCATGTTTGTCATGTTATCAAGCAGAACCCACCACGGTATCCTGAAGTGCCGACGGCGTGTCTTTTTTTCTGCCGCACCTCTTTTTTAGCGGAAGCTCAGAAGCCACTAAAGTTTGCCCAGAGAGAGATACAGGGAAAAAAAAAAAGAGAAACTCACATGCAAAGGTTAGACTGGCCTCTCGGCTGACGATGGTCCCGAAAGAGTTGGAGGCGAGGCACTGATACGTTCCAGCATCTTGGTCTTTGTTCAGATGGCTGATTCTGAGGTTGCCTCCAGAAAGACTGTAGTGAGATCCAGATTTGGGACTGATTTCCGTACCATTCAGTTTCCACCTAAAAAAAAATAATAGATGGAGAAAATTAACATGTAAATTAACAAGTTAAACATTGTTCAGAGCAGACTGGGGCGATGGAAGCATTCCAGACTACGAGACGAGGAACGTGACTTGTGTATTTGATTGTTTTTTAACAGGAAAGAAATAAAAGGTGTTGAGGGCCCAGAAATCATGCCCTCCAGCTTTGTGTTAATCTAAGCAGCAGTGAACCACTGTGGTGCCAAGGACTTGACTCCCTGAGAATAGATAGCATTGCAGGCCATCCATCTTGCCAGACCCCAGTCAAACCGCATAAAAATGCAGCTTAATCATCATGGTGCGACAATTAAAACAAATGCCTGCAACCTTGCCTTCACACTTGTGCATTCTGGACTAGTCCACACGATAATCGTTGGTGTTAGGGGTGATCAACGGAGGGGATAATTCACTTAAAATGGCAACAGATTCTTCAATCGCTCCACACAGATGCGTCTTATTAGAACAAAACACAGGTGGGAGGAAAATCAGTCATTTCAGAAAAATGATTTCAAGCCATAACTTCAGCCAAAAAAAAAAAAGAAAGCTCAGGCGCTATTGGAAAATGGACAATGAAGATTTGATTAGGACCCAAGGTGATTTAGGCAGCTGATTATTTCTTCAATGAAAAGTTCGAAAATTTCCTTCTGCTTTTTATTTTCTAATTGTCTCTGAATGATTTCAGGTTCAGATGGGAAAACAGCGTATTGTTATATTTGTAAAAGAAAGCAGCTTTGATGTGAAAAAGAGGCTTTACTAAAGCCCTTTTGTACAGTAGACAGAAGTTGTGCAAAGCTGTTTTTATGCAGTGCTCTAACTCTCCTTGGTGTGCCAATTTGGTGCCTTTGAGGCATAAGAACCTTTTTGAGGAAACACTGACAGTGGTGCTGCGTTATCAGCGTGGTATTTTCTTGCTATATTACATCTTTTATAGGATAATATACCCTATAGAATAAACTCATTTGCTTATTTTGTTGCAGAAAACCAACTGTGTTTGGTGCGTTGGCCACTGGAGTCGGTACAGGATCATCATGTAATACACAAGTAGGAGCTGATTACATGAAAAACAATGTCAGACTGTGTTGCTTACCCGCCTACCCGCACTGAAACGTCTCACAAACAGCAGAACATTTGTGGGCCGGGGCATTGCAGCACTCACAAAGCGCCTCTACAGATTTTTTTTTTCTTTTAATAGACAAAGTGTGTAGCACAATGGTCTTTCATGGCCCTTCTCCGGTTCAGTCATAAGTAAGTGCACGCTCTCAAGAGCCTTATTACTACACACAATAGAGAAGAGCCTGAGGGGGGGTGGTGGCTGCGGTCTCACAGGACTACAGCAGCGATTCATTTGCAGCTGAGGTGGAACAAACAGAAATCAACATAAATATCCTACAGGCAAGTAACACCTTTGACTTGGAGGAAAAAAGCATAGCGGACAGGAGAGGATAACCTCAGCATCAGGCTCAGATTGCTGCTTCCTCTGCGTCTGAAAAGAGATCCCATCAAATATGAAAGCAGCCTTTTCATAATTGCTCAGAGAGACTCGGCGGCATTGTACCCACATTGAAACGGCTTAATCGGGCGACAGCTTGAAAACCAAATGTTGCAAAAGATTTTCTCTGACAGTTGTCGATTGGATGCTTTATCCGCCTCTTTATAAAACATTAGACCGGATAGCTAATTGAGCCTGGAAAATGTTTTGATGTATCCGAGTGACTAATCACGTCCCATGTTGAAAAGACTGGAGGACGATATTGTGAATCCCTTAATGTACTATATCGTGCATGTGTGAGGTAGTTAAACATAGTGGTAGTTAAAGATAATTGCCCACCAGGAGCTGCCAATGTTCTGTTGTGACAAATTGATTGCCCTATGACAGCTCTTGTCACTTTAAGCCAATTAGATAACAACTTTAAAGCCACTAAGTGACAGATACTCTAATTTGTGGGAAACTCGAGCACATTCTAAGTACGGATAAATTGAGACCAGTTCAGGAACAGTGATAGAAAGCAGCATGAGGGAGAACTGTGAATCCAGTGACTGTCATGCCCATATCCTCCTCCTATGGAGCAACAGATTACATCAAGCACATATAAACTAGATTATTTAATAATTCCATTTACAATGATTTATGCTGGCAAGCAGGCCACAACAGCAGTCCCATTTGTTAGGCACATGCTTTATGCAATCATGTAACAACAGGCCGTGTACACAGTGGCATAATACCACACCATCTGGCTTATGAGGCTGTTAGTGTTAGGCGGTCTGTTCCTTTTCTTAAGCCTGGTGTTTTGATGTGTTGAGAAAAAAAATATTTTGTAACTACTACAATTCACATTACATTACAGTTCAAGTTCATTTTCAGTTTCATTCTAAATTCAAATACATAATAGTTACTGTGCATATAGTGCGTTATAAAATAAAGACGCCTCTAGTGTAGGGCATAAAAGTAGCAGTAAGATGGGCTCAGAAATGAGGACCAACTTGTTGATTTGTGGCAACAACACAAGTGTTTATTCAACATGTCTCCATGACTCCATCCTTCATGAACTTTCAGTACAAACTAGTACAAAATCATCGCTAATTCTTCCTGCCTGTCATTCGCCATGTTTGTTTACATTAAAGTCACGTTTGAGTGTTAGTCGACTGCATTTCTTTGGTCAAGGACTGCCCTACTTACTGTACATATAGTGCATTATAAAATAAATATATATGTAGTGTTCCCGACGACTACTGGTGCTCTTGGAGAGGATAATAAATCACTTTTAAAGAGTAAAAAAATGCCTTATCCATGGATAGGTTGTGGCATAAAACATGTATTCCAGGCACCATATTGCCATTTTCAAGGGAAAGTTTGCTCTCCAGTTTCAGAGCTGGCAAGTAACTGCTTCTGTGCTATAAAATGTAGTAAAATTGCAGTAAAAACTTGTTTAAAAATATCAGTGTTTTTGAGGATCTTCTTCACAGGACAACTCTAGGTTTTGTGAACTGTGACACCACCCATGTGGTCTACAAGCTGGATTCCTCGCGGCTGTCTAGATCAAACTAAAGCAAGACTGAAGGACAAGGTGTCTGAACACCGCTACGCTATTTGCACTGGCAACTCTGCTTGTCCAATGGCCTGCAACTATCTGGGCGGCCCAGCATGGCAGCGACTTCACAGAGTTAAACGCCTCAAGCGATGAGAGACGTACTGCATCTACAGCCTCAAACCACAAGTCACTCAGACCTGATAGAAGAACTTGACCTCTACCCATCCTAAAAGCAGATATTAAGTGGACAGTCTTGTCTATAATTAATTATATTTTGCTCAATTGTGTAGTTATTTTACTGTATGTAGTGTTTTAGTGTTGTCTGTTTGCAAGTAACTAATGTTGAGACACATTATGAGCTGTATATCATCATTTTGTATTTTAGATTTTTCATTCACAGAATGTATAAAATAAATCCACATATATATACTGAATATATACACACACGCTATAAGGCGGGCTGAATCTTTTTCACTTATCCAATGAGAGCTAGACACATAGACGGCCAGCCTTGAAAGGATGCTGCATTTTCAACATAGAGACATGAAAATAAAAAAGTTATTGTTTTAACGAAATTAAACAATCAGAGCAAAAACATATCACAGCAGCAGAGGGTTTATAGCAGTTTTTACAGTTATTTTAGAAATGTTTTGTCATTTTGTAACAGTATTAAATACTCTGTGCTGTTACTCTGCTGCTATACTTTTATTTTGAAGTCTCTGTGTTGGAGGCTGGCCATCTATGTGTCTAGCTCTCAGAGGGGTGGGCGAAATGACCTACAATCTATATCACTGTATTTTTTTTGGTCTTTGAGTTGACAGTATTATACCACATGGTTACACAATTTAAAAGCGATACTCCACTCAAAACATGATTCTACCTCTTTTCTTTCTATTCAATTAAAAATATATAAATATATTTTTTTAAAAACAGATGTATTTATTGGCTCCAAATAAGATTGAAAATGAGGTATAGGCCTCCATGTGTTTTGGGAGGAGTAGCCTGCCCCGTAGTGTAAATGTAATGTGATTCATTCAGAGTTAATAGTAACAGCCATGCTGTTGTTTTGAGTTGTGAGTGACTGTAGCTGACTGTCGAGCCGCCTGGATCTCAGTAATAAAGACAAATTACATTACATTTAAACAAATTTACATCTTTGAAGACACCAAAAGCTGACATAACCTTTTACTTAACCCACATGAAGAAAGAGTTTGAATATATACAGCGTAGATGCTGTTGGGCCAGTACTGTATAGAAGACACATGGACCGCGAGCAGCGCGGCTCAGCTGTGGGCGTCTCATCTAGAGATTCGCCGTGTGTCACCCTAAACTCTCTTTAGATAACTGATAACTATTCAGCCTTCTTGTAGAATACTGTATAAAGGTGTTGGTGAAATAAATAGGATTCTCACAGTTGGTCAGCTAGTGTTGCAGAGTTATTTTCACATTTGTAGGTTTATTTCTAACAGACAGATAATAGTGTGATATCAATCTTCTCAAATCTCTCTCTCTTCATTCACTTGAGTGCCTGGAATTAGATCTTTTTCAGCCACAACCTACCCATCATTTCCTCCTTTTTAAAATAAGAAAATATCTTTTGTTTCTCTTTGTTCAGGTTTAGTGCAGACAATAGTGATCACATACTGTACATTCGCTTGTTGCATTAAATGTAAACACTGCAGCTCAAGCTGTCACAGTTCACGGCCGCGCAGTTAATGAACTTTGAACATGATCTAGTTGTTGTCCGCTCGTCCCAACTCATCTCTAGAAGGCGGCGGCCGCTCTGACAGGACCGCATAGCGACCTTGACAGGAAACAGCTGATTGGGTCATCCTCTAAGCTGGCTCAATCCCAAGTATTAAATGTACCAATCCTTCCAAATCTCACCCCAGCAATTTCAGCAAGCAAACATGATTGATTTGAACTTTTACTTGCCAGGGATGCTGCAACACAACACAACCCTCTTTCAATAGACTAATGGTCCATGCAAGGGGGAAATAAAGAGGAGAAAAAACAGCTGCTCTTTGAACTCTGCAGCAGAAAAAAAAGATGTATGTGCTGCATGTAAAGCTTAACAGGCATTCCTAGGCTACAGATAGGCGAGATGTTTCCAGCAGGGGGTTGAAGGGAAAATCCGCCACAAAATAGAATTCATGTAACACATTCCTATGATCTGATCAGCTAAGGCTGATGAACAAGTCTTTTTTAAAGCTAGAAACAACAGAGCCAAGACTCTCTTGTTGCTGCATCAAGAGACAAATCCTCAAGAAGTTTCATTCAGGATGAATGCAAGAAGACTGAATCTGAAGACACAATGACAATACCCAGCAGCACGATATTAAAGGACACTTTCTCTGCTTCATTACTACAATGAAGTGAAGCACATTTGAAAGAGCAAGCTCTACGAGCTCCAAACACTTTCTGAGTCTAATTCACTGGCAGCTTCAGGCTTTGCAAGATTAGAAACTTTCTGGTTCCCAGTTTTAGAACAGACGTGTCATGTATGGATTAAACTGTCTGAGATCAGAAGAACAATAATGTGATCTCTGTTGTACGGTTCATCGTTGTAGTTTGAATCACACGAGAAAGCGGCAAATCCATAATTCTGTAATTACTCTGTATTCACTATACTATCAAGAATTAGAAGAAGACTGTGCAACTTTGACAACCCTTTAACCCATTCTAGGTTTCATGTCTACTTTTACGTGAAATAGATAAAACAAACAAAAATAAATAAATATGATATACGCTAACTTTATTCTGTACACTAACATGATGTTCAGTGTCGATAACATTTTTTCGATGACCAGGTCGTGCATAACATTTATGTGTGTGTCATCTTCAGTTTCCCCTCTTTCATTCCCGACAAAGCAAGAGATCTCCACGCCATTTGTTCCTGTGAGATTTCAGTAAGTTTGCAAGGTGAGCCCGGAGGGGAAGCTCCAGTCCCCACTGCAGCTTAAGAGGGGAGATGACTAGAGCAGCGAAAACTTACATTTCAACTTAAGTTATGCTTCTCACAGTACTGTAGTCTGTATGAAATGATTATTATGCTATCACAAGTCGGATGCCTTACTTTTCCCCAATTTTCTCAAACACTATTGGTCCAAAAGATTTCAATCAAAGTGTAGACTGTCTCTTAGATATTCCCCTGGAGAATGAGCACTTAACAACAGAGGAGTGCTCCCTGGCGTGGCGCTGAAGGGCGAAACATGTACGGAACACCGTTAGTCTACCTTACCAGTTTTAAAAGCCTGAATCCAGAAATGGGACTAAAGTGGCAAGAAGCATCTCAAACTTGCCCACTGAGAACAAGTGTAAACAAAACTTAAATGACAATTTAGTTTAAACATTAAATGCTCACTACATTTGAATAACGTAAGTCAGATAATGTGAACATGAATTCCCTTGTCACAATACTGACACCCGGCGCTTATGCATGACAGCAGCACAGTGACGTACAGCATCAAGCTGGTTTCATAGCCAATGGAATTCAGCTAAATAATTCCTTTCTCTGTTCTCACAACATAAATAACACAGACACGCATACTCATAATACACAGAGATATCCCCATTCGCCTCTATCATTAGAGAAATAAGAAAATATAATGAAATATAGGGCTGCACGGTGGTGAAGTGTTTAGCACAGGCGCCTCACAGCTAGGGGGTTGTAGGTTTGAATCTGGCTTCTGTGTGGAGTTTGCATGTTCTCCCCGTGTTAGCGTGGGTTTTCTCCGGGTACTCCGGTTTCCTCCCACAGTCCAAAGACATGCAGGTTGGTTAATTGTTGACGCTAAATTGCCCCTAGGTGTTAGTGTGAATGGTTGTCTGTCTATATGTGTCAGCCCTGCGATGGACTGGCGACCTGTCCAGGGTGTACCCCGCCTCCGCCCAATGTCGGCTGGGATCGGCTCCAGTGACCCCTAACGGGATAAGCGGTTGCAGATGGATGGATGGATGAAATATAAAAGAAAAGAATAAAATGAAGATCTGATGTCCTCAGGAATGCTGCAATAATTTACTAAACTCTTACTTGCTCGAATAGTTTTTACATTAGGTACAAGTAACATAACGGTATGTAATATCACTCCATAGTTTCAGCGTCTCTGCTGTCCGTCAGTCCGTCACACCCTAGCCTGAGTGAAGAAGACGGGACTTGTATTTCACCTTGAACCAATAAGCCTATTTGTTGTCAAGTTTCTTCCAATAGAACACTTACTGATGCAAAATTATACCTCTGAGCTAAAATTAAATTAAATACAGAATAAAATTAATCAAATAAAAGGAATTATTACGGAAGGGGAATAGTAAGTAGTAAATAGTAATAATTGTTTTTGTTTTCCAGTGGGTTACAAACACACCACAAACATGTCTAAATGCTTAGCTATAACTGTGTCCCTGAGATAAAAAAAAAGGATGTTAATTGGACATCCCATGCTTAATACTGTCACTAAATGTACTGATGTAAAACAAACTAACGTGTGTTCCTTATTATCTTCATAATAATCTTCTTAACAGAGGAATAAGATATATCAGGCTTTGTATAAAATACTTACCAGTAGGATCAACTCATTGTTGGTTTTGACATTTAATGGGATTTGTTGAAAACAATAAAGATATAGAATAATTACCAGACTTATCCTTCAAGTTGTTTGTTGCCGTTTAAGTAGCTAGAATTTGTTTTACCTTGAAAAGCTAGAACATTTTAAGTACTGCTTATACTTTAATGTGCCGCTCGAAATAACTTACTTTTCTGTTTTTTATTCTATTGCTACTTAAGAAAAGCATCTGAATACGTCTTCCACCACTGCACTCAGGTGCTGTTGGTTAATGGACGTGGGTGAGTCTTTGCCCACGCAAAGCGGTTAATCAGTCTTTTAGTTTATGAAGAATCACATATTGGTTGAGTTGGAAATAATTATGCTACATTATGTTACAGGATTTATGGGTATTTTGGTTTTCCAACCGTTCACTCTTCTTGGTACTCAGAGCTGCCAACATGTGAAGAGGGATTGTTTAGGACAAGATGGAGACATCTGCCAGTGATGCGTTGTCTAAAAATGAAGGATGTTGACATTGTCAGCGGTACAAAAGCGAGTGGCATCGACGGGGAGGAACAATGTGCGGAGGGGGACAGATGACGCCCTGCAGTCGCTAACTCACCGGTAGATGGGTGGCGGGCTTCCCTGGGCTTCGCAGCTGAACACAACCTCCCTGTTCTTCTCCACAGTCTCCACAGGATACACAATGCTGCCGGGCTGCTTGGAGAAGACAGGACTCTGCAGGACACTGCTCTCTGTAGGACAACAAGGAAAGACAACATTTTAAATTTAGACACTGGCCTGTTTGTTAGAAGAAAAAGAAAAGCCAATTAGTGAGTGGCAGAAACAGGTTGATGCTGCTTTAAGTGCTTACAAGGACAAAACCACAAGCAGACAAAACATATCAATTTGAGCCGCCTGTCACGACGCCACGGCACCGAGAAGAATGATTTGAGGTGAGACGTGTCTTCAACAGCTATTTAGGTGGTAATAGGATATAGAGCCTGATTTATGTTGAACAATTGTCTGGAAAAATGCCTTCATTTACTTCTGTCAACCTGCTTTTATTTGTTCATTTATTTATTTATTTGCCCAGAGATTGTGTGTCCACGCGGAGGTGTAATCAGCTGCTTTCATGTGGTTAGAGCTCTTTGTTGTAAATGACACAACAGAAGTCTCAGTTACTCCATTAAGGCACCATTAACGCAGTGTGCTTCTCGTGCATGGCTTTAGAAAGTATCAATGACGCTTTAAAGATAAGGAAAATGAACGGACTTAATCACTATTTTCTCTTTGCCGCAGCTTAATTGCTCTTATTCTTCAAAGTTGAAGCGACCAGAATCCAGATTTACTGACATGAGTCTGTTTTTTTTATTTATGTTAATTGGTCTTCTCTTGCATTGATAGTTTTATCCAGTTGAAAGTAAACATAGATCTTGGATTTTACTTTGCCAATCTGAAATGTTGAAAAAAAAGAAGAAGTAGAAGAAGACTAATTAGAAGAAATATATAAACCAAAATCAATTTTACTTTAAAAAGCATGTTTCCCTTTAGAAGTGTGGGGCCCATTCCTGTTTATTACTGAACATCTGTGTTGATGGTTCAGTACTTGAGGGAGCTTCATAGTGGAATTTAAAACATTTTTGGAAAAGAAAATATTAAACTATTTAACTTTGATTTTTTTTTTTTTTTTTTTGCACCGATGCTGTCAGTGGTAAAAAATGTAAAATACTCCAAACGTCTTTTTTTTTGATTATTGTGTAAATAGGGCTGTCAGAGTTAACGTGATAATAACACATTAACGCAAATTTGTTTTAATGTCACTAATTTCTTTTACACACTAAAGCAACTCGCGATTTTTAGGTTGTAGTGGGCACCATGTCAGACTAGCTTGTCACGAAGAGCGCTAATCGCTTATCTAATAAGTTCGAGCTAAATAACGCTCCAAACTTGTGCTAAATTTTGGCGAGGAAAAACTGTCGTGGCCATTTTCAAAGGGGTCCCTTGACCTCTGACCTCAAAACATGTGAATGAAAATGGGTTCTATGGGTACCCAGGAGTCTCCCCTTTACAGACATGCCCACTTTATGATAATCACATGCAGTTTGGGGCAAATCATAGTCAAGTCAGCAAGTGTTGTTAATTGATTTCCAATAATAAAAATAAACATACATTTGCATAAAGCAGCATATTGCCCACTCCCATGTTGATAAGAGTATTAAATACTTGACAAATCTCCCTTTAAGGTACAATTTGAACAGATAAAAAACATGTGATTAATTTGTGATTAATCATGATTAACTATGGACACTCGTGATTAATAGCGATTAAATATTTGAATCGATTGACAGCCCTAGTAAATAAATGTGTGTGTGTAAGAAGGAAGATTAATATATCATTATTATTTATGAAAAGAGAAAGTAAGAGAAGGAAAAACAACTGTTCTAAGATAATAAAAAAGAAAACGACTATGTGTCAGCTTCAATAGAAGAGAACGGGAGACGGGGCACGTAATGTGAGCGTACTTTTACTGTGGGGAATATAATTAATGTATATACCATGTATGTTTCAGCAGTTAGAACCGAGACAACGAAATGCAGTTTAGTATCTAAGTGCAAAAGCAGTAAAGTACAGAAATGAGAAAATCATGTAACATGTAGTGACATGGGGTACAGATTAGGTCTCAATCTACAGCAGAAGATGAGAAGTGATGATGTGGCTAATGAGCTCCGGAGCCTTCATACAGTGCAGCTGAATCACGGTCTAAAAGTGTGGAGTGTGGGAGTAAAGACCGGATGATGTCATTAATATATTATCAGGAAGTCAAGTCTTTTTTTCCCCCCACTTCCTTATTGAGTTTCCATGCTCGTCCAAGTGGTGCAGAATATGGCTTCATGAAGTCTTAGTAAAGTAATCTGAGCTGTGACAGGAGGAGGACTTCAGGTAGTATTGGACTGCTGTTAGATTTACATTTAAACTATGTTGTAGGTACAGAACAACCAGCTGTACTGTTTCCTCCTTGTGCACCATAGCACTGCATGTCCAGACAGAACAGGCTGCAGGACGTGTTTCAGGAGGCCTCTGAGATCAGTCTCACACTGCAGCTTTATTGAGTGTTCCTCAGGAAAATAAAATACACCTCAATCTGCAGAGCTCCACAGTATATATCAGAACTTAAGATGATTCATTTCATTCTCATGAGTACCTCTCCTCATTTTCATTTTTCATTTTCATTTATTTTTGGTAACACCATTGCATAATTTTTGCATATATTTTAAATGTTGTGTATATATTTGTATAGGTCCTCTTTTAATGAGCCAGTGTGTAGCATTTAGGGGGATCTATTGGCAGAAATAGAATATATTAGGGATTAGGCAAATTCGTTTTAACACCACTAATTTCTTTAATGCATTAATGCAATCGATCTTTCAGAGGTTGTAGCAGGCTCAGTTTTAAAGCTAGAGGTTACTTTAAAGATACTGGCATCATATGAAACTAGAAAAACCTAAGGAATCCATCGATACCAACCATGTCATACTAGCTTGTCACAAAGGACGTTAAATAACGTTCAAAATTTATGCTAAATTTTGTCAAGGAAAAACTGGCATGACCATTTTCAAAGGGGTCCCTTGACCTCTGACCTCAAGATATGTGAATGAAAATGGGTTCTATGGGTACCCACGAGTCTCCCCTTTACAGACATACCCACTTTATGATAACCACATGCAGTTTGGGGCAAGTCATAGTCAAGTCAGCACACTGACACACTGACAGCTGTTGTTGCCTGTTGGGCTGCAGTTTGCCATGTTATGATGATACCATGATATATTTTATTCTAAATGCAGTACCTGTGAGGGTTTCTGGACAATATTTGTCATTGTTTTATGTTGTAAATTGATTTCCAAAAATAAATAAATACATATATTTAGATAAAGCAGCATATTGCCCACTCCCATGTTGATAAGAGTATTACATATTTGACAAATCTCCCTTTAAGGTACATTTTGAACAGAAAAAAACGTGCGATTAGTTTGTGATTAATCACGATTAACTATGGACAATCATGCGATTAATCGCGATTAAATATTTTAATCGATTGACAGCCCTAGAATAAAGTAATAAGTATGTATTATTTGGTTGGTGTTTTTTCATTACCTTAGAGAGAGTTGTTTATATCTACATACAGAGCGTGTCGTCTTTGTGGAGCCGTCCAGTAGCCCAGAACGGACAAACCAAACACTGGCTCAACAGGGCCATTCACGTTTTTGCGTGGGCCGCCGTTGTTCTCCTACATGCTTGGCATACTTGCCACCTCACCGCTAGATGCCATCAATCCTACACACTACACCTTTAAAGCAAAATTTATACAGTATAATATTTTAATAATGCAAAAGTGTAAGAAATTGAATCGCTGCACTTTTGCAATAAAAGGAGAATTAAATGTAGAAAATATCTAACTAATTTATTTCATCAGGACATCTTTAGACACATTTACTCATCGTTTGCTTTTCTCCTCTTTTCGTTAGGGGTGACAACCTTGATCGCTTGTCTGACAATACATCCTTAATACACTTTTAACTAGAGCAGAATATCTTTACTACTGTACAACTGCCCTCTGAATAAAGTGTAGATATTTGTAGCCTCTGGATAATAGTGGTCTAATGATTTCGTTGACTCTTCATATATAGCACCGTTTCCTATTGACAAACTCTCTAAGCACTCTCAACATCTAATGACAACACCTATGAAGTTCCTTGTTGATATTTAAGTTCCGTCATCTTCTGACCTTTGCTTTATCACCTACATCGGGTTGAAACTTCAACCTGCCCACATTCACCAAACAAAAAAATCAAGCCTTGGATTATATTCAAATACAATCAGTGGTGGAGCAAAGGTCTTTTGCATATACTGCCTCCACAATGGAGATAGCAACCAGCAATTTTGTCTTCCAACAATAGAAACTTTGAAGCAACAGGAAACTTCAGCATTGTGTTGTGAAAGTAGTGACGGATCTATGCGGAGCTGTGTGACATGCACAGGGTAATGCATAATTCAAAGAACTACTCAAAAGGTAATCTAATTCAAGAAAAATGTCTCCCTGCACACTCCACATGTTTACAGCATCATGCTTCCAATCCCCCAGAAGCATTCAAACACCATGCTAATTCTAGTGTGGGGTAAGCTATTCTTCTTTTATGCAAAACACAACACTGCATTTAAAGGTAACACCTCTGACAAACCTGTAATCTGCATACATTTGGAGGGTGACACCATACGAGAAAAAGCTTCTAGTAAAAACTCCCAAGGAATGAATCTCTGTAGATTCAGCCATTGATGCTGTCGGAGCAAATGTCATTACATATCGCTTGGCTGGCTGAAAACATATTGATCACCCAATAGATTCTGTATTTTAAATTGTAATAACCATGACTACATCTCTCTGTGCAGAGAGAGCTGCTTAGTTTTGCTCAGAAATGCCTTTCAGCCATTAACCAACATCCCTCCAAAAGAGGATTTAAAACAATACAGCAACATTCGTGCTCATCTTTTTTCCCTTCTAATTATTTCTGGCATGTGTTAGTTGTTTCCCGATCATCCAGTAGTAATTACTGAGCTCGTTCAAGGGCACAACAAATCTTATCTGTCAGACAACTATTCAATATTTTGGTTACAAACAGCCCACTATATGCTCGCTGTAACCTCATAAATTCTTGGGCAAAAAAATGAATTGACTGTGTGTTCATTGCCAACATGCAACAGTGCACCATTTGTAGCAAAAGATAATACTGACTGTCCCACAATAGCCGGCATGGTCGCATTGAATAGCCATTTTGTGACTGCTATTATGCCGTGAGTCAAGGGCTTTCCAACGGAAATGCACTTAACAAACCTTGTTGTGTATCCACTATCAGCGAGAACAATACTTTCAACCTTACGAGGTAGAAAATGGCAGCGAATGTGTTTCTTTGTATTATCCGAACTTGATAAAACACAAAAGAGGTAGAATTGGGGACTGAGGTGCCAAAAAACAAACAACACAAAAAGAAAAAAACACCAGCAGCTGTGAAAAAGAAGCTAATGTCCCCATCAGGCTACAATGGCGCCATTAATCCACACCTGTCAGAATAAAAAACAAGGCTGTGTCAGTTGATAGAGTGACAGAAATTCTACATCACTCAATTTTATATTCAACAAAGATTAATATATTTATTACTCATAAATCATCAGAGCTATGTGTTTGTGAGGAAAAAATATCTGTGCAATCATCTCCACAGATATGGCCAGCCTATTTATTGTGGTAATATACCAAACCACATATATCATGTGTTAAATAAACATTAGCAAATGTAGTATATCTTTTTTACACGTGCAGTTTCCATTATGAGGCATATTTATCTTAATCCAGTCATCGTGCAGGCATTATGCTCCCTTTTTGCTCTTGTTGTTGGCGTGCAATTTTTCAAGGCATAACAACAGTAAGGGTGTTGGCTGCATACATAGTAGGGCTGTAACACACACTTCCTATCTCTATCTGTTGATTTCACTAAAATTGTATTTCGATCGGAAATGGCTGTGGCTTATCCTGGAGGCCGACAGTAATCAAAGAAGACTTATTTTCTGTGTTGTTTAAGTATACCAAATAACACGATGTTAAATAAATTCAGCTAATAATAAAGCCTGATTTGTATTTGAACTTCAAAAAAAGAAAAAAACATGGATGATAAAAAATAAATGATAAAAGGCTATTGAAGAAATGGGGGCTATAACAGCTAATTGCACCAACAACAAAAGAAACTTGGGAAGATGAAATAAAATTGGTTTGGAGATTCTAAAAAAGTTAAACTTTGGTGAATTTGGCGAATTTGCGCAGTTGACCAATAGCAAGCCATCTTGACAGTGTTGACCTTTGGGAGGCAGCTAACGTAGATTATAAACTGTGTCCCACCATTCACTGTTATTTAATCTCTTCTGTTGGAGTTAAAACTGCTCAATGGAGCAATAGTTGCAGTTATAAGACAGGAGTCAATGGAACAAATGATGAATGAAACACATGTTTTGGATAACCTGGGTGAACAAAATGCAAGGGGTGAAATAAACTGAACAGTAGTGCCTGGTTAGCTTGCTAGCTACAGCAGTTCACCAGAACTAGCCCTGCAAGTATAGCCACTAAGTCACCCAACGTATTCTCATACAACGGTTCGTATGATATCTTACGAAAAAGTTATTCCTCCTTTTTCATATCAAGCAGACTACGAATGTCCAGCAACACGTGTCAATTTCCTCTCATTACAGTCTTTTCAAATGAAACTTCCATCTTCACAGGTTCTTCCTCAGGTTTAGACAACAAAACTACTTAGTTAGGTTTAGGAAATGATTGTGGTTTGGTTTAAAATAACTCCAAAAGAGGTGTTCCTTAAGTACGTAAGGTATGTGACAAATAAATCAACATTGACTTATGGTTCCACACAGAATACGACCGCTGGTCTCCCGGGCGAAAGTCCGGTATTTTTTGTCCCACACATCCACCACGACCTCCTCCCTACGCGGTGAAAATGAGCCGAATAGCGGGGTGGTGGGCAGCAGCAGCGCTGGGTCTAAACGGTCTGTCCGTCACTCTTCGCCACTAGGAAACTACTCCTACCGGCTAACTAGTCTCTTAGCGGCGGGGAGTGAGGTGGAGTGACGGCGGGGTGCACTAGCTAGCTCATTATTGTCTCATTTGTGGTCTGATAAACAGCAAATCTATCAAATTCTGTGGTAGTAAACGTGCAAAAAGGCTACTAATTCACTGGTCACAAAAACGGTTAAAGCATAAGTTTTTTAACCAATAAAATGACACATAAATGGTACACTTCCTGTGATTGGCTTGAATGGTGTTCCTCCAGAATTCACTTAAAAGCGGTCCGAGACCACCCCTTCGAGGCGGACCAGAGAGTGGTTGTTTGGTCGGTACCAGAGTTCGAGTCCGGCGTTCACGCTAATCCAAACGAACCGCACCAAAGGGGGGTAAACGCTCCAGGGTTCGGTTAAACCAGACTAAACAAGGCTGGAACACGCCCTTAGATGTCTGTGGTGTTTCAGTTTGTGAGTTATGAGGTTTGACATTTGTGTCAACTGATTGACGGAACAAAACAAAATAAATATCACTGCAGAAGGCTATTCGTACCTCTTCAGATCACATTCTCTGAGTTATGCAGTATAATACAGTATGTATGAGGCTAACCCCAACTTTGTTTCAGTTCTTTTTGAACAAAAGCAGCTGGAAACTTTCCTCTTATCCAGCTCAGAGGAGGCTGTTTAGTTAGTCCTCATGCAGTGGAGCAGTGCTGAACAGAACAGAAGTAGGTCACCATTAAAATCCGAACCCTATGTTTCTCTAACACTCAGGTTCCTTTACCAGGCCTCCCAGTAGGCCTCACACCTGCGACGGGCTGTTTCTCCTCACACCGTTACAACCCGATTCATCTGCATGTGGCTCTGTGGGAGAAACATGTCAGCCCAAAGCACCAGGTTAGTGCCACAGGGAATACCCCCAGCACTCTGGAAATTGGCTCTTGCCTACATTACGGTGACAGTCAAGGATTTATAAACCTAAAATGGGTTGAAAAATATGAACAGATGTAGGAAAAGTCTTTGATCTTTACAGTCCTCACTTTTCTCCGTGACAGTCTGAGGATTCTTTCTCTCTCATCTGAATGTATTAGAGTCGACTCCTGTATTTATTTTGGTACTTTAAACATTTACGAGGTGCTATTCATCTTGAGATAGGCCTTTTTACGCTGCACCTATTTTACATTCTGTACCCTTTTGGCTTCTCAAACCTTTCACTTTCATATCAGGTATCATTAAATCTCTACCTGAGCCATGAATAGAAATGTTCCATGAGTTTGTTCACTGAACACACACACATAGTCAATCTGAAATCTTTGTTTTTCCATTGTTCCATTGTGACATCCTGTAGGATTATTACAGCATTTCTATGAACATGATTGGCCAGGAAGCACATAGACAGATTAACTATCATAAAGTTTAATTAGGTGATTAGGTCGAACTTGGTTCAACTCAATTGTGCCACATGCACCCGAAACTGCCTCTTTAATCGTTAACAGGAAGAAATGATAAACCCGCCTACAACAGTCAAAATGAAATTGTATAAATAGGAATTGATGTGCATGCTTCAGCATTTAGAAGGAACTTAAGGGAAATGCATACTGAAGAGTTTCGGAAAATGTATTATCAGAAAAGTCAATGTGGAACAACAGACAATCAATCGAAAAGAGAAACCCAAACTTCTGAGTCAAATGTCAAACACCTGAGACAACTACCACATTCATAATTGATTTAAAAAACATCCTTAAAATGAGACATTTTCATTGACTTTGAGAAAGTTGATCTCCCTTGAGCTTTACGGAAATATTGGATCTGCACTTTACAAACACTTTCTCCTCAGGGCCGGAATGATAACTTGATATTTAATGTGATGCCATGATGCATTATGTTATTAACCTCTTCTAAAGGGGTTCTTTATGCATATCATTTTTTCTTGATTGAATTTACACTTGTTTCTTCCACTTGTATTTTGATAATTTCTGCCTCTATGATATTTTGATTTCCAATTAAAATTCTTGTATGGTATTTTAATGATGTTTTTGCCCTCACATATCATTTTTTAAAGCTTTTTATTGACATTTCCTGAAATATTTCCTGAAAATATTTTAGTCCTTCTGCGATCAACACCCTGAACAGAATAAAATATGCACTAGTGTTCACTGACCTGTTTAACACTGTTCTTGTGAGTTGAAGTTTTAACAGTATTTGTCCTATTCTACACTTATATTTAAATGTGTACCTACCTACATGCCTTCCTACCTTCCTATCTACCTACCTACCTACCTACCTACCTACCTACCTACTTCCCTACCTCCCTACCTACCTCCTTACCTCCCTCCCTACCTACCTACCTCCCTACCTACCTCCCTACCTACCTCCCTACCTACCTACCTACCAACCTCCCTACCTACCTCCCTACCTACCTCCCTACCTACCTACCTACCTACTTACTTATCTATCCAGCTATCCTTACATTTGTCCTCATTAGCACATTCAAATATTGGCTATATGTTGTCTTACTACACGATACTTATCATGAAGATATTCACAGTTTGTATCAACAATTTATTTTTACTATCTATCTGTATTTCATTGTTATTTATTTCTTCCACTTTACCTACCTTTTTTTTTTATCTTTATATACTTTACATACTGTTTTACAAACTGTTACACCTTTGTGTATATATACCTATTTATTGCACCACTGTGTACATATATTACTTCTCATCATGGATATACCTACTACATCCTGTTAACATTCAGTTTGCCCATCTGAAATACTGTCATCAACTTAAATACAAATATACAAATTTACATTTACATTACTATTTTATATTTACTTATGTTTATATTTATTTTAACTGCACTATTTTATGCCTTAAATTATCATTTTGCTTTTACTTGTGTGATTTCCCCTTTTATATATACAGTACATATTTTATGAACATTGTTGAAGGAACCTGAGACCAAAGATTTTCTGCTTTGCTGGAATTGACAAATGACAAATAATGAACCTTGAACCTTGTTTGTGTACTATGTTTTCTTGTTATACATTTGTCTAATTCCAGGGATGTTTGCATCAATTATTAATGCGGTAATTGTCTCAGGTGTTTCAGACTTGGCTGTAGAATTTTGGTTCCCCTCTTTGATTGGTTGTTGTGGTCTGTGTCTATAAAGATGTGTTTCACTTTGGGAATTTGATGCCTGGAACGTTTTGTCTCTAATAAAGTCGGAGCTGACAGTGTCCCTGAATTTCTCCTCTCCTTTCACATGATTTCATTTTCCGATGCAGCTGTCAATAAAGTGCTTTAGTTCAACATGTTTTCAAAGGATTTACAAAAGAATACAACACATTAGTTGTCTGGTTCAAATGCGCCATGATCCTGAGCAAAAGAATCTGTGGCACAGATACATGCCCTGCAAAACAACCAGCCCTGCAAACAACCATGGAGCTCCACTCCATCACTCGCTGCTGCAGCCTTGTGTATACTGGGTCTTTGAAACTAATCCACTGAGGGCTGGCAGGTTTTAATGTCATCCAACAATGCTACAATCAAACAGCTATTCAGATGGTATCAGCATCGATCTTCTAAGAGCTGGAAGGGAGATATTTTTGGACAGAGTATGCTTGCTCTCGCTTAAGCTGGCCATAAAGGAGAAGATTAAGGGCCTGAAAACGCTTCTGATTTGGACGTCCTGGACTGTCTTCATGCTTTCAGCCTGACCTGTTTGGAAAAGGTTCTGCCACTATTGGAGCCACAATAGAGCACCCACAGAGACGAGGTGCAGAGGGAAACGGGCATTTCAGGACATCAATGTGAGAGTTCATCATGTGTGAAATGTGAAGTCGCCGGCTGGATGTGTTTTTATTGTTCGCTATGGTTAGGTTAGCAGGAATAGAAAAGTGGTTTGACCTACAAGAAAGAACATAATGACTTTATTTGTACAATTTGATTACCGTCTTTTTATATCCTCAGAAATATGTATTTAGCATTACACAAAAAAAAGATGAATGTAGTATATTATTTCTGCAGGAAGATGAATTCAGTCAAAAGAAACCCCTGAGTCATGGTTTCCTGTATAATCCCTGTAACTACTGTTTGTGCTTTGGATTATAATACTTTACAAAATGACTGCTTTCAAAACAGACCATTTTGTTTGCTTTGCCCACCACCACTGCTCTTCTGCCAATACTATTAGGCATGCTGTAAATGTATTGTGCATGGTTAGTGAACAGCATGGCACTCTAATATGGCCATTTTAAAGACTTACTGCACAGCCTGCATTACAAACACCGAGCCAGTCAACTTTATAGGTAAACACCAACATGAAGAGGTTTGTTGAGACAGAAATAAATCATATTTTCTGATTCCATCGCCCTTTAATTGCATTTGAACAGCGTAATTGGACTGATGTTTTCTTCCACTCAGACAGACATGCAGTCAGAATCCTCACCAGGGTGACTAAATCCCCCAGTGAAGTGACAAATGAGTATACAAGCCTTAGCACGTATGATGTAACACCTGCACAGCATCCAGGCAGCAACGCCTGGCAAGAGACAACAAAGAAGAGACCTCACCTCAACAGCAAGTCCTCTAAATTAAACAACAGAGTATGCCGTTTGTAAGTGCCCTCAGAACGTTCACTCACACGTTTTCTGATCTTTCAGCAGAACAACATCTTTTGTCTTTAGCTTGTCACTGTTGCAAAAAAAATAAAACTGAACAAAAAGTTCAACAAAATTGTACTTTGACCACAAACACACCGACCTCAACACACGCCCAATAGGAGGATATATATTAGGGCTGTCAATCGATTAAATATTGTCCATAGTTAATCACTTAATCCAAAATGAATTGCACATTTTGTATCTGTTCAAAATGTACCTTAAAGGGGAGATTTGTCAGGTATGTAATACTCTTATCAGCATGGGAGTCGACAAATATGCTGCTTTATGTAAATGTATGTATATATTTATTATTGGAAATCAATTAGCAACACAAAACAATGACAGATATTGTCCAGAAACCCTCACAGGTACTGCATTTAGCATAAAAAAATATGCTCAAATCATAACGTGGCAAACTGCAGCCCAACAGGCAACAATAGCTGTCAGTGTGTCAGTGTGCTGACTTGACTATGACTTGCCCCAAACTGCATGTGATTATCATAAAGTGGGCATGTCTGTAAAGGGGAGACTCGTGGGTACCCATAGGACCCATTTACATTCACATATCTGGAGGTTAGAGGTCAAGAGACCCCTATTTAGCCTCTTTTGCAACAAGCTAGTATGACATGGTTGGATTCCTTAGGTTTTATAGTTTTGTATGATACCTGTATCTTCACACTAGCTTTAAAACTGAGCCCGCTACAAACCTAAAAACCACATGTTCCATTTATGCGTTAAAGAAATTAGTGCCCCTAAATGCTACACACTGGCCCTTTAAAAGAAGACATATACAAATATATACACAACATTTAAAACCTAAAAATCACGTTGCGTTAAAGAAATTTGTGCCGTTAAAAAGAATTTGCGTTAACACGTTTTTATCGCGTTAACTTTGACAGCCCTAATATATTCAGTATATATGGAGGATATTTTTCTTGGCACACTTTGGGCCCCGTGGTACCAATCGAGCATCGTTTAAACGCCACAGCCTGCCTGAGTATTGCTGCTGACCACCTCCATCCCTTTATGACCACAGTGTGCCCATCTTCTAATGGCTAGCAGCAGGATAATGCTCAAATCATTTCAAACTGGTTTCTTGAACATGACAATGAGTTCATTGTACTCAAATGGCCTCCGCAGTCGCCAGATCTCAATCCAGTAGAGCACCTTTGGGATGTGGCGGAACAGGAGGTCTGCAGCAGCAGCTGCGTGATGCTATCATGTCAATATGGAGCAAAATCTCAGAGGAATGTTTCCAGCACCTTGTTGAAACGATGCCACAAAGAACTAAGGCAGCTCTACATATATATCACTGTCTCTACTCCCTGATCAAGTAAAAAATGTATGGCAGAATATATCAGAGAGGATGAGGATCCCAATTTGCATAAATATATTATACTCTATTATATCTATTATATTATTTATATTCTGTTGTATAATGCTTCTAAAAAACAAGACAACAGCAGATCATTTTATATTTTTTTAAAGGACAACTGGAACAAGAAGGCTCAACCATAGTGAGCTGTTAGGTGAAGAGTGAAAGGGCGACAGGCTGCACACCTCCAACTTAACCGTGTCCTGCTGTTGTGAAGAAAACTACTCATGTGCAGAATGAAATCAGATCACGGTTGAAACTATTATTGTCTAACTTAATGTGAGTTTGTTTGGCTGCACTGTAAACAGAAGCAGCTGCTCAAGGAGTGTTTATTGTAGTATTAAACGGCACGTTCTGTTACCACAGCAACCACGGTGTCTGCAAATCAACCAGGACTGGAATCTTGAGGATTACAACTTTACGGTTTTGGTCAGCTTTAGACACAAAAATACCTTGGTTCAGGTTAGGGGACCTGTGTGCCACAGTTGGCAGAAATGCAATACAATATTAATAAGTCTGTTTTTTTTAGTGTATATTCACCTGATAATAAGAATTCTGTTTTCGTTAGCTTGGGATGAGCCGTTTATATCTACATACAAAGCGGGTCCACTTCACGGAGCCAGCCGCCATTCAAAAGTAGTTTAGAACGGACAAACCAAACACTGGCTTTAGAGAGGACCATTCGCATTTTCACGTTTTCGCGAAGGCCAGTTCTCCTACATGCTGCACACACACGGGAGGAGTTTCAGTTGGTTGCAATCTGCAACCTCACCGCTATGCTGCCAGATCCTACACACTGCACCTTTAATAATAATAACTACTGGGTTAAAGCAGCAGTAGGCGGAGATTGGAGCAAATGTGATTAAAAAAAGTTATTTTTATAAAACGGTCACTATATCCTGACAGTAGTGCATGAGACGGGTAATCTGAAAAACATCATGTGCCTCTGTGTCCTCCGGTGCTCCTAATGGCATCTGCAAGATTTCAGAGACCGGAGGAAAACAAGCAGTCAGAGCCGAGCTGGAGCCTTGCCGTCTCTGAGCAGCTGTCAAAGACTCGCAAACTCCGATCAAACGGTCAAACTAGGCAGCGCTGATCAAATATGAATCAATATTCTGTTACTGTAAATTAGAAAGTTTGTGACCCTGCAGCCATGTTGAAATCTGTCGAAGAAATACCAAGCACCGCCCACCAGCCGGAGCACAGCCAATAGGAACGCTCTCTCTGTATGAAATGACCTGTGATTGGCCTTTGTCTCCCGTCACGGGTTAGATTTAAAGCCTGAAAACAGAGCCATGAGGAGGGGCAGAAATCTAGTTTTCTCTTGAATTACAATATGCTGAAAGGTTATTATGGAATTTTTTCCCAATGATGCTCAAACAGTTCTGCCTACTGAAGCTTTAAGGTTAGAGAAACATTGTTGTCATGGTTGAAAGAAAGAAATCTGTGAATCTCAGAAGGAAACGGGACACTACTTCCTCCTTTCCATCCAGTCATAATTCTTACGTCTTCGTCACTTGGACGTAAACATGTCATTTTTGGGCATTTGCTGAAATGACTTGGCTGTCAGACAGACTTTACTCTCTATCACACATTGATTTTGCTCATAGAATACAGAGCATGTCTCCCTTTCTGTGGTGGGATCATTATTGATGCTGAAGCATCGTAACTCTAGTTTTATGGTCGAAGGCAGAACCCCTTAAACGACTTACCCTGCCTACAGAATCCCATTAGAGATCAAAGTCTGCACGAAACAGACGTATGTGTTCAATCTGATAGCAGCGTGTGGTCTATCTGATAATCAGGCAAACTTTGAATTGCCTTGCATAATGTACTATAACAGACACACACATGCACTGATTTCACAGATAGTCTCTACGGCGACCGTGTCCTGAGATTTAATAAAACACTGACGTGATTGTATTGAGAGAAAGCCTTAATTAAAATTCACATCTTTAGCGTTATGATTAACATGAAGCCTGTGCTCTGGTGAAACATATATTGTACGTGCGCCCCTTCGGGATGTGGGTAGTAAACCCCCGCAGCTCTCCTGTCTCATCAATGTTCTTTTCCAGCCACTCAATTAGCACCGCTGTCTCGCTGAAAAACCTTACAAGCTGTCGGAAAAACCCAAAGAATGGTGTGTGATGCACGGTCTGGGTTGTTCTGCAGCCTCGGCGTGACAGTCACATAAATCATTCATTTCTTTGGGTTGCATGAGAGTGAGGCGGCGCCACAAAATTAGCTTTGAAATGGCAACCCCGTCCGCATGTACAAAATGCCGAACACTTCTTGTGCCTACAGACAACAGTAAGGTGATCTCGACTGATTCCACTCCAAAAGGCCATGAATAAAACATGTGTTGATATGCATATCAAAAGGCAAGAGTTGACAAAGCAAAACAAAGCCTAACAAAGATGTTTGGGCAGTGGAAAAAGGAGAGGAGAGTGCTTCTCTTCAACCTACTCTGAATCTCGCCAATTAGCGAGGGCTTGGCTCGGAGGCCATCTGGGGATACTCCTCCCCTCCTTCATCTTGACATAATTGCTCCTCCTGAGGAAGAGCAGGTGAGTGCACCTAGAGACGCCTGCTCCAGGTTAGCCAGACATGTTCTTCAATTCCATGGGCTATAGCTGAGCTCTCACTAATACCATCATCAAGCAGATCTCAACCCTAATGAAAGCTTTAATAGACGAGAGAACAGCGTTTAATATGATGAAAACCTCAGTGAGTCAAATAGTTTATGGCGGAGTTCTGAGGTCATGTTATTATAGTTACAAAGCATCTCAGTCTCTGTAACGTCACCCATCTGAAGAGCCGTTGTGAAGCTCAATGTGGGTGGCTCCGCCTGACGCCATTTTGGAGGTGACGACACAGATTAACTACCGACTAATCCAAAAATGGGTAAGCAGGTGGATTGTCGCCTAACTTTAAGCCGTAAGAAAATTTAAACGGGCGAGTTACATAAAAATTCCCCCACCCCTATACAGTTGCCACGAAAATTGGGTATAAAGACCAAAACTGTTTTTTGCAACAAGCTGTAAACATGTTTATGTTTATTTCTGTGGTAATTTGGGCATTTTAACATGGGAGGGGGGTCTATGAAGATTGAGTCGCTTTTGTGAGCCAGACTGAAGAACTGCAGGTTTTGGCACTTCCGCATTGGCTTCCAACAAATTCTCATCTCAACTCGTCACATACTGACGCTTTGTCAGACCCCTCAGCGTCACTTCTTGTGCTTAATGTTGTGAATTAAACAAAAAGACTTGTTTAGGATTAGGCAACAAAACCACTTAGTGAGGTTTAGGAAAAAACAACAACAACGTGGTTTGGCTTAAAATTACTGTTTTTACAGTGAAAATGTGACTTGACGTTGTGAACACGTGACACGAACGAACAGCTGATTGTAAAGTGAAAGTGAAACGTAACGCACGGGACACAAACAGCGGCCTCCTGGATGTTTGTTGGACCCATCCACCTCTCCCATCCCATTGATGCCCTGTGAATGAGAACGGGCTGTCATTGCTCCGCACCTGAGGTTGTGGCTTGGTACAGATTTGCAAAAAATGTGACCAATCTTCATTAAGATGCTGTTGCCTCCTTGAGCAGTGCTGCGGATAAGGTGATCACACCCACCTCACAGAGTAATCTACTCCTAATCAGCGCATAATGAAGTGGGGACAGCTGGGCCAGTTTGGAGGTGTGCACGGACGCAGAACCAGGGGCAAGGGGGGCCACGGAGTCTGCCTCGCAGCATGGCTCAGCTGGCCTGGCACCGTCAGGCTCACCGCAGGCTGCTCACCCAGTGGAATGACAGAGGTCAGTGTTCATCCTGTCACTGTAAAATGGCCTGAAGAGATCAGGGCAGCGCTACTAGAAGGGACCTTGACATATAAAGCCATCCGACATGCACGTCAACCTAAGAAATGCCCTTCATGGGCACTGGGCATGATTATGGAGACACATTAGGAGTGCATCATTCTGGGTGGCAGTTATTGCAACATCCATGGAGTGCTGGTGCTGCCATGACAGATGCTACATGTCCTTCAGTTAGTCAACAACGTTGAACCGCGGGATTGATTGAAGAGAATGTATTAATCTGACTGAAGCTGGAGAGATGTATGTTTGTGTAAAATGGGTTAGCCCTCGAAGAGCGCTCAGTGACAGTAGACTTTATTTGAATTGCAGTTATTTGTCATTCTTACGTTGAACCGTTGGATTACCGCTATGAGGGATGCATTTGAATGTGATTATTGAATTATCCATTATTTCAAATTGAAGACAATTTTTTTGAAATCTTCTTCCCACCTTCCACACAGTCATTTCTTTTCATTCATTTTTAAACTAAATTTGTGGAATCCTAACTTGTCGGAGATGTGTAATCCATCACAGCGAACATCTTGTCAGTTTTTCTATTGCTGTCACGGTTACATTATGATTGTATATGATGCATTTGTAAATGCAGAATGATTTGGAAAGTCTTCATAGCATTACACACAACAACAATTTCATATAAATGAAAGCTGGCATCATATTTACTGTGATGGATCGCCTATCTTGAGCAGGTTTCAAGTTTTAACATTGATAGCCTGCAGAAATGAAAGGAAACTATAGTGGCAGCACACAATGTATAGAAATATACTCTCAGCATATATTATTCCTTTAAATGTGTGGCAGGACTCCAACGTATAAGGGACTTGCAGTGAGTGTCCTCTATATCACATTGTCCTTCCTGAGATGACTGCATGGCTGACACCTTCTCTACGCCTGCCAACAGTGAGCTAACGGTGAGTCAGCTTCACTCTGTCAGTTAGCAGTGAAACATATGGAACTGGGCTGTACTCTCATTGGAGCCATATTTACCCAGCTGGTGAAAGAGATAAAAATCTTAATTTTAATTGGTTTTATGCCGATGGGTATCATATCAGTTTGATATCCTATGTAAACGTAAAACGAGCCTTAAATTACGTGACCATGTGGTTTATTAGCTGCTAACAGCTATTGGCCAAGTGGTGGCTAACACCTACTATCTACACTAGTGTAATATAGATGGTACATGTAAAATAGTGCTTGCATAGTAGTAAATGGAGACGTACAGTGGCAACTTCATTATTGTAGGTAAACCTGTACAATCTAATGCAATCCAATACAACAGCTCTGCCACTAATTCTACCTTTAAGAAGCATAGTCACTTTTTGTTAAAGGTACGGTGTGTAGCAAATGGAATATAATATTCATAACAATGTTTTCATTAGTGTATAATCACCTGAAACTATGAATTGTTGTATTTTGTTAGCTTAGCATGAGCCCTTTATATCTACATAGGAAGTGGGCAAAGAGTATGGAAGCAAAGAGAAGGAAGTCTGGTGTTGTTTTGACAAGAGCCGCGGCCATTTTGGACTGAAATCGCTTATGTATTTACATATTTAAAATGTTTTTATTGTTCAACACAGGCCATTTCGGTAGAGAAATTAATTATGACAATAAAATAGAAATAATTTAGTTTTATTTTTGTACGCCACTTTGTTAGGCGGATGTTTTACTGGTGTCTGGTAGTTACTTTCAGTCCAAAGTGGCGAAAACGTAGCTTTGCTGCTGGCCGCTAATGTTGCAATGGAGCAAACTTTCACTTCTTGGCTATATTGCAGCGGGTCCTCTTCACGGATTCTACAGTAGCCTACAACAGATAAACCAAACACTGGCTCTAGCTCCAGCGTTTTTACGTTACCTTAAGGCTACCATAGTCCTCCAACTAGCTTGTAAAACTGCAGTAACGTTAGCGCAAAACCAGATACCGCCAGCCACGTCCGACGTCCATTGCTCCAAAACTAGTGTTATTATGGTATGGATGGCCTCTGAGCAAAACAAATGGCTTAACCATGGTTTTGTACTCAGCGGCTCAAGTTACCACAGTCTTGGAAAGGGAGGAGTGAGCGGAGGGGTACTCAGTTGGTTGCAATCTGCAACCACGCCGCTAGATGCTACCAAATCCTACACACTGTCCCTTTAACACTGTCAGAGGTGTAAATTCATAATGTATTATAAGTATAAATGTGTTATTGAGGTTGCAGTCTGTGGTGGTTTTATATTTTGATTGCATTGAAATATGTTTTTTTGACTGAGCTGTGTATTGGATTGTACAGGTACCTACAGTAAAGTGGCCACTGAGTGTATATTCTATATCACCGCTGTTATAGCTGCACTTCTTTTCACCAACTATTTCTGCATCAGCACAATTAACTGATGTATTTATCCGTCAGTGTGGGCCAGCGCTAGCAGCAAGAACACAGTTACTAACTCTTTCATCAAGAGGGGATTATAATGCTGGATCACTGGCTGAGGAAACAAGGCACGGTGCCACACGGCTAATTGGCTAAGTGAAGCTGATTCACTATTGGCCGACTTAGAAGAGGCAGCGGTCCTCCAGTCAAGTCTCGTAGTTCTGCATGTGTGTCTCAAAACGATGAATCCCAATTAAGAAAAGTAATCCCAATTCATTTCAAGGCATTGCATTCAAAGTCAAATACTGCTTCTCACATTCATTCTTGGAGTGGATTTCAGATTCAAGTTTCTGTTACTGAAATAGTACCTCTCTTTTCACAACATGCAACTAATAACATTAACAATGTTCCATTTAAGTGTCACAGTAAGACGTGTCGGTTTTCAAATAACCAAATAACACACAAGACGTAACCAAGATGGACACAAACCACAACTAATGGTTTGGCTCGATGAGCTGGTTCCAGCCTGCGGTCAAGTAGTCAAACAAATTACGTCCTAATGTCTTTTCCTAACCACTTATCCTTGACCTCGATGGAAAAACATCATGAGGTCAAGGAAAGATGTTCAATATCCTTAATGTACAATTAAACAGTCATGGTCGGATGTTATTGACGGCACCATGCAAGGAATTATGGGACGGCCTTATCTCCTTTCTTTTCATAAAGGATGGTCCAGTGTACCCTACGTGCTAATGGAGATTAGAAAGTAAGCATAGAGACACCTTTCCTTAGCATTTAGAGAATTCGACCAGCTCTTTTCATGGCTGCCACTTACATACTTCCGGGTCATTTCAATCAATTGGTAACCTTCCTAAGCAAAAGAGGCTATTCGCCCGCAGCCCAGGATTTAAGAGTCCTCGGCCCTGAGCCACGCCTTTTGCTCCAGCAGCAAGGGACCTCCCCCAACAACCACGGGAACTCAAAGACATAGAAACAAAATGATTAATATAACAGAGCTGCATCGTCGCCTGTGTAACCCTTCAGTGGTTATAAATAAATATATTCCAAATCAAACCATCTGTGTGATGATAATTGTTTAGGTGTGGTCGACTGCAAATGAAATTAACCTGTGTAGGTAGCAAACTAATGAGGTGAGAGAGTGTGCACTGGGATAATATTACCATGTGTAGCTGGAGCATCACAATGAGCCTTAAAGGACGGGTCCATTATTGTTGTTGTTTTAGTTTTTATATCATTCTGTAGCTTCCCAGTTGTGTTTCTTATGTAATCAAATCTGAACATTAAAATTAAATATACTGTATATGTTTAAGTGTCAAAATGCTATTGTCCCAAGCCCTTCTAAACACTTTCCTCCACATATACAGTATATGCATATCCTTATGGTCAGTGTATTACTAACTTAGATGTTGGTCAGCATGCTCCCAGTTTGGAGAAGCAGACAAGAGTACCAACAAGAAAGCTATAAGTAATATACTGCTGTGGACGCCACGTTAGTTTGGATCTAAAAGTCCCACAATAACAGGTGTGAGGTGTTTTTGTGAATGGAGTCTGGTGGCTTTGAAGACAGCGATAAAACAGCTTCAGTTCCCCGTTGGAAAGGGCTGTCTGATGACAAGGTAAAGCGGTGAAAATATTCTAAATATAGCGCACACTAAACTGATATTGATTTTTTAAATTACTGCTCCCGACCTCAGCCGCTTTACCTCGCCGAACTGAAGCTGTTATATCGCTCTCTTCAAAGCCACCAGACTCCATTCTCAAAAACAGTAATTTTACCTCACAGGTAAATGGGAATTCGGGAGTATACATACAACCCCACTTCAAAAATCAAAACTAACCCTTTCAGTTATTTCCAACCTTAGCACAGCTAACTTTCACTCAGCTAGTGCCAGCTTTCACATTATTCATAACCTTACTGATTAGCTTATGATAACCTTCGTCACTGCTTTTTACTAACGGCTGAGTGGGTGTTTCCATTTGAAAAAAAAGGGAAGACAATGCAGATGGACCCGCCCTTTAATTTACCATGTGGTTTATTAGCTGCTAAATATCGGCTAGGTGGTGGCTAAGAGCTACTATCTACACTAGTGTAATCTGTCAGATGCTGCATGTAAAGAAGTGTGTAGTGATTATGCATGGAGACGTACATTCATACGTACAAATGGTGCTTCCCACATTAATTCTTGTAGAAGATTTCATTTGCAAGCTAATTGAAGTTGCTGCAACTGAAGTAGGATCTCTCTTTTCACAATGGGCAACTAATAACTTTAACAATGGCCCTGTTCCATTTAAGTGTCACAGTAAGACGTGTCAGCGATCCAGCATGCACACAATGCAGCCATTATTAATGGCACCAATTACACCTGTGCTCTCCTGCTATGACATGTCAGAATGTCCCATAAAAAAAGTCAAACTCTTTCTTTTTTTCTTACTTCAGTCTGGGGCTTGCCATTAATAGGAGAAGTGCACTGAGGAAATGTAAATTCAACTCAGATTAAATTACTGCTTAATAAGGCATTCACAGCCAATACAAACACAACTAATAAGTTAGCAAACTGGCGGAGGAGGGACTCTTTGATATGCTAAAGAGTGCCATCTGTTGCCATCAATAACTTAATGTACTGAGTAGATAGTGCCATCTGACTTCATTACTTTCAAAGCATGTTTTGAAGTACAGGTAATGATCCCCCCCTCCCACTATTGCTCATACCCTTTCACCAACACAAACAGGAAGCTGCTGCCTGTTGCTGAGCCTCTACGTTCACATGTTTGATATCACATCAGATAGATATCGTCTTCATAGGGAGCACAACATGAAGTGGGAATCACGGTGCCGTGCAACAATCCAGCCGTGGAGTTCATCTTATCGGATGTGCAGCCGCTTCATCATTTACTTTCAGGCCAAATGGAGCAGCATTTCTCACCGCGTCGCTCGAGCAAAAATTGCCATAACACCTGCACAGAGATCTCTCTAATGAAACATCATTATTAGGCCTACAAGTCATCTATCTGTCTGTCCCAATCTTTCAACATATAAATTTGATCCATTAGAGCACCAATAGAAATCTGCTGGAGCGACGCATTGCATAATGAGTTTGGATAATGCATAATGCATAGGTGTGTTTTTGACCTTACAGTCTTCCACCTTTTTAAAATATCATTAGAGTCGAGATACTGTAAATATTTGTCATTATGTCAGTAGTACTGTTGGTATTTTATGACAAGAAAAACTGATGATCCAATAGCATAACTCCACTGACTATTATAGCCAAAGATGAATGTACTGTATGTGAATACTATATTATTTCTCAGCAGTTTGTGCTTTTGCTAGGAGGCCTGCAATCTAAATATAGCCCTGTTATATATATATATGAAGTTTGCATGCAACATCACATCAAGCAAGGTTGAGGAGCACTATGCATTCGAGGAATGCGCATGTATGAATGTATGTGACCACAGGACATGTTTGTAGTGTTGAACATTTGACCTTTTTATACACATGCTGTCTGCACAGTTGCACTTTAAATTGCCTCGCCGTTGAAAGGTGCTATACAAATAGCCTCGCCTTGTGTTTACTGTACTGAGTTGTACACTTATGTATACTGGTTAACCTTGCATAGCATATTGTACTGAGATATGATATATAATATATAATAATAATATATATAAGTATGACTAATGCAAGGTGAAGTTTAGGAGTGTATTTAGTCATGATTAATTATGTTGCTTGTAGCCTTGTGCTGTGTATATCATCTATGTGGTTCTATTGCATTGTGTTGGATGCTCCTACGTTGGACTAAGGTTCTACACAGGGACAGCTATTTTTGTTTGAATAGAGTTAAATTCATAAATCTAAACAGATATGATTTTTTTTCATGATAAAAATAGTTGAGTATAGCTATATTAGAGTTTAGAAATGTCAGCACATGAGCAGGATTCTTGTCCCTTTAGCACAAGAATTACAATACAAAATAAATAAATATAGTTTTAACCTTGTTTTTGAATGTCAGCATGCGCAGCCCTTTGCCATGACTTCAGCAGTTTGTCCTATTTTCCTATTTGCGATGACAGTAAGCTCGCAGTGGTCAAGTGTGTCCCGCTCAGGGCAGGCTGTGACTCACTCAGAGAATCCAGTCTTGGGGTGACACATGGCTAAATGGCTGCACAGCCTCCACCCCCCAGCTATGTGTCTGTCTCAGCATTAGTGCTCTCCCAGCCACTGGCTGGAGCTGCTAAGCTGCTCACTGCGCATTTTACATGAATACTTGCATTGGCTGCACTTCTGACACAGTCTCAGAAAAGGTTGTGAAATGCTGGAACAGAGATGACAATTTGGGGACATGAGTAATGTGAAGAATCAGGTGATAACTGGACACAAAGTTTTGACATGTTCTTCGTGAGCAAAAATGTGGGTAATGGTTACGTTTAGTGACTTGAATTGAGGTTAGCCTTGGCTTATAATTAGAGCTAGGTGGATAAATATTAGGGCTGTCAATCGATTAAAATATTTAGTCATGATTAATCACATGATTGTCCATAGTTAATCTCGACTAATCGCAAATTATTGATTTTTTATCTGTTTATCTGTTTAAAATGCACCTTAAAGGGAGATTTGTCAAGTATTTATTATCAACACAGGAGTGGGAAAATATGCTGCTTTATGCAAATGTATGTATATATTTATCATTAGAAATCAATGAACAACACAAAACAATGGAAAATATTGTCTAGAAACCCTCACAGGTACTGCATTTAGCATTAAACATATGCTCAAATCATAACATGGCAAACTGCAGCTCAACAGGCAACAACAGCTGTCAGTGTGTCAGTGTGCTGACTTGACTATGACTTGCCCCCAAACTGCATGTGATTATCATAAAGTGGGCATGTCTGTAAAGGGGAGACTCGTGGGTACCCATAGAACCCATTTACATTCACATATCATGAGGTCAGAGGTCAAGAGACACCTTTGAAAATGACCATGCCAGTTTTTCCTTGCCAAAATTTAGCTTAAGTGGTTGGTACCAATGGATTCTTTAGGTTTTCCAAACTGAGCCCGCTACAACCTAAAAATCACAAGTTCCGTTAATGCGTTAAAGAAATTAGTGGCGTTAAAGCAAATTCTGACAGGCCTAATAAATATAGATGTATTGGCTGATATTAGCTTATTGCAGGTATATTGTATCGGTGCATATGTCGGCTGATAATTAACAATAAATTTGACCATATTGACAAATATATCGGTTTCCCATTTTAGAAACTCCCAAATATTGATATCAGTATTGGCCCCAAAAAATCTGTCAGGCTTTACTTGGAAGTTACACAAAATAAGAGGCTTTTGGTTAAACAAGAGACAGTGAAAGGCAATGAAAACCTTATTTAAAGATAATTAAAGAGTCGGTATATACTTATATACCACACTGATTTTAAAGGGGACGTATCATGCTCATATTCAGGTTCATACTTGTATTTTGGGTTTCTACTAGAACATGTTTACATGCTTTAATGTTCAAAAAACACATTATTTTTCTCGTACTGTCTGTCTGAATATACCAGCATTCGCTCTCTGTCTGAAACGCTCCGTTTTAGATCCTGTCTCTTTAAGACCCCCCTCCTGGAAAAGCCCAATCTGCTCTGATTGGTCAGTGTTTCAGGGTCTTCGACATCTGCGCTCTCAGTGTCTCTGCACCATCATTGCAGCAAGGGAATGACTGTAGGGGCACTTTCTACCTGTATAGTTGTGACATCACAACCTTACGAAAGTCCTGACGGCCCATTAAAAAGGCAGTTTCTGAATACGGGCTGTGTGCATTACTCTGTGGATTGAGGGTTTTGATACTTTTACAGGATTTATAAAGCACCTAGACCTGGAGACATGGAAATCTCACATTTTACAATATTGGACCTTTAATTCTATTTCAACATCAAACCACTCTTTGTACTCACAAAATGTCATCAAACCAGGCTGGTTGTTTGGTGCTATATCAACTTTCTAGCCTTAATCATGTTTGTGATGATGATGGTGTAAATGATAGCTGCTGATGATCTGCTAACAGCAATGATAATGACAACAATCTTGATCAGAATGATGATGATCAGAATGATGATGATCAGGATGATGATAACAGTGATGCTGATTAGCTCCTATTTTCTTGGTGGCAAATTTTTAGTCAGTGGCTTCGTTAGAGCCTGTTGTCATTTTGCAATGGACCCCTTGAAGCCTGTTTAAAGCCCCCTCTCCCCCCTACTTTGTAGACCTCCAGCTTGGGGTCTGGTTGTTTTTAATAGCCTATTTTTTTACCATTTACCTCTCAGCATACAATGTTAAATCAGGTCAATCAGTGTATCTGTGCACGCTACTGTGATCTATTTTACTGTGTGGTCTTTGTCAGGAAATCATCTAAAAATAAACATATGCAAGTAATCAAAAAAGTGCCTAAACTGACAGGGAAGGGTTACAAATGAGAGGATATCAGCGTCCTATTCATCTCCGTGCTCCCACTCTCCATCTAGTATTCACAGTAGAGCTGCTTTGGTCTGTCAAAGAGCAGTTTCCGTGCTGACAAGTGACAGTTTAAAGAAGAAAACAAAAAAGAAATCTCCAGTCCAATTGCAGGTGACAGTATATGAATTTATAGAGCATGGCTCAGCATAAATAAAGAAAATAGGTTGAGGAGCACCTAAGTGAGTCCACTTTGTGAAATAAGGTTTTCATCAACTCCCTCACACACTCTCATATAACAGCCTGCTCTCAAAAGCAAAGCAAAAGATAGTTCATCTTCTGAGGAGGCGGATCAAATATATATAGAGCAGATGCTTTTTTTTCTGAGCCTCTACGTGGAGTTCATTAGAGATACTGTCCTCTGTGATTGTTCGAGATAATACGCAAGGCTCTGCAAGTGGAACTGCGACACATGAACCTTGAAGAAAATGTATTTTCTCCACGCTGCCGGAGGCCCGATGAACGTCGCGGCAAGGCTGCGCGGACGTAAAAGACTTCATAAAACGGGTTCAAAGTGACAAGAATGGAGAATATCTGCACGTATCTTTCATGCTTTCTTGTAACTATTAGAATAGATAGTTCTGTCAAAGCACATAAGTAGTTCACTGGGCTGCGGATATTCATTTTCTATAGTGAGGACACTGATATATGGAATATGCTTTTACAGAGAGGGTCCATTTCACAGCCACTGGTCTGTAAAAGCAGAGAGAATGAAAGCCAAACTAAACAGGATAATGATGTAATTCAAAACAAATAAATTACAGTTATTTTGTCATGATCATAATTTGGATTATTAGACAATTTTTTTTTTAAATCATTAAACTCAATTTTACTTGATGATGGCCCTTTTTATCCCGAAGAATGATTTTAAATTTTAATAGCAATTTAAAAACACCACTACATCACATGCCAAAACAACATATTATTTCTCGCAACTTAAGTTTTTTTTTTTTTTTTTTTTTTTTCAGTCTTCTTGACCTACTTTGGCTCTGCACAGTAATTAGCTACTCTAAAATGCCTCTGATTTATTTTTTTTATTTGACATCATTTTATTCTGCCACTCTTTTTAAATTAGAATTCAGAGCATTTCTGTTGCCTCCCCACAGCTTCTCAACATGGCGACGGCTGAGCCGGGGTCGTGTCTAGAAGAGAACCATCAAATTGCAGAATATCTCGCAAGATGGTTAAGTTTAGGCATTGATCTCAGATAGTTAAGGTTAGGATAGGTCGTCGGGTCTTTTGCAGATCTCAGATCAGAATTCGCAATTTGCAGGTTACCTTCTAGACACGACCCTGAGCCGGTGGCTCACAGCACGAACAGTGCAAACAAAGGCAACAGCGCTGACAGACCTAACATGTTAACCTGGAGGGGAACTGGAGGGTGGGCGCTACGCTTCTGTGACAACGGCGTCGGTCGAGACGCCCTTATCAGCTGTAACTGCCGTATGAGAGCAGTGCAGAGCAGCGGCCATGAGCTAGCTCTCTGATTTCTTTAACGCATTAACATAGTCAATCTTTCTGAGGTTGTAGCGGGCTCCGTTTTTAAGGTAGAGTGAAGCTACTAGTATCATATTAAACTAGAAAACATTGGTCCTAAGAATGTAATACTAGCTTGTCACAAAGGAGGTTAAATTAACGCTCCAAATTTACGTTAAATTTTGGTGAGAAAAAACTGGCACGGCCATTTTCAGAGGGGTCCCTTGACCTCTGACCTCAAGATATGTGAATGTAAATGGGTTCTATGGGTACCCACGAGTCTCCCCATTACAGACATGCCCACTTTATGATAATCACATGCAGTTTTGGGGCAAGTCATAGTCAAGTCAGCACACTGACACACTGACAGTTGTTGTTGCCTGTTGGGCTGCAGTTTGCCATGTTATGATTTGAGCATATTTTTTATGATAAATGCAGTACCTGTGAGGGTTTCTGGACAATATCTGTCACTGTTTTGTGTTGTTAATTGATTTGATAACATATATACGTACATACATTTGCATAAAGCAGCATATTTGCAGACTCCCACTGTTGATAAGAGTATTAAATATTTGACAAATCTCCCACATTTGAACAGATAAAAAATGTGTGATTAATTGCGATTAAATACTTTAATTGATTGACGGCCCTAATCTATATTAATTTCTTTCAAATAATTCTTTATCTTTGTCTGTCTCTTGTGCTGCTTTAACATGTGAATTTGCTAACTAAACTCTTATTAATCTCATCTTATTCTTGTTTTTTGTCTGACATTTCTTCTTATTTCTGTCGACTGGACTCACAGAACAGTGTTTATTCAGTTGTTACCTCAGCAATACGCTTCTCGGGCTCCATAAAACAATGCCTGTGAATATCGCAGATGAGAGATGTATATCGGCGGATACTGTTACTCCAGTGGAAGATGCTTATGAACTGATTCAATCTGCACACAAACACACACACACACACACACACACACACAACCACAAATACACACCCACACACACCTCTCTCAGCAACTACTCTTGACGTTAAGTAGCAGAGCAGCTCAGCGGCGAACAGCACGCACAAATTTGATCATACTGGGCAGTTCCCAGGAGAGACGGTGAGTATGAGTATAAATCATGTAAGTGTGCTCAGCAAACAATCCTCAGGTGAATAAAGCTCAGAGAAAAAAAAAAAAAAAAGATATACGATCCCCTTGTGAACCCTATATGATCCTCTTTAATGAATATTCATATAAATACATTAAAATTCAACTAAATATTTAATAATGCAGGCAGCTTTGTTATATTAGCATACTTATTCACATCAGCAGTGAGCTGGAGGCAGTTATCTTTACATATGAAATATTAAAGAGGCTGACATTTACAACCATTTATTACAACTAATGCAGATATGATGTGTTTAATTGCTCAATTTGTTAGTCACTTGTTAAGTAACACACACTGGGTGTATTGTTTTTTGAATGATTGATTCTTTGAATTTTACCTTCTTATAATATCTGAAAAACACCAACCCAATTAGTGTTATTCATAACTACAACAAAAGCTCCTCCTACAGTGAAATATGCTATGCAGCGAGTGTGTATCTCTGTGTGTGTGATATATATAATCTATTATGTATATGTTGCAGGGAATTTAATAATAACTTATATATGAAATGTAAACATAAGTATTGGTTACATGTTAACAAAGTTAAAATAAGAGCGTAGGTCTGTGTTCAGAGTCGGTAGGGATACAGAGGTGTGGTGGGATATGTCAAAGAGGCAAGTAAATAAAAGATCTTTGCTGAGGTTAATTAATAACTTGCTGTGAACTGCTATTAAATATGTACGAAAATTAGGGCTGTCAAAGTTAACACGATGATAAGGCGTTAACCCAAATTCATTTTAACGGCACTAATTTCTTTAACACATTAATAGAACTTGCTATTTTTATGTTGTAGCGGGCTCCCAGGTAGGAGGAATCCATCGGTACCAACCATGTCAAACTAGCTTGTCATGAAGGAGGTTAAATAACACTACAGGCTAAATTTTGGCAAGAAAAAAACGGCATTGCCATTTTCAAAGGGGTTCCTTGACCTCTGACCTCCATATATGTGAATGTAAATGGGTTCTATGGGTACCCACGAGTCTCCTCTTTACAGACATGCCCACTTTATGATAATCACATGCAGTTTGGGGCAAGTCAGAGTCAAGTCAGCACACTGACACACTGACAGCTGTTGTTGCCTGTTGGGCTGCAGTTTGCCATGTTATGATTTGAGCATATTGTTTTATGCTCAATGCAGTACCTGTGAGGGTTTCTGGACAATATTTGTCATTGTTTTGTGTTGTTAATTGATTTCCAATAATAAATATACACATACATTTGCATAAAGCAGCATATTTGCTCACTCCGATGTTGATAAGAGTATTAAATACTTGACAAATCTCCCTTTAAGGTAAATTTGAACAGATAAAAAATATCCAATTAATTTGTGATAAATCACGATTAACTATGGACAATCATGTGATTAATCATGATTAAATATTTTAATCGATTGACAGCCCTAATAACACCGTTATAGATTACCACTGGCTGTGGACACCCGCTTCAAACGATATTAGCCAATTGAATAAGGGGTTAGCCTCATAGATATGGATTAGAAGGGTCCTGTTAAACCGACTCGTAGGTTCAGAAGGCCTTTATCATGTTTTCACATGATTGATCACCGATACGAGTACAAGTCGGGTGACGTAGTATAAAGAGTGACAAAGTCTGCATAGGAAGGAGATCGGGCGGATGGTCGGGTCAAACAAACACAGGACTTTTCACCCAGGAGACGCTGTTCGTGTCCGATATAAAACGTAAATACAATGTTGACTTATTTTACCGTACTTTTGTAACGTAACTTACGAATTTAACTAACGCCACGTACTTAAGTTAATATACTTATTTTAACCCAAACCACAATATTTTCCTAAACTTAACCAAGTAGTTTTGTTGCCTAAACCTCAAGTTGTTTTATGTCAATTTACAACATCAAGTTTCACTTTCACAACGTGGTAGGTGCAGTTTGGCCTGTCTGAAGCATCAGAATGGTGGTGATGAGTGAGGGATAATGTACAGCGAGCCGGTCATTGTTGTGAAATAGACAGATCAGAAACCCCAAAAAAGTGTCAGCCTCTATTTTAATAGCCTGCTCAGTGGAGATTCGTATTAGGGTCGTAGCCATAACTGGAATCTGGTAGAAAAACTGCAGAGAATTCCACAGGGACTGGTTTCTATGTTTATCTGCGGTTGGACACAAAGAGAAGTGTTTGGGATGATTTGTGTTGAATTGAAGTCTTTTGGAAAGCAAGCAATGCTCACCCTATCAGTGTCCTTCTTCGTCCATGTCTCCCAAATCTTAACAACGGAGTTGAAATATTTTATCATGACTAAAGTAATGAGCGTAACGCCCAGGTTCACAAATACTAGAATGCCACTTCAATTTCTCATAGAAAATAACTAAAACACTGAAAAGCCCATTATTTGAGTTGTCAGTTAAAATGAAACAACGCCCCCTTCATCACTTTGTTACACATTGGTGTCTGCTGGTGAACAAGCAGGTGACTAATTCAAAAATGTAATTGGATTTTTGGATTCAACCGGCACGCATGTTATTATGAATCTTTTTATTCATTTGTGCATGAAAAACAAATCAACTTATAGCTCCCCAGGCTGAGGAGTGTAACTAAAGCTGCAATAAACATCTGTACAATCCCTTTCCCCGAGCCTATATGAGCTTCACTCTTCCTTGCTAATCCATTCTTGCACTCTGCAGCATATTAAAGCCCATGCAGCTTTTGAGGGCCTGCATATTGTGCAACATTCCCGTTTCCCGTATAGCACATTTTTCAGCCACCTCTCTAATCCATAACCGGGCCATATCATCCATTGTAAAGTGAGTTTTGTTCCAAACTGATAAGCGCAAGGGGTTACTGCAATAATCCTGTTCTCCAGCTTAAAGATCTAAAAATGCGCCAAGATGTTCATTTCCAGCTCAGCTGAAAACACATTAGTGTTATGGAGGTCTGAGTATACGCATCCCTGAAAGATTGTTTAAAGCAAATGTTCATGCCTAGTGAATTTTGAAAGGAGGATAAACCAATTTTAGTCTAAGGGCGACCCTTTCACGGCGTTGGTTCTCAGCGGGTCTGTCTGCACACACTGCTCTCACTCGGTGGTTTAAAAATGTAGGAACTGTGTCCTCATTAACCCCACGCTTCTCCCATGATGTAAATCTGTTTACCCTGCTCTCTCCCACATCAAAGCTGTCTGAAAGAAAGAGAAGACAGGAATTCATATCTGTATATAAATATACTATATGTAGATATTACCTGATATGACCTTCTTGTTTAGAGCATTTTTCAAAAGGCTGGCTTGATTCTTGCTCAAGCTACAAATTGAGCTGTTGATTGACACTGCCAGTGTTTAGTGTCATTGCCAGAAGTAGTGATATGTAGTGAAGTGAAAAATAAAGTGCTACACACATCGGAGGCATCACATATATATACATAGCTTCAACTCATACCCATAGCACACCAGCTTCGTCTCCTAAAAATGACATTCCCATGCAATGAAACTGCTCCCGGATTACGTTTGTTTTTGACGTATTACAAATATGTTTCCAATGAGAGTTCACAGAACTTTCACTCAGGAGACTGCTGTTCGTGTCCCGTGTGAAACCAAAAGTCAACGTTGACTTATTTTCATTTACTTTTTTACTTAAATAACGTAACTAAGGTAAGCCAAGCCATGATGCTTTCCTAAACCTAACCAAGTACTTTTGTTGAGCTTTTGTTTTGTTTCAATTGACCTTAACCACGTGTTTAAAACTACAACCACAATACGGGAGAAAATACGTTTCCCGTGAAACGTAATTGAGAATGCAGTTTGGTTGTATAAGAACGTACTTTTGTAGGAGACAGGGTTGAACACACATGGGACGCGCCATACAGAAAGAAGTAGTAGTTATTTTAAGGTACAGTAGTCATATAATTTAAAAAAAAAATTCATGAAGAGTATAGCTGAGAAATAGGTCAGTGGAGTATCCCAACGAATGAATGCATACCAAGAGACAGGCAGCGTGCAGGTTTCAGAGAAACACATTCTCACTTCCAACTCGTGAAGTACCGCCACTTGGTCAGTGCCCCTTGGCATCAGATACCAACGCATGGAGGCACCCTTTACAGTGGCAGTGCACCAGGCTTTCAACTAACTCCGATGTAAACCACCTATGGAGATATCCGTCAGTCAGAGACATGGACGTAGTGTTGGTAGCATTGAGAGTCCGCTACGTTCCCAGGCCAGTGTGGAGATATAATCTCTCCACCTAGTCCTGGATCTTCCCCGTGGCCTCCTCCCAGCTGGTCGTGCCTGGAACACCTCCCTAGGGAGGGGCCCAGGGGGCATCCTTACTAGATGCCTGAACCACCTTTCAACGCAAAGGAGCAGCGGCTCTACTCCGAGTCCCTCACGGATGACTGAGCCTATCGCTAAGGGAGAACGCCAACCACTAGTTCTTTCGGTCATGCCCCAGCCCTCATGACCATAGGTGAGTGGGAACGGAGGTTGACCAGTAGATCGAGAGCTTTGCCTTCCGGCTCAGCTCTCTCTTCATCACAACGGTGCGGTAAAGCGAATGCAATACCGCCCCCGCTGCTCCGATTCTCCGGCCAAGCTCACATTCCATTGTCCACTCACTCGCAAACAAGACCCTGAGGTACTTGAACTCCTTCACTTGAACTCCTTGGGTTAGACACAAAGCATGATCAGGGTCTTTTGATCGGTAACATAACAATGATGAGTGGATTTCTCATGACACAAAAAGCTGGTTGATACAGCTCAAAAAAATAAAACATAAATAAAAATAACCACCTGTTTGTTCGAAGGACACAAATTCAGCCAGCTAGCTCATTCGATTAGCCTCATAAAAAAGTTGGATAGTGATCCATATAGTACTCTGCTCTATTCTATCATCACTTCAGATCTGAAATGACATTATTACTGTTAGGACAACGCACACCAATGCTACTTCAGACAAAAAATTTGATTCTCGAAAGTACATTATTCTACTTTGAATTTAATCTAAAAAGGTCCACAATCCATATGCATCACTAGGCTGCTGATTTGTGTCAGAACATGTTTGCACCCTTGATGTGGAACTCCACGAGGATCCAGCTACGCCCAAAGCACGCTGCAATTATCACGAGCTGTCTGCTGCGTGGTCATGTGGGATTGTTAGAGCCAGATGAACGGCGACGTGCATAGGCGAAACCACAAGGCCGATGCAATACGGCTCAATGTTCTCTTGAACAAATCTGATAATCGAAATGTGCACAAGAGGGCAAAGGGATCGCAACAGGCTTAATGTGTGTTGAGTAATGAGAGGGGGAAGGTTTGACCAGAACTCAGACCTCATCAATAGATCCTTTTCTTCATCTTGATTCGTATAATACCTGTTGATTAAACACTGAATGATTCAACCAACGCTCTCTGCTGACCCCTCCTATTTGTAAAGGAGACAAATTAAAGTCCTCCATCAAAATGTGATCAATGCTGGAGAGCCTCTGGCTGAAATGGGCACCATGGTATAATGAAGCTATAATTCAACTTTACTGCACCGTAAACGAATGATGGACGTTTGAAATTGATGATTTCCTGTTCACTCATCGCTTCTTTTGTACTGTGTATCAATTTGAGAAATTGACCTCAGTTTAACCTTCTCTTACAGCCTTTTTTTCAGAGAATAATTACTTTAAATATTTGCATTATTTTTTATACATTTTGCTGATTGAATGATTCATGCTTTGGTTCACTGAATCACTGATTGATTGCTGATTTACTGTAACTAAAACGGTGGACCAATTTTAATTAGGGTCAGTCATGCTGTAAAACTAATCCAGGTAAATCTGTAATACCTGACATGAGATGAATATGAATTTATATCTATTTGTATCTAATTTTAGGAAGGAACAAGAAAGGTGAACTCAATAGAGTGCAGATCTCTGCTAGGTGCGTCTGCAACGACCACTGCTGTAATGTTTGTAATGTTTAGAGTCAAACTAGGCAGCGCTGATCGAATATGAATCAATATTCTGTTACTGTAATGCCTATTTCTCTCCTCAAATGTTTCCAGAATCATCTTGTAGTGTACTGTTTAGCTGTAAAATTAGAAAGTTTATGACCCGGCAGCCATGTTGAGATCTGTTGAGGAAATACCAAGCACCGCCCACCAGCTGGAGCACAGCCAATAGGAACGCTCTCTCTCTCTGAAAAGACCTGTGATTGGTCAAAGTCTCCCGTCACAGGCTAGATTTTTTAAAGCCTGGAAACAGAGCCATGAGGAGGTGCTGAAGTCTAGTTTTCTCTCAGAACACTTGAATTACAATATGCTGAAAGGTTATTATGGAATTTTTGCCTATTGAAGCTTTAATGCGTGTGTGCTAATGGCAGCACTTATTATGGAGCCTTAAAAAGTAATGAATTGATTTGTTTAAAATTATTATATTAGTTGGTTACTTGTTAATTCATCTCTTTATTTATATTCAGTTACTGTTTATTATGTGTGACAAAAATCTCTAAAGAATAAATCTATATAGTTGCAATGTTGAATATTCATAGAGTACAGTATTTGCCATCTCCCTTACTGGATGTTTTAGAAAGCGTTGTGTTGTATTGTGTGTATTGTGGGGTTCAAGGCCGGAGTTTACCAAAGCATTACTGTAGGTTTCCACTCCTGATAAAATCATGCCCTTTTTCGTGATCTATGAAACCAAGTGAAAAATGAATATTTCCATCCTCGCTGTGATGCGGTACACTCCCCTCATTCACATTCAGAGTGATATTGCCAACCTTCTCCGAGTGCCACACACAACAAAGCCAAAATGCAATATCGCCTGCGATTGAAAGTCTTTAGCAGACAATGGCTGACTTTAACAAAAACTTCCTTATTGAATTCTTATTATTTTACACAAGTGAGGGAAATAATATGTCTGCTTATGGCTAATCTACGTGAGGTTGCTCCTTTTCTAAACTACGGCTTTGATACTGTCACCTGCCCCAAATACATATGAATAAGGACTTCACAAAGGCAGCTTTGGCATGCATCAAAAGTTCTTAATAAGATACTTTACCTGCAAGGCACCCCATAAGTGACTGCAGCACCAGCAGTTTCCATAGCAACATCATCTTCAATTTTGTAGGTTCAAAGTAGTCTCACATCCAATCACAAATGTATGGAATCCGGTTTGCACCTTTCTGGTTTCCCCGATCTGTGTGAGAAGAAACACGGCAGATGAGTCAAGTGTCAAAGTTCTCGTTAGCAGCATGTTCCCACTCAGCATGCTCATTTCACAAAACACAAAACAACAGCAGGAATGTACAGCAAAGAGCTCAGCGAAAGTACAATATTAATTATGAACTGCACTTATAGCTCATAAACGTATACCTGTGACTTTATGGCACATTTACTCAACCGCCATTTAAAATCTTCATAATAAAGTCTTTTAATCCATTTTAATCATCAAATCCACTGAGCACCTTACTGTTACCGTTTGCTCCACAGAATAAAAGAAAGGTTTTCAGCGTTGGGTGGATGGTGGGCACATGAACACAAAATATATCTCATATACATTCATTTTCATATCTCCAGCAACTCTAGGGACAGCTGCTTTTAAGTCAATATGAAAGCAAAAGCCCCTCCTTTAAGCTCTCATAGCATTGTTCTTCCTTGAAGCCTCGTAGCCTTTGTGCTTATAAAAGTGCAAAGACGAAAGATGAAAAATGCTGAAACATCTAGAAGAACTTCACAACACTTGTGTGCTTTTCCCTCAACACGGACAACATCTCCCAGGGGTGAGAATTAAAAGTTTGTTGAGTGTCAGGAAGGTAGCAACTCTCTGCGTCTCAATCCTACGGAAGCCCTGAAAGGCAAGTGAGAAAAAAATATTTCTAAATCTGATCTAAATTGTCGTCTCTCCTGTGTTTATGACTTAAAAATAGGTGCAAAAAAGGTTTTTCCGGGATTCATTTTCTAAGATCCTGAGGTTTTTAATTTCATCTGTGAAAACAGGATGAAATGTTTTGTTGTTGTAATACTCATTTCGGCCACAAGAGGCTGAAGCGCACCACTAGCCCATGTTCCGAATAAGACTTAAAGCATTCTTGTTTGCTTCAAGGAGAGCTTTATTTCTACGTGCAACACATGGTACATACAGTATATTGTGTGTTAGCAAGTTACGTGAATTAAAACTCACTGCACGTCAGCCTCCTGTGGCTGAAATGAACATTACAACAACAAACACTTAGACCAGATGCATGGCGAAAGAGACGTATGACATGCAACAAAGGCCCCTGCCTGGTATTGGACCATGCACGTTGAAATTCTACATATAGTGTGCCCCTCAACCATGAGGCTACTGGGTGCCCCACTACGTCTCAGCAAGAATCTGGCGATGCCATATGTATCATGATACAGGGGTAACGATTCAACATATTGCGATACTGTAAGCAAGGCCATATATTACAATTTTTTCAAATCTAATTTTAGGGAAACTGTCACGGTGTAAAGACACCATTTGTATGAAACCTGTGAAATGTCTACTATGGGGACTAACATCATTACACCTTAATACAATTGGACTCATTGGAGCCACAAGAGTCTCCGCTTTCCAGTCATACCCAATTTATGTAATTCCAAGACGAATTCAGGGACTCAAGTGAGCAGAAATATTCAAAAACATCATTTTAGAATAGGCGAAAATAATATATTTGTACTGCATGCCCAAAACTGCATGTGATTATCATAAAGTGGGCATGTCAGTAAAGGGGGAGACTTGTTGGTAATACCCATATTGAACCCATTTTCATGGAGGTGAGAGGTCAAGGGACCCCTTTGAAAATGGACATGCCAGTTTTTCCTCGCCAAAATTTTGCATAACCATGGAGCGTTATTTAACCCGACCTGACTTGGTACTAACTGACATGGTTGGTACCAATTTGTAGTTTCATATGACGCCAGTACCTTCACTCTAGCTTTAAAACTGAGCCAAAGACAGACTAGCAGCCAGGTTCGCCATCGGGCCGTCCGATTTTTAAGAGGTTAATTAAAAATAGATACAAAGTTTTGGAGAATCGATACAGTATCGCAAAACTCATATGTAGCCTATCAATATTTTCATATACCCATACTAACACTTTTAGCAGGCATTCAGACAAAAACGCTGGGCTGCGTTGGTGTGTCGCTTCAGGTACCTGTGAGACATCTAAGTAATTGATCTGTCAACTTTAAAAGTTGCACCTGTGTGCTCATAGCATGCATGTACATCCTCACAAAGATGCGCTGGTGGTACTCGCTCTTCAAAACACTACTCTACGGCTTCACTGGTTGTCAAACAGTACACAAGGTACGTTTAATTCTCCATTCCAAGGCTGAACATTACAATTCAAACTCTGGAACCAATTTGATAGGAATTTGGTTAAAAGAGGGCTTGTTGAGTGAAGCAGGGTGTAAATAGGGCACAGTGAAGGGAGAATTTATCCAGTTTGCCAGCAACTCTGAGGGAAGAATACAGGAAAAGAAAAAAAAGTTGGAGGAAATGTCAGAGGCTGCCTCTGGAAAAGCTGCACTGATGTAAGAATTAAAGCAATACAACCAGTTAAGAAGTGAAATCTACCTTTTGCAGAGCTCCTCTAGGAAAGAGGCGGCTTTAATCTAACGTCTCCTGGGTGAAAATATATTTAGAGTTGAGGCATGTTCAACACAAACCTCTCAAAAATTACAACTATTTGTGTAATTTTGCGGTTGCAGGGAAACACAGAAGAACTCTGTTATCCCACCCCTGCTGTGTTTCAGCACAGACAGCACAAAGTTTAAAACAAAAACAGCGAGAACGAGTGGAACAAAACCAGTGAAAAACACATCCAAAGAGGAACCTGGAACTGTTTGAGTAAGCCACATTCTCATTAATCTGAGACTCATACCTCCCAGCTCTGTCTCCTGTCTCTACCTACAGAAAAGAGGCCTTTTATCTCCATACATCATATATAGGGTTGTCAGAGTCTGTCTTGGGTACATCAATTGGTGCAGGGCTGTGCCTTGCTCCTAGACAGCAGTTTTCTGCATATTAAAGTGTGTCTTATGAAAGCACCAAGCCCTGTGCCTATTAGGCTAATGCCTGTTGTGTCTGCTGGTTTCCTTTCAACGTGTCACATCAGCGTTAATTTGATAGATGAAATTAGTACAAAACATTTTGTATTATGCACGGGGGCGTGACAGGCACAACAGCAGGGCTCTGTTTTGGGGGCACTCCTAATCATACAATATATTCAATTGGTAATATGAACACAATGATAGACAGAAAGGATATGGATGTATACCCTTTGCAATTTAAGCTATTTAAAAAGGAGACAAAGTTCTCTACAATTATGGCCCTTTTAGGAACAATAACTAGGTTAAATCTTGCGCCAACCAAGCACAATAATCCACACAATGGTCTTTCATATTCCTCAGTGCAGCACATCCCAAAATAAAATGCATTAAAATGCATACACTGGGAATATCATGGACATGATGTATATGCACGTTATGAAGCAAACTAGAACACACAACATGCAAATTTTGATTGTGGTAACATCACTTCAGCTCCAAGGAGAGTTCATCCTGTTTCCTAATTAACTATTGACAAGTTAAAGCTGCACTAATCAATATCTTTATATTAACAAATCCAAATGAATATATGTAATAATGAGAGGAGTTGCTCGTAGTGTCAAACCCACAGAGAATCATCCAGCCTGATCTCACAGAAATATACGTAAAATGACCACGACCTGTTAACAGCTCCATACGTGCCGACACCACGGAGACAATGCTGACGGATAATTTGTTGTAATGGACACACAGATTCCCAGGTTCAACAGGAGCCTCTTCAGGAGGGAAAATCCAGTTAGAGGGCACAGCACGCACCCACAGAACCAGAGTTACTGTGGAAAACTACTTTTCTACTACTACTTTTTGTTAAGGTCTGTTTTTGCAGCATCAGAGCCTTCCGTCGGCTCCCTCCACCCTTTTCAACTCAACCTGATAAAGCACCCGGGCAGCTAAAGATAACACACTACTGAGAGCCTCGCAAACTTGCACTTGCCTATTGCTGCTGTAATCTATTTAGTTCCTTGATGCCAGGGTGAAATGGAAGTTGATATATGTTCTGGATACACAGATCATATCCAGCTGTGCCTTGTTAACGAAGGTACTGGCTGGATTTACAAGGCTTAGTAGTGCTTGTAATGGTACAACTGTGACACACATTATGACCGATTTCTCGTACAATGCTCGTTTGCAAGGACACATTTCAAGGCACTTAACAAGCAAACGCAAAAGGAAAATAAAAACAAGGTTGTAACTGAAGTGATACTTTGACCCACGCATAATTCATACTCTAGTGCACAGAGTGCAATGATTAATAAAATTGCAAATAGGACTAAGGATGAACGCAATCCTCCCCACTGCCACTAATGCTGCTACTATACTAACACTATTTCTACCAGGATTTACAGTATACTATTACTACTACCACCAATACAACTACTGCTACCACTATTACTTCTACAGTCGGTATACAACTACTGCTACTATTGTTAACGGTGGATACTACTCACTCTACTAATAGTAATGACTAGATAATTCACAGATATTCCCTTTCTGTAATGCTGATATTCCCCGATCCCTTACCATAATTCCCTTATATGCAGTTGGGCTCAGTACCACTCAAGCATCAGATATCATAGATAAAATATATACTGCAACTGCCTTTGGCGAAGGGAAATGATTGATGATACTTCAGGGTATAAGGGGAGGAGATGATCAATGTATTCAGTCAGTAACAAATTACCAGAAAATTGAAAGATTGATAGATATTCGTCCATACAGTTAACGGCTTAATTGAATTTTTTCATGTGCAAAATGGGGACAATAAACACGAGTGTACACACAGGATCTTTTTTTGTACTTACACAGTAGTTGCACGGTTATTCTGAGAAAAAAGCTACTGTGACCCTGAATAGGAATTTGCAGAAAATACAAATTCATGAAAAAGTATTCCTAACATTAGAAACTAACTGCTACACAGTTTTGAGCAAAGAAATGAATCCATTTGTTTTCGAATTACTCCTTTTTTTATCTTGCACCACAGATAGAAATCACCTATTTTGTTCCCCTTAAGAGCTACTATGCACTGTTTGCTGCCCAAATTTGCCGTTGCAGAGTCCAGAATCGATTTATTGCAAAAGCTTGTTCCAAGAAGAGGAAACTGATGTCTTTGTGCAGCTGGTGCACGAGAATCCCACCTTGAAATTAAATTAGCTGGGGAGGAGATAACACGTTGTGTTAATGTACTGCACTGGTCGGAAGAGATCCATCGTCCAATGTTCAATGATATCGGGGCGGAAAGCCAAACAGAACCAGCGGTGATCGAATGGATAGTCCAGCTTTAATAGAGGTGCATCTACCAGGCTGCTTCTGTAGATGCAGCAGCCATCTTTATGACTCTTAATGTGTTGTAGCAGGTATGGATTGATTTATGTTGAATGAAGAGTTGCACCACAGCCACAGAGTTGGAAAGTTATTTCAAGTCAAACTGGCTCACATTCACTAACAGAGTGGGGAAGCTTTTGAATGAAATGTGATTCATTCATGCTGTATAATAGCAGAAAGCACAGAAGACTTGACCTGTTCGGAGAGCACAAATACCTACAGCACTTCCCCACCATGCAAGATCACCAGAATATATTTCTACAAACAAATGTTGCTGTATTTGAGAAGACCGTGGAAATGTGACACAGAGGGAGGTGAATAATCTCTAAAATATTTAGGACTGCAGATAATATTTTAACGATCAGTAATCTAGTCAGTAAAACACGAAAGCAAGGATAGATGCTAATATTTTTAAGCATTGACCCAACGGGCCCTAAATTTGATGGTCAAAGTACAGTTTTCGTGGCTCAAATGTAAATTTATGTAAAAACAATACAGGAATAGCAATTTAACACAATTTAACACAGCCTTCCTTAACTGTGACATTAACACAATGAAAATATATATTTTTTTTTGCATAAAAACACAATTCAAATGATTAAGGAAATAAATTATTGTATTTTTATGCAAATATTCGCTTTGATTAAAAAAATCTTGGCATTAGTAGTTTTAATTGTGTATAATAAGCTGCTTATAGCTAGTGTTAGGAAGTTAAACATGGTCACAATTCACTCTCTGATATCTATTTTATTTCTGGATTTATTAAAGTTTCTCACCAAAAACTACATTTTATAAGATTACATTTGAACACATCATGATAACGTTATAATTGACCACCGCCCAATACTAATTTTAACTGAATGTAACCCAATGGAACTCAATGGAACATCCGTTAACATTAGCTGTTAGCTCTGTTATTTAGCTTAGCAGGACTGTGCTGCCCTCTGGCTGCCGCTAACGACGATTAGAAAGCATTAATGCTGAACTCCCGATCGTATCTCTAAAGATAACTCCTCATTTCAACTTCACAAATCAGCCGGTTCTCATCCATTGTGGCACTTTCAAAGCAAGCGACAGGTATAAATAGAAACAGGGAGTCCGTCAAAAGTTCAGTCGTGCTGTGCAGCGTTGCGTCACTCTTGGCCAAATGAGAACATTCCAATAGATAAGGATGCAATCAAACTGATTTTGTCGCTGACGCTCGCTCGCTCACGTTGCATCCAGTGTACAGTTTATGGTTAGGACACGGACACCGTAATCTCATTGAGACGTCGCAGTCTCATTCTCAAGAGAGACCTGATAAAACTTGGTGCCCACCTACAGCTGATATTTTGGCCACGGGCCATCGTTAATGTCCAACCCTGAAAAGTATTTATTTTACACTGGTAGGAAACGAAGGGAAGCAAACAAATACTTTGAGAGGCTGTAACTGTCAAATGTTACTTTTAGCCTATCTAGATTTTTTAGATTTTTACTTAAATAATTAATAAGTTATCATTATTTTTCTCTTAATCAACTAACATATGAATCATTTCAGTACCACATATTTCCTTCACAAAGAGTAATTCAGCAGCTCCTATCTCAGCTGGGATCACCAAACCTGAGCATGTTCAATTAGAAATACTGTAGTTGTTGCAGCTCAAATCTTTAGCAGACACTGAGCTACATGCCGTGAGGGCTGAGATACCAAAGGCAGAGCCTGGAATCCTTGTTGATACAGTATCTCTCAGGGAAACATAGCTTTAGAAAAGTTCTACAAGGACTTGAACACATTTGGTTTAAAGGAAAACATTTACCTACAGTACAGGGTCGAGGCTCAGTGACGTCCTCTCTGTAATTTCTATATGGAGTCGAACACTGCAGGACAATGAGTACTCTATTTTCTGTGTAGGGTCAGTGAAGCCACCTTACCTTAAAGATTACATAAACTCTTACAGTTTGTAAACAGCCAGAAGTATATGATCCATGGAATACTTCACCACACATTATCAGTGTTACTGTCACATGTTTTTTCCATTCATGCAGAAACAAGAATTACCGCCTCGTGGTTGTACGCTTCTGCCAACCTGCAAATCCATTTGTGTGAAATTGTCAGAATTAGCATGTGAATTATTGAGTTGTGGCCAAAAACGTGTTTTGTGAGGTCACAGTGACCTTTGACCACCAAATTCCAATCAGTTCGTCTGTCTGTCTGTTAGCAGGATTACTCTAAAAGTTTTCAATGGATTTGAATGACATTTTTTGGAGGGGTGGGGTGTGACACAATGAATAATCTGTTAGATTTTGGTGGCGATCCATGATCTGGATTCAGGAATATTTTTAAGGATTCCGATCAGCCTGAGCATTAAGACCACAGACTATAAGACATGCGCAGTGTAGCTGATGACGCGTTGATGACGCACGACACCGCCTCCTTCTGAGAGCAGAGAGATACGTGTGTGGATGTGTGTGCGGGAGCTGCTGTCCGTCCGCGGAGAGAAAGAAAAAAGCAGTAGATGACGGGATGAGAGACAACGTAGTGTAACGTTATACAGACATAACAAGGCTGCTGAATGAGAGAGGCATCCGCCGATACGTTACACGGAAACACACCGTGTTAATAATAAGCCGACCACCTCACGGTACCGCCAGCTGTGAGCTGTGATCTGTTTTTAAAGTCAGGCACCTTGGCGGAGGTCTGCGCTCTCCGAGTGCCATTCTAGTTTATATTTCAACCACAATTTCAACCTATAGAATATAAGGTTTGATTCATAACTTTTGGTCGCTTCACTGCAAACAAAGATTTGTGACATGCGGCTTATTTATCGAAAAGCAAATGCAGAAATTGCAAGGACTTGGTCATATTGTCTTGGTGAGGTCATCAACCAAGAGGAATGGAGCAATAAACAGAATATACAGTGGTTTACTTTCAGATATACATTTATAGCCTTGATGCTAGCATTCCACTGACTGTCACCTTCTTTTCCTTCCATTTCAACACTTATTCCACCAAATTACTAAAACTCACAAAGTTGCATTTTTATCAGTGACACAACTAAATTAGCTCCGTGATACAACCCGATAGCTAACGAAGTTAGCAATATGCAGCTGTCCTCCATGGCTCTCATCACCTTTTGCTACTTACATGATTGAAATAATGAAGACCAGGAAATAAAGGCTGATTATATTTGTCTCATTTTAGTGCCCGAAGCATAATAGCGGCTCCAATAACATCATTTCATCAATGCAAATAACATCTACACTCACGGGGATAGAACTATCACATCAGCCAGTTCCCTTAACTTAATTAGATTTTCTTTATTCATTATCAATCAATTATTATTAGATGGTTTTAAAGCTGGTATCCAGAATGTTTATTTAATAAATATATTGTTTTTTAGAGATTAGAGATTTAGATCCTGATCGTTCATACAGCTGGTCAGGTTGACTTTAACAATAAAGACCATTAAAGTCAAAGACATAATGAATGAAACACACCCAGGGGCCCCGACCAAGCGGGGGCAGTTTACTGTGACGGCCCTACGAAACTTCTCTGTACTGTGTAGCCACATCACTGCTGATGTGTGTGGCACATTCAGACAGTTTCTGAAATGGGAGAGTGACTTCTCCAAACTGTATCACCCTGTCACATCTCAAGTGCCAGTCCAATGATGGGAACTCATCTAAAGAAAAACTGAACTGAAGCTCGAGTTAAGAAACTTTCTTTAAGAGAAAAACTTGAATTTCGTTCCAGAAAAGGAGTCTTGACCTCTGTAGACAAAACACTCTTTTTCTTGTTCCGGGTCACTTCAGAAAAAACATACGTATAGGTCAGCATTTTGTTCGTGCAGATGGTCAAATCTCTCTGAAATCTGTCAAACATTTAAGAATAAACACACTGTGCTGACTGAAAGTTGCAAACCATACATTATTCACATTTTAGTTAATTAACTAAATCTGATATCGTGCAATATAAATAGATCAAATAAAATATGCAACATGTCTGCATGGGATCACTGCAGCCCCACTAAGAATTAATACATTTTGGCATATGCGTTTTATTGAGGAGAAATGCTTACACCGACTAAATGTTTCTATAGATATCCACATAGTACCAATGGCGGTTCTAAGCGCCATTGCTCCCATAATATGGACCCTGGACCCCCCTCTAGGCCCCCTAACTGTGGCAAATCTGCATTTATAATCTGAAAGGGGAAATCATAATTATCATGGACCATGATCTAATGGGAAGGCGTATAAATAGCACAACATTTTAAGGACATTCCGCATCATTTCACACCACGTCGTTACCGTGAAACAGTTACACTTATGTTTAGGCAACAAAACCACCTATTTAGGTTTAGGGAAAACATCATGGTTGAGCTTAAAATAAGTACGTAAACTAAGTAAAATATGTACGAAACAACATAACATGAGGAGGAAATCACGTCACTAACGTCACTAATCTAACGAACACCGGTCTCCTGGTTGAAAGTCCTTTGCTGTTCGACTTATCCCGCACAATGATGTGTGATAAGTAGAAATTAGACTGATTAGCTAAAGGCAGTCCCAGCTTTTAAATTGTTTGTTCAGAAGCATTTTGAACATGGTTGTTTTACAGCTGGCACAGAACCAGTATAGTAAGCACAGAATACCACTCACTATTGTTAATTATCTCCTTATGACAAAAAACTCTGATGCTACATAATATTTTGGGTTAAGCTCAGTAATTCAGCCTCATATAATGAGATCAGGCCATGTCAATTTAGGCTTGTTCAAAATAAACTCTTCAAAGGGAACAACTTCCTTAGGTTTAGGCAACAAGGGTTTAGAAAAAGATCGACTTAGTTAGGTTTAGGAAACAAAAGTACTTGGTTAGCTTTAGGAAAAGATTGTTGTTTGGGGGAAAATAACTCTGGGGGTGATTTTACTTAAGTACCGAAAGTACGTGACAAATAGATCAACGTTGACCACTGGTTTCACAAGGGATACGAATGCCAGTCTCCTGGGTGAAAGTCCAGTATTTAGACGCACCCATCCACCTTGACCTCCTCCCTACCTGCTGTTCGGCCCTATTTATATTTTCTCATTCGCGATTACATTAATTACACACAAATTGATTTTGCGGGATATAGCTACGAACAGTGTCTGAGACCAGCCTGCATAATGACCATGTGAAGGCTAAGGAGAATGGGCTTGATTGACCTTCTGAATATAAGGACTTGTGATTGTCTGGCACAAAGTGACACAGTTTTGTGGTTGAATGGATCGGCATTTCTTATCTCATCCAAAATGAATGGTGTTCTATTCCACAGCCAAGCCAAATAGGCATTGTTCTTTCTTTCTTATTGTCCTTGGTTTAAATGGATGAAGCAGCTAATTGCACTTTGATACAATGACTACAGAATGGTATTTATCTGAACCGCAGACATCTGAAATGGTCGGCTAAACAAACAGTGCCTTTCTGGAATGCCTAATTATTTCATCTGAGAAGCATATGAGATTTTAAATACCTGCACATTGCATCATCTGCAGTTCTCTCCACAAACTTTAACTTCACATGAACAGGACTTTCTTCCTGTAGATGACTAATGCTCATTAGGGACTTTTTTCTTATTTGGATGCTGAACAAAAAAAAAGTCTTTAAGAAACTTCAATCAGCAACAAAATGCAAGTAATGATAATGACCACAGAGGCTACATCATAATTTCCTCATTTAACAATTAGAAAACATCCATTGAGCAGCTGCAACATGTGTCCATTAACTAATTGGCATATTGCCAAATTTATATTCAAAATCTGTTGCAGCAAAGAATTCATCTAATATACTATGTTGTTTGTCAATGTGGATAAAATTATTAAAATGAACCTAATTATGTAAAACTGACTCGTTAAATTCAAAGCCATTATATAAATATCCAAATATGCATAAAAACAGTGCATACTGGCACCCAAATATTTCCTCTGAGTTGTCTTTAAAAATCCTCCAGATGTGTTTGGCACCGTGAAGGTGCCCTTGAGCAAGACACTTCAGACTAGTGGTACTCAGCAGCTCACAGGTGTGTGTGTGTGTGTGAAACATGATACTACTCAGGAATGTCACTTTATAAAAAGGTAGAAATGTGTATGTTTTTATCGAGAGACACTTTGGAGGATAAAATCATTCATTAAAACGTACTGTTGTCCATGTGTAAAGCTTTAGGCCTCTAGTTTCACGGCGGTGTGGTGTGTGGCTACGTGTAAAACTGGGGCTAACTAGAATGAAAAGTATTTATCTAGAGCATGCTTTGAGAAATCTGACTGTCTGGGGTGTTGTTGCCACACAAACTCCACAAGCTTTTCCTCCATCTCACAATTTGACTTCACAGCACCAACATCGTTCCTCTTTCGCTTCGCCATTGTTTACAGCAGATCGCTCTGTGCTCCAATTGGTCAAATTCACGGCCAGGACCAAACACCCCGTGGAGGGCAAAAAAAATTAAACATGCACTACTTGTTGTCGGGACATCACATGGCATCCCAGACGCGGCGTCCCAGACGCGGCGTCGGTTGTCGTCAACTGTGACATTTTACACGGGATAAAACGATTGTCGTGCACAACACTCATAAACGACAGCCATGTCGGGCTGATATTGTGTAGTCTAAACCAGCCATTAAACCTTCTGCATGAATTTACACTGATCAGCCATAACATTAAGACCACTGACAGGTGAAGTGAATAACATGGATTATCTCGTTACAATGGCACCTGGCAGTGGGGGGGATATATTAGGCAGCAAGTGAACATTTTGTCCTTGAAGTTGATGCATTGGAAGCAGAAAAATGGGCCAGCGTAACGATGTGAGCGACTTTGACAAGGACCAAATAGTGCTGGCTAGACGACCAGGTCAGAGCATCTCCAAAACTGCAGCTCTTGTGGGATGTTTCCGGTCTGCAGTTGTCAGGATCTACCAAAAGTGGTCGAAGGAAGGAAAACCGGTAAACCGGCGGCAGGGTCAGACCCGAGGCTCATTGATGCACGTGGGAAGCGAAGGCTGGCCCGTGTTGTCCGATCCAATAGAAGAGCTACTGGAGCTCAAATTGCTGAAAAAGTAAATGCTGGTTCCGATAGAAAGGTGTCAGAACACAAAGTACATCGCAGTTTGTTGCGTATGAGGCTGCGTAGCAGCAGACCGGTCAGGGTGCCCGTGCCGAATCGTGTCCACCGCCAAAAGCGCCATGGAAACGGTATTCCGTAATGGCAGTGGCCTCTTTCAGCAGTATAATGCGCCCTGCCACACTGCAAAAATGGTTCAAGAATGGTTCGAGGTGTTGACTCGGCCTCCAAATTCTCCAGATCTCAATCCAATTGAGCATCTGTGGGATGCGCTGGACAAACAAGTCCGATCCACGGAGGCCCCACCTCGCAACTTACAGGACTTAAAGGATCTGCTACTGACGGCTTGGTGCCAGACACCACAGCAGACCTTCAGAGGTCTAGTGGAGTCCATGCCTCGACGGGTCAGGGCTGTTTTGGTGGCAAAAGGGGGACCTACTCAATATTAGGCAAATCACTTTTGATTAATAAGAAGAATTCCCTGACAGAAATAACAGAACACTTGTATATTAATTAATCACTATGGATAATATGACCTCGCTACTTTGCCTTCATTTCCATCTCTTGTCCTAATTTACTCTTTTCACTCAAAATAACCCTCTTCTTCTTCTTTTAACATAATCAACAAACACTGTTTGGTCTGATGCTCCAGTTTTGAGTTCATAAACTCGTTGCATGCTCCAAAAGCTCCTGACAAGGAAGATGCACAGATAGTTTTTTAGTTTTAGAAAAAATACAAGGACAATTGTTTTCTTTCTATAAGATTTTTGTGTTATTAAGTGTTATTTTTTTAAACATAGGGCATTTTATGAGCTAAAATAACTTAATGAGCATCATTGTTTTCCTACACCATTAAACACAGTCTTATTTGGCATGACAGGATTTTATTTATACAGTATTCATATGGTATTTTCATGTTATTATTTTCATTAACATTAATTTAATTATATGGCAAAACAGTGTTTCTTTTAATGGTAAAAACTTGTATTTATATGGTAAAATATGGACTCAATCTCCAACTTTAATCATAAAATTGTCAGCACTAATATCCCTTAACCGTAATAGTAGAAAATGTTCTATCATATCTGTTATAGTGAAATTCTGGCAACTTGCTGCCAGTTGTTTTACTGTAAAAACAACAGTTTTTTCCCTTTATTTTCATGTTAATTATATGGCAAAACAATGTTTCTTTCTATGGTTAAGAACTTCTATTTATATGGTAAAATATGGAATTAAAGCCCAACCTAACCATAAAATCAGCAGTACTAATATCCTTTTACCGTAATAGTTGAAAAGTTCTACCATATTTATTACAGTGAAATTCTGGCAACCACTTCTGCTATTTCTTCTTTTTTTTAACGATAAAAAACTTTTTTTGGCATGAATTTAAAGAAATGTTAGAAAACATTTAAACTTGTTTAAAAAGAAAATGTTCAAAAAATGCAATATGCCACTCATGTGGTCTAAGGCAGCCCACTCAGTTTTTGTAAACATGGAAAATAGCCACAGAAAACTAAATAATCCCACCCTAAAAAGCTTGTATTTTGTCAGGGCTGCTGGTATTTTATTGACAGATATCAGTAGAAAGCAACACGGTGTTCAGGGTATATTTGTGTGGTTCTTTTGAGTCATCTCAGCCGGTCCATTCAGTCCTTTAATCTTGATTCAGACAAAGAAGATAACAATGCCCTGTGGGGGACGCAGTTTGATCGACTGCGTATATTGTGCTAAATGAGGAGGGAAAGATGGCTCTCACATAGGAGCCACACCCAGTGGAGCACAATACACCTCTGAAAAATGTCCTCTTGTGGATCTTCGGTAACAACAAATCCACATTCGAGTGAGGTGTATTATCAAGAAGAATCGTGGACATGGTCTCGTCCTGAGATTGCTTGGAAAGAAGATGTTTGCAGGCCTTAAATATGTATATTAAATAATGCAGCAATACCGGCGCTCAGATCCCCCCCTGAAGTTGGTTGCTGTGTGGCTCTTATTAAGCACTCAATTAAAGCCATTCCCAAGGAGAGGCTGTGTGCAACAATGTTTGAATTAGGAAACGTTGCGGGCTCAGACAGTCTGTGAAGACTTACCCCAAAGGACCGCGGCGCCTTGAAACCAAAGGCGTAGAAAGTGACAGAGCATCATAAAGCATCGCGAAAGCAGGGAAATTATTCTAATATGATTGGATTACAAATAGGGCATTTACAGAACCAATGAGACTGGATAAATAGAGCAGGAAACGGAGCTGTCTCAACGAGCCGTCTTGGATCTTTTTCTTCCTTCAATCTAAATATTAAAAATGAACAGAGAGATCGGTAAACAACGCCGAGGAGCTCTGCTGTATTATAGTCATGTGTACTTTATTCCTGACAGTTTGTGTCAGGGCTCCCAATGCACAGCGCTGTGCTCACAACCGCTTTTGATGGTGATGACGGGGCGTATTTTTGTGTAAATTACACTTATTCACAACCTTCCTTTTACTGAATTAGGCAACAATCCTTCATCCTTTTAGAAGCACGGTGGGTGGAAGATATTGTACGCAGATAAAAGATTTGTTTCAATGAAATCCATTCTGTGCTGGGCAGGAAAACATCAAACTGAAGGCAACTCATTTAGAGAAACTGCCTTTTGAAAAGTTTTTTTTCTTTTGCAGTAATTGTATTTTTTAGCAGATGTAGTTCCCAAAAAAGAAACCGAATTTCACTAAATTATACCAATGAGATCTCTACATTATGTATGTTTTAACTTCCCTTCCATGCTGACTCCATATACCGCAGTCACCTTGATACAGTGAAAACAACTCCATCTTATCTGTATCTGCTCGATGGCGTGCTGACACTCCTGGAATACGGCCTAATTATATCCATCATACCTGTTCAGAGTCTGGCGAAGGAATAAACGTGTACTTTTCCTGCTAGACAAACATTTCTTCACCACTCGCAGCTCGAGCTTGTCAAACAAGTCTGTTATGCCAGATTCAAACAAGCAATACATGGCATACATAAAAACCACACTGCACTCCGGTAAAGTGGTATCAGGGGTCTGCAGCTTCCTCATCCATTATGGTGTTGTGGAAAATCTCGCAGCGCTGTTTACTTTGAAAATCCAGCAGAGTGAAGCAAAAAAAAGCAGCGTTGCTAAACAACTGACACCAGGCGTTTGGTTTTTTATTTGCTGCTTGTTGCCGTGTTTATCTCTGGAAACTGATTTTAACCCGATCAGCAAGGTGTTTCGCATAAATACGCACTTCAGATGTTACCTTGTCTGTTAGAGAGGATGCAAGGATACATGGATACTCCACAGCTGGGGAAGGACGAAGAAAAAGTCTGCCACACGAAATAATGTTTATTTTTTTTATCTTTGCTTCTTTATTGTAAAATACTATATATTAGCGTTGCAACTAACTATTATTCTCATTAGATTAATCACCTTTTCTGTTAATCGATTAATCATTTTGTCTATAAAATGTCACAAATAGTGAAAAATGCCCATCACAGTTTCCCAGAGATAAAACTGACAGATTTAAATTAGTACTGAAAAAAATTATAGTTTAATTGTTAAGTTGAACAGTAAGAAATTCAAAGCACAAATCTTCACATTTAAGAAAATTAATTATGACTCCAAAGATTAATCATTTATCAAAATACCTGCTTATAAATTTACTCACTGACTGATCAATTTACTGCATAAAGAAACCAACAGTTTCGGGTCTACTGTATATTTTAACCTCTCCAGGCCTGTAAAATGCTTCTACAAAATTATATTCCCTAACAACTAAACCACATTCTCAATAACGTTTCGACGGGAACTTATTGTCTCCCGGATTACGGCTGCAGTTTTAAACACGTGGTTAACAATGTACATTAAAAAATAACAAAACAAAAACAACTTTATTAGGTTTAGGGGCGGCAGTAGTTCAGTCCGTAGGGACTTGGCTTGAGAACCTTTAAGTTCCCGCACGGACCGAGTACGTTGTGTGTGGACTGGTAGCTGGAGAGGTGCCAGTTCACTTCCTGTGCCCTGACAAGGTGCCGTCCAGCAAGGCACCGACCCCCCTAAAACTGCTCCCCGGGTGCTGTATAGTAGCTGCCCACTGCTCCTAATATATAACAGGATGGGTTAAATGCAGTAGCTGATGTGTGACAATAAAATTGGATTCACATTTACGTTTAGGCAACAAATAGTTAGGTTTAGTAAAATAAATCATGGTCTGGCTTCATATTGACTACGTTTGTTAAGTTATTTAAGCTACGGACGTAAATTACAATAAGTCAACATTGACTTTTGCGTTCACACGGGACACGAACGGCGGTCTCCTGGGTGAAAGTCCTGTGTTTCCTCCCTACGTGGACTTCCGCTGATATGTCAAAAACAAACGTAATCCAAGACGTTGAAATGTTCTGAGGACAGGTTTTACAAGCACAAAAGTGTTGGGAACTATTGGTGTACAGAACGGGAGTCATATTTTGCGCCAATAACAATTAGACTCATTAAAAACAATCCATTAGTGAGGATTGTTCAGCCCAAAGAGGTAGAAAACAGCTGGACGCAAGGTGAAAGCTGAAGCAACAAGTAGTATATATCACCCCCTCCCTGCCTCACCAACCACCCAGCCTGCCTCCGTACAGCTCAAACCACTGACAGACTGACGGTCAAACTGTTATGATTAATGTGAAGTGTCCATATGGCTGTAATGATATAATAAAACAGATCCAAGTGAAGAGTAGCTCTAAGATGAGACAATAACATAGAAAGTTCTCCATCATATCTCTCCC